>NC_142011.1:46834640-47149306 GCF_049901735.1 Notechis scutatus
TTCAACAGTATAATAATTTGGCCCTCCTACACAGTGTGTCTGTATGGATTAGCTGCCTGCACAGAGTATACCTAACAGCAGTCAACGCTAAAAGAAACCCATGGATAATGGAGTGTCTGACCTAAAATCATGGATTGTCCTATGTATCTTTTAAACAACTGGAGATCATTGTTCTTAAGGAAGGTAATGTGGTAAGAGGCACTTTCTAGATCAGGTCTGTCAAACTTGTGGCCCATGGGCCAGATATGTCACATGCAAGCCACACTCACTCCGACTCCCCATAGGCAAAAAGCGTCATGATACGTCACGATCTGACTCGTGACATGATTGAGTTTGACACATGTGCTCTAGGTGTTTTGTATGTGATATTCACATCTAAAGTAAGGGAAAGTGGAGGTACACCCTTCATTTCCATCCCTTATTTGTTTGTGTACTAGCATTAACATCAACATAGGAAAAGCCTAAGCTTTATGACGCATAGCTTTTTCACCACAGAGAGTCTGCAAAATATGATTCAATGCCTTTGTTTTGTTTTTTATTTATTTCACTTTTTTAAAAAAACCCAGTATATTCAAAACTGACAAGATAATAACTACAAACAAAATATATGATGCATTTTTTTATTCTAAAAAGAAGGGAAACAAAGAAACTGAATGGAGACATATGACTGCAGACCAAACAAGTCAAGGAAATTTGCCAAGAATTATTTGAAGTTCCTGCTCGTTCTTATGTTGAAAGGAAACTAATTCTAATGTTGACAGAGAATATACATGTAGAGTGACAGTTCAATGCTGCAAGTGCTTGTAAATTTGTCTTTCCAATGTTAAAGAAAAATTATATTTTTAATCCCCACCATGCACAAAATCCATAACTCTTGATATATTGATTCATTCACTGTTTTAACAATGAAATATAATAAATCATGGCAACTCTTCACTCCTGATAATTTCTTGTCATAATTACATATAAAAGAGGCACAATTATACATGTGTACAAACAGACTGTGCTTCTTTTCTGAATTTAAAATAACATCTCATTTTTAAAATATATTTTAAATGAAATGAACAAGAGTTTCTTCTTTATCTGGGGGTTAGGGTGGATTGTGCTGATTTTGAAGCACACATTTGTCTAGAAAAAGGAAAGACAGGTTTGAATGTTCTTTATGTGGCCCAGTAGTTCAGCAAGGAAGGACTCACTGGAGAAGAGCCTAATGCTGGGAAAGATTGAGGGCAATAGAAGAAGGAGACGACAGAGAATGAGGTGGCTGGATGGAGTCACTGAAACAGTAGGCATGAGTTTAAATGGACTCCAGAAGATGGTAGAGGACAGGAAGGCCTGGAGGAACATTCTCCATGGGGTTGCAATGGGTCGGACATGACTTTGCAACTAACAACAACTAAAGTTCAACAAGATGGCAATGAGCATAGCTCATTAAGATAATTAATATATCATCTCAATCTTAAACAAGCCTTAAGTAAGGAATAACTTTCCAAATTATTCCAAATTTCCAAACAACTTTCCTCCAGAAGTTATGAATGCTCCAACACTGGAAGTTTTTAAGAATAGATTAGACAACCATTTGTCTCAAATGGAATAGGGTTTCCTAACTGTGCAGGGGGTTGGACTAGAAGATCTCCAAGTCCCCTCCAACTCTGTTTTTTTATTCTATCCTTTTCTGCTCTGCTCTGTTCTGCTCCAAATAGTGATAAACCAGCTGTAGATGTTCAAAGGGGTTACTTTTCTTCACCTCTTTGAGTAGAACCTTACAGCTAACAAATCTAAATGTTTATGCTATCTAACATCTTTGTATATGGTTTTTTTCCAGGAGATAATTTGAAGGATCACAGAACTATCGTAAAATAAAAGAGGACAAGTAGAATTCTATGTACCCCAGTCATAAGAGAAGCTCTATGGTGCCACTTTCAAACCTGGGAATGAAAACTATCATTTGCATAAAGTCTAAAACTCTGGAAGGATGGGCGGTGGAATCTGGATTGTAACCACATGAAATCAAGAAGAGTGTGTCAGATGCTTTCCTGCAAGCTATTTACATACCTCTGATTGATTCCCTGCAACCTGTAATTATTTTAGCTGCATTTGTTTTCATGCTGTGTGTACGATTCACTCTCAGTCAGATTAATGCTTATTTCTGGGCTATTAAAGCCACTTTGGTTATGATGGGAAGGAAAAAAGCCACCCAGCCTCTTTGTGTGCCTCAACAGGCAGCAGATGCCGAGACCCCAGGGAACAACTTTTAGTGACAGTAAATTTTGTTGTGATGATTCTCACAACCCCCAAATATTCGTCTCCTGCCTATTAATTCGCTTTCAAATTATATTCCTTTTTTGTTAATGATTTAGGAATCACTCTCTTTATTTTCCGTAATGTCTCATTTGGAGAATATGAGCATTGTGAAGAGGCTATAGTCCCCAAAGAGTATAGGAGTATAGGAGTTAAACCTAGAAAAACTTGGTGCCAATTTAGAAGGGACTGTAATGAAGCATTGAATTATAGCCATTCTAGTTACAGATTTAACAAGAAGCCCCTCTTTAGTGACATCTCATAACTTCAAGGAGCCAGCTCTGCTTATTGCTGGCTATAGACATATCAGTTCCTTTGTCAGAGTTAATTGTCAGTCCTAGAATATACTGAATTTGTACTCCTCCTTGCCTCATTTCAGAATTACTTTCAGAATGGTTTTGATGAACAAGATATTTGATATCTTTTTAATTTGTATTTGAAATATTTTCCCAGTTGAATAATGTGGGGCGATGCGTTGCTAATTTGGCAGTTTCTGTCCTTCCAACATGCATCAGTTCCTTGTAATATCTTTGAAAGAAATGCAGACTGGGGTTTGGGATTGAAGAAAGGAATGAATGAATATTTATGGGGAGTTTCAGAAGAAGTTATTCAGTCTTGAAGGCTCTATTATGAATTCACTCTTTTATGAATTCAGTTTTTTTCAAGGAATTCCTCCCCAAAGAACACAGGGAATAAAATTTAGGTACACACCTACCCCAAGGTACATGTCTTAAAAATAGTGCTTGAATTTCTGGTTAGGATGTTATTATCCATCTTTCCTGTTTTCCTCAATTGCAATTAGTCCTAATAAGAGATTATCAACTTTTGCAACATTTGGTTTAGATTAATGGTAAGCATTATATTTTAAGTACGCTTTTAGCTTATTTGTACTGCATTTTGTTTTGTTTTTTTATTGTTAACCATCTGATAATACTGAGCTAATTACTATCAAACCAATCTGGTGGATTTTGGAACAGGTTGTCTGATTTCTTGTACAGGGTCATGAGTTTTTTTTGTGTGTGTGTTTTTTTGCTGAGAGGTTATATGTTTACTTGAGTACATGATTTTGGGGAAGGGGCTTACAGTTCATTGACTTTTTGATCAGGTGACCAACCAGTAAGGGGAGCCATTTTTCTCACCTTGCAGCTGAGTCTCAAAACAGAGTAATTTGAAAAAGACAGCTGAGAATTCACATCTAGAAGATCAAACAGGAGCAGAAACATTTTTAGGGTGAGTATGAAGCCAACCTCAAATCCTGATGAAAATATAGTTACTGGTGAAATGAGAGACACGACTGAAAGTAGTACTTGTCAAAAAGAGAAAGAGGAAAGACCCAGCAAAAAAGAATATATTCGAAAAAAAGTCATAAATGAAGAAATGGGAAAATCCATTCCTGAAATATTTAAATCCTATTGAAAGCATTTGGATAAGATTAAAGGAATAAGGAACAAAAGTGATATTGCTGTAGAAGCTTAATACAGATCATCTAATCAAGCAAATGTAGAAAGGCCTCTTTTTAAAACCAACTAATTAAGCTCTTAAGAAGAGAGGTTACAATGGTAATAGGAGTTTTTATCTATTCTGATATTTGATGGAACACTAACACAGGAATAGAACATTTTATTTTTCAGAAAACGGAAGATGAACTAAAAGCATTTGTATCCTGGATTTATTTCTGACAAACAGGAATTTGTTGATGGAAAGAACAGCTTTCTTGAGGGAAAGTGTTAACATTATGTTAGAGTTTAACAAAATTAAAAGAGGAAAAGCTGATGTTAGCCATATACATTGGACTTCAGACAGGCATATTTAAATGAATACAGATAACCTTCTAAAGAATTCAAAAAGATAGAGATGTTGAAAAAGGAGATATGGAAAATACAGGTACAAAAGATCCTCATAAGAAAGGAAGGAAGAAAAAGCTTTAACAGTCTTTCTAGATGAGTGGTAAAGTCACTGACAAGCCTAAGGAGAAAACAAAAGATATACAGGGAATAGAAAAACATCTGATCACCAGGGAGGAGTAGGGACTGTTAGACTAAGCCTGTCAGGATGGAGTCAGAAAGGCTAAACCTCGGCTTCCGGTTTGAGTTTCTTCAGCGACAGACCGAAACCTCGTCTCTGCGAGGCTTCGATCTTGGAGCGCCCCAAGCCGGTTGGTTTTGGGGCTAAGCCACCCCGTAGAGGTGGTGAAGAGGGGGGAGACTGCCTGCAGGGTTGAGGAGAGCCGCATCTCTCCTCCCCAGCTGGCCATTTCTCCCTTTCCCGAAGGCGGTTGCAGCGGTGGTCAGAAATGGCCACCACAAAGAAGAACTCGACCGGAAAAGAATGTGCAGGAGGAAGATAAGAAGAGAAAGTTTTGGTTGACTGGGTCAAACAGCAAAAGAAACACAAATATTTTGTGCAGGAACACAAATATTTTGTCGCTTGCATTGTGAACAATACAAGCTAGTGAGGGGAGGGGGGAAAGGGTGGATGGGGGCAAACTTGCCCCACTCGCCCCATGTGCCTGGCCTGGCCACTGGGCTGCTTCTTTCCGCTTCTTCTGCTTTTGGCTGCATGCAAGGAAAGCAGCAAAAGTCTTTCTCTCCCCCAAACTCTGCCAGAAATGAGTCTTTGGGATCCTGCAAGGCATGCTGCTCCAAGAGGTTGCACTGGCACAACAAGTTTCACAAAGACGCATTTCTGACAGAGTTTGGGGGAGAGAAAGAAAGACATTTGCTGCTTCTGCTGCTTTCCTTGCATGAAGCCAAAAGTCTCTCTCTCTCTCTCTTTCTCTCCCTGAGAACGGAGCTGGTGACAGTATCCTGAAATCCCAAATAAAGAATGATTGATTGGTAGGAAAACGGGGTGGGACATTTTCCTGCAGACTTTTTGGGGGATTTTCCCAGGATTTCTGGTCTACGGGATTTAAAATTATGAGTTTGGTGGTCCCTGAGGTCCAAAAGGTTGGCGACCCCTGCCTTAAAGAATCAGTGTTAGTATTTAAAGAAAGAAAGGAGATTTGTGCTAAATGCTAGAAGAGTTTTCTGATAGGAAGAATTGCTAAGGAATGGAACAGTCTGTCTAGAATAATACATGTAGTGCTCAAAGTGCGATCACAATTGAGCCCCAAAATTTTCTTGCAAACCAATACAGCTGTTAAGTGAGTTTTGCCCCATTTTACAATCTTTTTTGCCACCATTATTATGTGAATCACTGCATTTGTTAAGTTAGTAATGCAGTTGTCAAGTGAATCTAGCTTCCCCATTGACTTTGTTTGCTAGAAGATTGCAAAAAGGGTTCACAAGATCCCAGAACATCGCAACCATCATAAATATGAATCGGGTGCTAAGTGTCTGAATTTTAATCACGTGACCATGGGGAATGGTACAATGATTGTAAGTGTGAAAATAGTCATAAGCCATCTTTTTCAATGCTGTTGTAATTTTTGTACGGTCACTAAATGAAAACTGTTGTAAGTCAAGGACTACCTGGAGTGGACTCCCTATCACTGGAGATCTTCATATGGACTGTTGGACTGAATGGAGACTGAATGGACACCTGCAGGTGATGGTTTAGCAAATTCTAGTCCTGAGCAGGAACTGGAGTAGATGATCTATTCATACATGATTCTGCCACATGTATTACTGATTGATAAAAGGAAATAGTAAAAATCAAATAATAATTGGGTTCTTAAATTTTAAAATATAAACACTGGAAAGAAAGCACCACTTATTCTTTGTCAAGTGTCAAGTTTCTCAGAATGTGCACAAAGAAGTAGATTACTGTACACAAAACTGGTATTTATAAGGAGTTATAGAAGACATACTCCAACTCATCTGGGAGGTGTTAAACTAAACTAAAAATGTGTGTGTGAAGTATTTCAAACTGCTGAAAGCAATAGAAATGTTGAGATGACAGCAAAAGTAAAAGCAATAACCATTATCATCATTAATTAGAACTTTGCTTTATATCCAAACTTTGAAAGCAGTTGCTTATTAGAGACAGCTTTTCATTGATGATGCCCTGTTTTGACAATTGCATCTTCAGGCAAATTCATTCAGTGATAAAATTGCTGACTTTTAAATGAAAGAGCCAAACTCTATTTATCTGAACATTAGAAGCAGTTAACTCTGCTTAGCTGCAATTTTATTTTTTTACAGATGCAGTCTACTGATGATGTGAAAAATGGTTTGAGTGGGAACAATCTTATGCTTGAACTGACCAATTTGATCTTGAAGCAAAACTTCAGTATTTTCTCTTTCTTTTGTTCAAATGGAAGAACGTGGGCATTTTGTTCTATAGTTGGGATCAGCATTTTAAGTTTTTGTGGCAACTTGGTTGGAGCATTGATTTGCACCTTGCTTTTGGGCTGCTATTTATTTATTTAGTGGAGGATATAATATACCAAGAAAACTAAGTTCCCAAGAGTTCAGTATTTGTCTTGTAGGAATCTATCTTTGCCCTCAAAATCTCCATCTGCTTACTTATTTAGTAAAATTTATTCTTCCAATTAGGTGTTTTGTGTGTTTTGGCACTGCTATTTGGCACCTACCCCCATTAGAGCCCCAGGAAAAGAAGAGATAGTCCTCTGTTCCTCTGTCACAGCTGTTTCTTTCAATTGTTTCTCATAAGAATTTTTTTAATAGTCTCTCCTGCCTTTTGGTCTGAAAGTTGGCTACATGTTAGCACTCAACACAGGTTGTGCTACTACCTAAACCAGGGATCCCCAAACTTGGGAACTTTAAGACTTGTGGACTTCAACTCCAGAGGTGGTATTCAGCAGGTTCTGACCAGCTCTGGAGAAATGGTAGTGGAAATTTTGAGTAATTCAGAGAATCAGCAAATACCACCTCTGACTGGCTGGCTGGAGAATTCTGGGAGTTGAAGTCCACAAGTCTTAAAGTTGCCAAGTTTGGAGACCTCTGACCTAAATTTTTGGCCTTCAGTTGAAAAATGAGGGGGGGGGAGGCTTTTATTATTTCTTGTTGTTTCCTATGGCTGGAACAGTCAAAACATTTTGCATTTTGGTCTGATGGAACATTTCAGGGAGGCTGTTCTGCAAAATGCATTTGCCATTTTGTGCACATTCCTGTTAACTGTGTATTTATGGTAGGTAGAGCAAACAAATTCAGAAGTACCAAGAAATAAAGTCAGTGCTTTAAAGTCAAATTCCTTCAAGCAGAGTGCTTTGGTCAGAGTTATTCAAAAATATTGAATAACTCAGTAGTAACATGTCAAGTTGATAAGAATGCTGGGTAGAAAGGAACTTAAGAAATTCCCACACCCTAGTCACACAAAACTAATGGCCCTAGTAACAAACAAAGTACAGGAAAAAATGAAAGAAATAATAAGCAAAAGAAATTGTAAGCATGAAGTAAAATAAGAAAACTGCTAAACCTAATGTACCTAATGTACCATCTTTCTTTCCACGTTTTAATATACCATTTTGCCAATTGCCTTTTTTCTTCTTTAAACTTCTTTTTGAGATCTATTTTGAGGGATTGTCTATTTCAGCAAATATATAATATACTTTTTCACAAGTGTACACAAGTAAGTGAAACACAAAACTCTTCATTGACATTCCCTACCAGGGGTGGGGGGTGGGGGTGGGGGAACCCTGCAATGCACTTCCCAAATTTTGCTCATTGTCATTTCTTGCACCCTTTCAATGACAATTTTGCCAAGCATTTTTCCAGGAATTCTTAACAAGTTAATCTCCACCAAGTTCTCACATTTACTCTTGCCATATTTTCTTTTGCCAAGAGGAACGATAACATTTTTTCCAGTCAGGCATAGGTTAAATCTTGAGATATACACTAAATAAAAGATATAACCTCTTCTTAACTCATATCCTTGTTTTAACTGTTGTTCAATTACCGTGCATTCTTAAAACACTTATCATTTTTTCAACATCCTGAGAACATTCATTCTTTTCATCATTTTTTTCCCTAAACACTAACTTTTATAAAATTTGTTTAAATTCTAAACTTCAATATATTGCTAGAATTTCCACACAAATCTGTAAAATATTTGTTCCAATATTCCCTCACTTTCATCCCAAATCATTTCATCATTTTTATTTTGAATTCCATTCACTCTCCCAAGGATTCCTTTTAGCCCTGTTCACCCATTTCCAAATCCATTATTTATTTCTATAAAAATTGTTCTTCATTTTCCTCTTTCTCTTTTTTTACTAGTTATTCTTTCTTCTCTTTACTACATTATTGCAAATGTCCTTTTTTAATGTACACTTTATATAGCATTATTCTCTTTCATATTTTACTGCATCTATCTCTTGGATAGTTATCATCTGAACCTCCACATTTCCTTTTTGAGACAGGTTATTGAGGCACTGGTAGAAGGTCAGCTACGTAATATTCTAGAGGAAGTAGATTATCTGAACCCTTTTCCAACTGGGTTCAAGCATGGCTATGGATTGATATATCTTTGGTCAGATGACCTAAGATGACTTATTTTGAGACTGCATACACTTCTACTTTTAAAGCTATCAGCATCTTTTGATACCGTTTTCTATGGTCTTACTGGAGTGCCTGTGAAGGCCACAGCCATTTTCTGCAATGGTTTTGCTCCTGTCTTTGTAGATAGTTTCAGGAAGTTATAAGGGAGGAGAGGTTAGTTCAGTAGCCCCTCACTAATGGGATACCATTGGGTTGATTTTCACCCTCTTGCTGTTTAACATTTATATGGAATAGCTGAGGGAGATCTTCTGACAATTCAGGGTAAAGTATCAGCTGCTGATATGCAACTATACACTGCTACCCTTAGTTATGCTGCTGATGTTCCATCTCATGGTCTGGAAGCTATGAGAGTCTAAAACAAGAAAGCTCATACTAAATCTAAACTAAATAGAGTTGCTGTTCTTAAGTTTGGATTCTTCTTTGGGGCCACCGTTATTTTTGGATGGGCAGGCACTATCCATTCATGAACAGGTTCATGATCTGCAGATCCATGGACTTGTGATTCCTGCTTGAACAAAAGTGCAGGAGAACCTGGCAACTGTAATTCATATACTAAGCAATGCATTTTATACGGGGCTGCCTTTAAAGGGTACCCAGAAATTACAGTTAGTCTAGAATACAAAGTTTAACTGGTTCTTGAGAGTGGGTGCATAGAATGCTTAGATTGTGGGACTAGTGCTGGTTATTGGTTCGCCTCTGAATATAATTCAAAATACTGGTTTTAAACTAAAAGGCCTTCATGGAAGTTATAGAACCACCTTCTTCTGCCAGATTCAGCCCAGTTTGTTAGATCATGTAGGGTGGGGCTCCTTGTTTTCTTCACATTTCCAGGGTGTCAGAGGAGCTGAAGATAATAGATGCTATTTCTCCGTAGCTAAATCTCTCAGATTGCTTTCAGCTCTGCAACATAGATAAGGTGGCTGCGTGTGATAACCTTGTTATTGCTTTTGGGCTGTGTTCCCTCTTGAGCTATGAACATATTCAACCAGTATCCTTAAATTCTGTTTCCAAATGATAGCAAAAACATCCTTACAGTAACGTGCTCTGGGCAGATATTTTACCAGAACCAGGAGAGCAGATCAGGAACAAAAGAATCAGCTTTATTTGAATGACTTTCAGAATGACAAAACTGTTCAGGAGTCTTTGTATTTGATTTCATAAAATGGAATCTATAAAGTCTGCACTTGTGGGTCAAAGCCAATGATTTGTATTTGTAGTGGTATGTATGGTGTATAGATGGTGTTCTGTGTGCTGGCAAATTGCAGGCATCAGCATATGTTTATTTTCATTGTAGCAGGATAACGTTAAAATGATAATCCAGTTGTCAAGACTAAATCACACAAAATGATTTTAGAGTGGAGAGATATGGAGATCTATTATACCAACTCCCAATTCTTTCATTTGAAATATCTCAATAGCACTTTAAACCTATTGCACATTCTCCTCAGTTTGTTTTCACCTTTTGTGGATCCCAAATGTATTAGGCATTTGCTATTGGATGCAGGACCTGGAATTTGGAACTAGATTTGATACCCGGGACTTGGGTTTGGGGGAGAAAGAAAACTGTATGTGTAAGCATAGCGCGGATAGGTGAAGTAATTTTTTCATGAATAAGAAAAATAGAAGTAATATTTTCAATCATAGGTGCACCATAAATCTTCCTTTATGTCCTTCCTTCCAAGGTAAATTAAAATTTTTTACTTAAGGAAATCCATTGTGAGCTTGGTGCCAGGAATGTGGCATGCCTGATGTGCACCTGAAATAGAATGCCACAACCTCTGGCTTAAATATGCTGTCATGTGTGACTCAGAAAATCCAGAAATGTGAGAAGAAGAAAAAAAAAACTTGTTGCTGTGAGATGGTCAGAATCCACACTATTTTGTTGTGTATATTGCAGTGATGCTAACTTTTGTATCAGTGCCATGTAGTGGGTAGAGGTTAATACAGGTTCAGTTGTACAATGTCCTCAAATGGCAGAGCTCTTGGGTTCATTCCTTTCTGCATTGCAGTTTCTAAAGAGTGATGCCATGAATACAGAACTTTGGGACAGAGGTTCAGAGGTCCAGTATCCTATTCAGGTACATGGCTTCTAACGCATTCTGCACTGAATAGGTGATTGCAGTTAAATAACCCTTTATATCTTTATATTCAGAGCCAAACATTTACTCAGTTGTACTGGAGGTGAGAAGGCAAAGTTTTAATTTCAGTGCAATTCATGACTTATTATAAATGAATCACATTTAGTGATTTGTTAAGAGAAGTGGCAGAATTCAAGCGTACTCAAAGAAACCATGGGTGTGCTACCCAGAGTTTTGTAAAATATGGCCATAAAAACATGCTTAAATTATTTTTTTTATTGTAGAGCTGATTATTGCCATTGGAAATTTTTTCTGAGATCTAACTGGGAATGTGGGATCCAATCTGGGTCGGTCACTGGGACCAGATTGGATCCTACAACATTATCTTGGGGCACATATATTCACCTTCATTTGTAACTGGAAGTGACCCAATCAAAAACTTGTAACTTTTCCATATCAGAATGAAACCTAAGTGCATTGCTTGCTGGAAATATGGATGGATATCCAAGCTTTCTACACACACCTATGGGCAGAGAACAGTTTTATTTCATTTTGATTTTGTGTGAGCCAAAATATTTTTCCATTGTTTTTATTCAAGCATTAGTACTGGACCTAATCAACTGCTACTATTCTTTCTGCATATAATAGAGATCATAGGATAGCCTTTACTTCAAGGGGAAAATAGTTTTGTCTGAAAGGTATGGATGTGTTTGTGTCTCTCTCTTTTCCTTTTCCTTTCCATAGCCTTATCCATGGATCCATGGATGGAGACATATAAAGAGGGCAACATGCATGACAATCTGTGTAATCATATTGACATCATTCACCTTATTACGGATGTCTTTGTTCCTGTCTTTCTTTTTATATAAAAGTGGTGTGTTGCCTGTGCAAAATGTCAATGCAGTTTTGATCATAGTAATTTTTTAATGTTTAAAAAGTTGGCTGTACACAGGCAGGAGGACACCGAGATCTCTGCAAGCTCTTTGCAAATGGAACTATATCACTGGCTTGAACCCAGCAGGTTATTATTTCTCCCACTTGCCAGCAAAGAGGGTCTTCTTTCTCCTTGGACATTTATGCTGCATTGCCTTCTCTAGAGAAATCTTGAATCCCAGCAGCCCTGAAAAGCAAAGCAATAAATCAGGATCTTGAGCAGCCTGTTTAGCAATGATAGGCCCACCTGACATTTCTGCAGGGTCTCAGCCACTTGTTGGAACACTGACAGATGGTGATAAATAGCTCTGGGAACCAATTATCCTCACCTCTGCAAGCAGCTTACCAGGCAATCATATCTTCCTCCCTTGGAGGCTACACCCAAGCTGGAGAGGAGAGTCTGAAGAAGTAGTATGGCAATCGGGGGATATGTTTTTCTACATTTTCAGTAGGGAAAATCTGATGGCCATCCATTTAAGTATATCCTTTGGGGAGTTCCATACACTCTAAATGCAATGTTGTGATGAATCAGCTTTAATTTCAAATCCATCAATATTATTTTAACATTTGTAGGAACATGAAGCCATTGTCAGAGATTCCAATTCTATGGTCCATTTTGATATATCCCCAAAGTATCCACTTTAAAAATCTTCTTGCATTTTTGATAAATATAAGTGCAGATTTCACTTCTGTCATGGGTTTGATCAAATAGGAAAACATTCCAACTGTCTTTGAAATAGCAAAGTGTCTGACCCGTATTGAGTCATTATGTTTCAGTTTTACTGTCACTGTTATGAGCTTAGGAAGGCCCAATTCAGTCTGAAGTCAGAAAGAATCTTTAAAATGATCTTATGATGCAATCCTAGCTCGCAACCTACTTTCCATTAAAATATCTCACCATCTATTTTTAAAGTAAATTTTTTCTAAAGATTTAAATATCCAAACAAGAGTTCCAATTCTCTGCCTAAAGAGAGTGGTTTCATTGTCCCCTTCATCAGTGATTCTGATGAATATTTCTTCACTGCTAACAACAGAGAAGCAACTGTTGGGTCTCTACAGTCCAACAAATGGCTGATTAGCTTGGTAACATAAAAAAGTAGAAAAGGTTCCTTGGGATTCTTTGGGAAAGTCATGTGGAATGTGAATTACTCTTTTTACATACTAGATATATAAAATAAAGACCACCTAATGGTAGTCTGTTCATATAGAAAAGCATCTTTGTGTATATATGTAGTTATTAAGTGTCTATTCTACACCTGACCATGGCCTAGGTCTCATAATATGGTACTGGAGTGAAATAAAACCCTGAGTAAATTAGTTTTTGAGTTTGTTTATTTATTTAAACAATTTGTACAGCCGCCCTTCTTGCTACTTTAATTTCTGGGTGGCTAACAAGAAATTAAAATCTGAAAACAAAACAACTCAAGTTAATTAAAAAAGAAATTGCAGTCACAATAAATCAATGAGTAAATGAGATTCTTTTGTTGAAGATTTTATATGGGTAATATTAGAGGTCTAAATCTATTTGCAAATGCTTTCAAGCAAAAGTAGGGAGGCGAGATGCCAGATGTCTGATCTACAATCTCAGTCTTTCCTCCAATTTCGAAAGCTTTTTCTTAATCTTGGGCTGTATCATAAGTAAATTGGCAAATGACTGTGACATGGAATGTGGTTTGAAATGTGTTAAAGATTATTAGAAAGGAAGGAAAAATCTGGTGACTACTGGTTGCTTGAACAAAACAATACCGGAGAACTAATATTATTCCCACTATTAAGGTTTTCAGGGATAGTATACATAATGACTCTGGATCACAAAGGCAGTATTTTTTTCAAGTTTATAGTTTACTTTATATTATTGATTCAAGAGCTAGATTTACAAGGCAATGTAGTTTGTATATATAAAATATTATATGTGTGTGCGTGCGTGTGTGTGTGTGTGTGTGTTTTCTTAAGTTTTCATGGGTATTTATATGTATGGTATTCAGCTTTGTTCAGGTATTTTCCCACGTCATTATAGTTGTGCTTTTAAAGTTGTAGCAACGTTTCGGCAGAATCTCATCTGCCATCATCAGGCTTGTGTATTGTGTTCGTCTGTGAGTCAGGCTTTCACAGCCGTTTCTGTTTTAAATTTGGTGCTAGCCTACTGCTGTGTTAGAATGTTTTTTCTTCATCCTGATTGATTGGGAGTCTTGGTCTGTGTTTATTGGTCTTGGAGTTTGCTGTGTTCTGCTTGATTGGTGTTTCTAATATCTTCTGTCTGTTTTGTGACTTTTTTTGTCTTGATTGGCTGGCAACATTGTGTTTCCTGTATTGGAGGCTTTTAGTGCAGCTTGGCTCCGAGTAAACGGACGGCTATCATTTATTAGGAAACTAGGTTTCATCTTGGTGCCTGGTTGGGGTGTGTTTGAGCTGGAGGTATCAGGAGGAGTTTGTTTGTGCCCAGGTGTTTGCCTGGCTTGTGGTGTGGAGATTTTTTTGTTTGTGAGTGCAGGCTTCTAGATAATTGACAGTCTGGTGGTGTCATCTCTTCCATTCATGCTTTCAGGTCTTTTTTCAATCTCTATGGCTTCTCTGATAATTCTGTAGCTGGGGTTTTCTATAGTGGCTAGGGTTTTGGTGCCATTGAAGTCGATGCTATGACCTGTGGCTTTCATGTGTTGGATTAGTGAGGAAGTGTGTTCCAGCTTTTTTACTGCATTTTTGTGTTCATCTAGGCAGGTACTTATTCTTCTATTGGTCTGTCCAATGTATGTGGCAGAGCATGATGCACAGGGGACTTCATATATGCCTTGGTTTTCCAGGTCAATTTTATCTTTGGGGTTTCTTAGGATGGCTGCTATTTTTCTGTCTGTTTTTTATTTGAAGGCAGTCTTGATGTGACACGTGTGTGTGTGTGTGTGTGTGTGTGTGTGTGTGTGTGTATCTATCTATATCTATATCTATATCTATATCTATCTTATGATCTATATCTATATCTATATCTATATCTTATCTATATCTATATCTATCTATCTATCTATCTATCTATCTATCTATCTATCTATCTATCTATATATATATATATATTTGTTTTCTTAAGTTTTCACGTATGGCATTGGTTTTACATGTATGGCATTGAGCTTTGTTCGGGTATTTTCCCACGTCATAGTAGTTGTGCTTTTAAAGTTGTAGCGACGTTTTGGCAGAATCTCATCTGCCATCATCAGGCTTCAAAGCTGAATGCCATATATATATATATATATATATATATATATATATATATATATATATATATATATATATATATATATATATATATATATATATATATATATATTCGTAGATTTTCATGGGTACAGGTATGCAGGTCTTGGCATGTTCGGGTCTTTTCCTGTGTAAGATTGAGAGTATCTTGGCTACATATACACACTATATATTAAAATCAAGAAATTCAGTTAGCTACACTTTTATGTCTGCAAGATGTCATGAATACAATACAATCAAATCAGTTAAATAAGGTTCCAGGCCCTGATGGATTTTGTTTTGACCAGTATATTTTCCTAATTTTGGCCTCATGTTGCTGAAGGTCCACAAAGATGCCTGCTTTGTTCAAGAAGCTTTTATATGCATAATTCTGAAGGCAGGAAAAGATTATATGGATTGTGCTAGTTTCCTTACAATTTATTTCTTGAATGTGCATGAAAGCAACTTTGGCTCCAAGCCAGTAAGATATTTTTTTTTTCAATAGTGTATCCTGCAGTGTGTGTGTTTTGTTTTGTTTTTAGAGAAGATGCCAAGCATCAGGCTATAGCTGATAAATTGGATTTGGTGATGGTTGTCAGGAACTGAGAAAGCTTTAGACATGGTACAGATTAAATGTTTGGAATATATACTAGTTAAACCAAGTTTTTCTTTTGATTTTTTAAATTGGATTAAAATGTGGCATTCAAACCCATTAGCAAAGGTTTCCATCAATGAAATTATTTCCTTACCTCAGAAGATGCAATATAGAACTTGTCAAGGATGTCCGATTTCTCCTTGTTAAATTTAGTGATATTGTAATCATTGGTTTATTTTATTAGGCCATGTAAGGATATTTTAGGTGTCAGGGCTGCTGGAATGAAACATAAATTATGGTTATACACCAATGATACTTTTATGTCTTGTTGAATATTAGAGTCTTTTAACATACCACAAAGTATGGTTGTTATACAATATTTTGACAAACTTTCAAGTTATTCCATTAACTGGAATAAAACTCATCACTTTCTTATTGGTTCTAAGGTTTTTGTGGACATTGATAAACCACTCTGGGTGAATTAATTTAAACAGAAATTAGTATTATTCCTAGAAATATTTCTTTGTTGTTGGAAGTTAATATTTCCAGCTGTTTATGTCAGATTAAAAAAGGTGTAAGTAGATGAAAAAGTCTCCATTGAAAAATAGAAAGAATAAAGGTTAAAAAGAAGATTACTTTAAGGTTCATATGTATTCTAGAGGAATTTCTATTTGAATATTTTGACAGGATATTGGGAAAGTTTTTATGAGATGATCAGACTCCTTGATTTTCCTAATCAGAATTACAGCTTTCATTTCAGGAAAAGTGAAAGCTTTTCCTGCTTTTTAATTATAGCATTTCTATTGCTTCCTGGAATTCAAGGGGTTTATTTCAAAACTCATTATCGGTTCAGATACAATGCTATTATCTTGTCCCTTTAATATATTGCTAGAGTCCAGGTTTAGTCATAATTCAGATGCATTTATTTCATTAAAAGCTGTAAAGATATATTTGGGAAATGTACATATAATATACAATTGAGTGGACTTCCTCTAAGAAGTTGACAATATGGGATAATTCAATCTTTCAGATTGTTGAATAAGCATTTTTCTGGAGTTCATGGATAAAACAATGCATGAAGACTTTTTTTTTCAAATTGCAATTTTGACTGCTTAATGGCAATATATGACATTACAACAGGGATGTCAAACTCGCATCCTCACGGCAATGTCACGTGACATGACACAACTTTTCCTCCCTTTGCTAAACCAGATATGGCCGTGGTGCATCTGGCTTGTGGGCTGCGAGTTTGACAACCCTGCATTACAATATCCCTTGATAACAAATGTGAGTCTAATGCATTAAATGGGTCTGAAAATCCTAAAGTATTAACACCACTAGAAGAGATTCCTAGTCATTTTATGACCTTAAGATGATATTAATTCAACATTTGTAACCATATATGGTGCAGCTCATAGATTGTACAGTAAGGATTGGAGGATTGGAATTTTAACTCCTGTATGTTGATAATGCAGCATATCAGAAGGACTGCGACTCTTGTTTCCAACCTACTCTATATTTTCACAGTTTTTGTTTATTATTGACAGAGTTGTAAATAGTTTACTCTGAAAAAAGTAAGGGTCAAAGTGTAAATGTTGAATTGTATTCTGCTACTACAAACAGAAGACTGTTCTGTTCTGGTGGAGATTCTAGTGACACCTATCTGATATCCTGAAGGAAGACCTGCTTATATTTTCTTTGTATAAACAAATATTCTATCAAAGTTGTGGAAAATTTGACCCAGAATTATTTTATATGTCCGTATATGGCAAAGGCTCAATATGTTGTTGAAGTTTTAAAGCCATTGTGTCAGGGCTCCAACAAAATCCACTCTTATTCAAATCAAAAGTCTCTAGCCGCATCTCAGAAAAAGTAAATTGGTTTATTAGAAATTGCCATGTTGGCGTGTGGCTGCGTGCAGCTGATACTAAATCACATCATACATTTCTCCCTTGACCCTGGTCTTTCCCCTACCCTCTGGATGTGACTTCTCCAATGGGACACATCCGTCCAAGAGTCATCCATCCTGCTCTCCAATAACCTTCTTATGCTCTGACTACTTTGGGCTACCGAGGTGATTATTTAAGCATTTCAAGAATGCCTTGTTTTCCCCCACTTCCTTTTTCTGGCAGCTAAAAAGACCAAAGGAGTATCTTTTTAGTTGACACATTGTATATTTAATTATTCAATAAGTATAAGTATTTATTTTTTCTTCCTTTTTGTTTTTGTTTTGCTGTCCCATACTTCATGTTCTGCTTGGATTTTTGTACAGGTGGTCTTAGTTTAATAACTACTTCTTCAGAAACCTTTCAAACTTGCAATGACACTGAACAAGTGGTACTTAAGAATGGTCCTTGAAGTTCCAGCAGTGGCAGAGCTCCCATGGTTATATGATTGCAATTTGAGCATTCGGCAACTAGCCTTGATTTCTAATTTTTGCAGCATACCATTATCCTGTAATCATAATTTGTGACCTTCCATGCTTGCTTCCCAAAAGCAAAGTCAATGGACAATTTGGCAGGAAGTTGAAAGTTGCAATTAATTGAAGTCCTCATTTAATTACCTGTGGTAATTCAAACAATAATATTAGCCAAGGACTGATGGAACTGCTGTCACTAAATGGCATGATCATGTAATGTCATACTTTGCAACCACATTGCTTAGCATTAGAAATTATAGTCCCAATTATAGTTCCAATATAAATCCTTCCATTCCCCATTATCCTATTAGAGATGAAGAAGCTTCTTGGATGAGAAGCAGAACATCTTCAAAGAAAAAGCAGAGTCCAGTTGCCTCCTGAAAAAGCACCTTTGAGACAACCATGACCTGGATGACTGAGAATCTCTACTGACTTTTAGCTATACGATTTGGGATGAACACCCTTTGAATGGTGTGGGAGTAGGAATGGATTCCCAGGAAGGGTGGGAATTGCAGACTATAGGAACCAGGAGCACTACTCAGGTGACCCTGAGGACACAGAAAAACCTCCAAGTCCTTCAACAACCCTCTAAAAAGATGCAAATGACCAGCTGCCTGCAAGGAATATAAATCTTTTCATTCTCCACTATCCTGCCAATGCTGAAGAAGCTTCTTGGATGACAAGCAAAATATCTTCAAAGAAAAAACAAGAAAGTCCAGTTGCCTCCTGAAAAAGCACCTTTGGGATATAGTCCCAATTACTGCTAAGTGAGGGCTACCTATTATTACTATATTTGGTTATTGTCTTCTGTTGTTCTTATAGAATGAAAAGCAATGAAGTAGATTTTAAAAGCAGAGGTAGAGAGGTAAAGGCTTTTCTGGGCTGGGAAAATGTTTCTGGGAGTTAAAATTTTCTTCACCTTCTGTTACCTGACTGTTAATCATCACTCTATTAAATTTCAAGAAAAAAATGGCTTCCAATTCTTCACAACTCCTGTTCTTGGCTAGGGAAATCAGAAAGAAATATAACAAGACAGCATCACTGATTCAACTCACCCAGTTCTGTTACCAAATTTCTATATTCCCCAAGAATAAAGATTCAACCACAAATATTTCAGGCTTGCATATCCTATTAGATAACTATTCACAGAATTCTTTAATCCTCAATAATTTGTACCATATTTAGTTTAAGTTTATGACTAAATAAATAAATGGAAACTGAAAGAAAATTTATCTCCCAACTCTCATTTAGACTGGAGAGGAGAACAAAACTTGACAAAGTCTTGAGAGGGGAGGACATTCTCAAAATATTAGGTGAGAATAGTGTTTCTTAACTATGTTTCATAAAACACTGGGGGTCCTCAAAGATCTTTCAAAGTTTTCAGATGCATCCTGGTCCATCATCATGAACATCTTTAGTTTCCTGGATCCACTGTTTCCCCATTTTGTTAGATGATAGATAGATAGATGATAGATAGATAGATAGATAGATAGATAGATAGATAGATAGATAGATAGATAGACAGACAGACAGATAGATGATAGATGATAGATGATAGATGATAGATGATAGATAGAACACACATATTTTTATACAACCATTTCAATAAAGGATGACTATATGGCTCCATCCATATTACAACACTTAACCTCCCCACAATTGCTCTAGCAATAATATAATATGCTGTGCTTGCCAGTTCATAATTCTAGTACTGTCTTGCTTTTTTCCCTCCCTTTTGCTTTTTCTTAGCTAGGAATGGAGGCTATAAGAAGCAGGGGTGGGATTCTACAAGTTCGCAACTATTCTCTAGAACAGGTTGTTAACATTCTAAGCAGTTCAAAGAACCGGTTGTTAGAAGAAATTACTGGCCTAATCCTGTAAGGAAGGCAGGAAGGAAACATTCTGGTGTTGCTTACAGAAACTGCCTCTCCATTAACCCTTATTACATTCTTGGCAGGACTAGACTTCCTGTCTCAGGAACTTCTCTGGAGTTTTTTTCCCCTCCTTTGCTGGTACTTTGCTTGTGCGGAGTGACCATTCAAAGTTACAATGGCACTGAAAAAAGTGACTTATGACCATTTTTCACACTTATGACTGTTGCAGCATCCCTACAGTCATAAGAGGCCAGGCGAGGAGATGCGTGCCTCAATATGAGTGATGTTGAGTTGGCCACACCCACCCAGTCACATGACCACAAAGCCACACCCACCAACTAAGCCACACCCACAGAATCGGTTGTTAAAAAATTTGAATCCCACCCATGTATAGAAGTCATTGGTGGAATTACCTAGAACTGCAAATTCTGTCATTGTTAGGTTCACAACCTGAGACCTGGCAGTCTGTGTTACAACAAGAAGGTTGCAGCCAGCAATTATTTCACCAACAAAGGGTCTTCAGGCTTCCAACAAGAAAATGTATTTGATCAGGAAGCATATTGTATCAAGGAGACGATTATATTGAATAATGCCTAGAAATGTGTGGTTCTATTAGCCTAATCTAGGTCAGAACCACAAATTGTCAGTACACAAAACCTATAAGAAGTCGAATGTGTTATCAGTCTTAACAGCCACAGACAGCAAAAATTCCTACCAGTAAAATTCTTAAGTTGGATGTTTAGCTTGACTAATTGCAATTTACTTGCTCTGAGGGAAGAAGTAGAAAAATCCTCAAGGTGCCTGAGGCCGGAAGGCTGTTCTTCTGTTGTGAAAGAATACAGAATAGTACGATTATGTGTGTATTTATATCTCACTTTTTCTCTGAAACTGAGGGAAGTATACATAGGGCTTTCCCATTTTATTTTCAAATTTTCCTGTAGATTAGCTTGGGGAAGAAAGGGAGAAAGTCCCCAGTAAGCCTCATGGGTGACCCACACTTTACTGTATATGCTACACTCCATCCTATGACATGGCTGAGCATAATTGAAATAAAACAAAATATATTACTTAAGAAGAACCACATCACTGAGAAGAAATGTAAAATTAAAATTATCAAGTACAGGTAGTCCTCAACTTACGACCACCACTGAGCTCAAAATTTCTGTTGCTAAGTGAGACATTTGTTAAGTGAGTTTTGTCTCATTTTATGATCTCTTGACATAGCTATTAAGTGAATCACTGCAGTAAGCCGGTTGTTAAGTGAATCTATCTTCCTCATTGATTTTGCTTATGAAACGGTTACAAAAGGTGATCTGGGCATCGCAACTTTGTAAACATGAGTCAGTTGCCAAGTTGTCTAAATTTTGATCACATGGCTATGGGGATGCTGCAATGGTCATGTGAAAAGCAGCCCAAAATCATTCATTTCAGTGCTGTTGTAACTGTGAACTGTCACTAAATGAACTGTTTTATGTGGAGGACTACCTGTATATTGATTATGCCTACAGGTATTTTTAAATAGAATGTTTCATATAAATATTCAGGAACATCTCCTCCTGCCCAAATTCTTTTCCCCCAAAGCAGATTTTCCCCAAATTTCAAGAAGTTTTCTCAAAACCAAAAAATCTGCTTTTACCATGTTTACCATCTGGTGTGATGCTGTCTCCAAGTCAGATTACAACTGACTTTCCACCAGGGCTGCTTTTATTTATTTAATTGTTTATCTGAGCTTCAGCTGGAGTCACCAAATTTCTAGTTAAAACTTTTTTCCAGTCTGCATTTTGGATTCTTGGTCCCATTTTTGGTCTGTTATTAGATCCCATGGTTCCATGTTTTCTATCGCACATATTAATGCATAAGGGTCTTCTTAGATAATGTCATTTGTTGGATCAATCTTTTTAAAAACCACCTAGTCCAGGGGTGTCAAACTCAAGGCCCGGGGGATGGATTTAGCTTAGATCTGGCCCATGGGGCTGCCCTGGAAACAGTGAAGGACTGTCCTAGGTGCCTTTGCCAGCAAAAATGAAGCTTAGGAGGGCTGCCCACGGCCCTCCCGAGCTCCATTTTCACTGGCAGAGGGTTGCAGCTGAAAACGGAGTTTGGGTGTCCATTTTCTCTGGCAGAGCCTAAGGCCACCACATGCGCTCCTGACATGAGTGATGTCAAGCTGGCCACACCCACCCTGGTCACACCCACTCTGGCCCTAAGGTCAAACAAACTCAATGAAATCGAGTTTGACGCCCCTAGTCTCATTGGTGGGATTCAAACATTTTTACTACCGGTTCTGTGGGCATGGCTTGGTGAGCGTGGCAGGGGAAGGATACTGTAAAATCTCCAGTCAGAGGTGGTATTTGCCGGTTCTCAGAACTACTCAAAATTTCCGCTACCGGTTCTCGAGAAATGGTCAGAACCTGCTGTATACCACCTCTGCCTAGTCTAGTCCATTGTTGTAAAAAATCAGGAGCAGGCATCAACTTTACCACATACGCCTTTGCCAAAGGATAAAGTAGGGGAGGAACTAGCAAAATATTATCTTTTCATCCCAGCAGAAATATAAAAAAGCCTACATATTTTAGCAGTGCTTAAGCCTTTACATTGGAACGGGTGAACAGCAATAGATGTTTTCCAGTTTTGACAGAATTTTAATACCTATGAAATTACATTTCTTCCAATATACCGACTACAAAATGAAATAAGACTCACTTTGTGATATGTTTGTACAATTGGCATTGTCCATACTGTATTGCTGTGTGCAGCCTTGAAATTAGGTTGAGAGATATAACGCTGTAATCCTGAAGTGATGACATCTCACTCACAGAAAGCTATTTTGATGTCTGGCCATGATCTCATCCAATGCAAAGGTTGTATATATGGACATGCACACATAGTTCTATATATGCGCAATCGGAGATCATCCACAATGGCAGAAAAAAGCATTATAATATGGAAGTTGATTGTAAAAAATTCATGATGCAAAATATTTATGAAAGAAATATCAAATAGGAATGGTTAAGCTTTTTATCTCCTGATTTTTTTTTCATTTGATTTGCTCTTATGACTGTTTTTGTAACCTTCCATGTTCTGTTGATGTCCAATTTCTGCTAACAAAAAAGGAATATGAATGTATATGTATATATAAAATAAATTATATATAAAAAATAAATTACCACTATCTTGGGAAGAGAAGTATTAAAAATTCTGGTTTGTTTATGATGTCCTTGTTCAGAAACATGAGCAATATGCTGACTCTGTAAAACACCTTGAGAGGGCTGTAAAGCACTATAAAGCGGTATATAAGTCTAAGTGCTATTTCTATTTAATGTCTCCTTTTGAAACAGTACCTTCATCATTTTCATGTATTTCTGCCCTTGCTATGACTTTTAAGTTTGCATTCGATGACAAGTTTTGCCTTTCTTCCTTTTCTTGCTCAGTGCAATCAGTTCCTTATCCCCTATCTCTTATACAGGTAGTAGTCCTCAACTTATGACCACAATGGAGCCCAAAAATTTATGTTGCTAAGTGAGAAATTTGTTGGGTTTTGCCCCATTTTATGACTTTTCTTGCCACATTTGTCAAGTGAATCACTGCAGTTGTTAAATAGTTTTAAGTGAATCTGGTTTCCCCATTAATTTTGCTTGTCAGAAGGTTGCAAAAAGTGATTGCTTGATCCCGGGACACTGCAACTGTCATAAATATGAATGAGTTGTCATCCGAATATAAATCATGTGACTATGGGGATGCTGCAACAGTGATAAATGCGAAAAATGATCATAAGTCACTTTTTTTCAGTGCCATCATTATAATTTTGAACAGTCACTAAGCAAAGTTGTAAGTCGAGGACTATTCTGTATCCATAAAACCCCAAATTTCTATTCTCAGGGGCCTAATATAGGGGCATTTCCTGTTTCTACTATTCTCATTTAGATTTAAGGATTAGTGACTGTTCTTCCGTTTTCTTAAAGTTGGTAGCACACAAGATTAATAATAATTAAGTATATTGTCATTATTTGAAGACTCCTGTTCTAGGTTAAGCTAGGTTTCTAGAAGTTATATGGATTTTACTTAATAGGCACACGAGGTTATACTATTTCCTGATTAAAAGTAATTGTTACATTTATTTCACATTTCTTTTCCATTTATCTGTGCTTTTGTGTTCTCTTTTTCTTTTAATGCAATGTCAATAATCTAGATAGGAGTTGAAACTTTTTGATGGCTTCTTTGGTTCAACCTGTCCAGTTAATATGGAAGGAAGAACTGTTTTATTCTGTGTTTGTACCAGATTAATGGCATCTATTGTTCATCTGACCTGATCACACACTTGATCACACACATTGTCACTGCGTGATTATTTGAAACAAAAGTTCATGTACACAAATATGCCCTTATCAGGATCTGTTCAATCGGCATGCACGACTATATTATATGCTAGTCAGACTATTCTAGGCTATTGCTCAATGTATACATAACCCTTTGAGATTCAGTCAGGATTCATCTCTGCTGGTCCTGGAGAATTTACTTCAACATGTATGGTCTGCATGTTTTTTAATCTGCACTTATTTGTAAGAAAAGAATGCAAGCATCATCCTGTGACTCCCACAATTTTCAACTAGCATGACATTTTCAATTAGCATGACACTGGGATCAAAAAGATGTCATTTATAATAACACTTAGATCACTGAAAGCCTAAGTTTATTTGCACAATTTCTCTTTCTTGCTCTCTCAAAATTTTTTTCATTAGTTTTATTAAAACTGTATTAGTTTTGCTCAATATTCCTCAAATGGTTTTGGCTACCCATTCACATTTCCCTTAAATGTAACATTTTGATGGCAATGTTATGTTTAATTAACCCTCAATGGCTGCAATCTGTACTTTGCCTAACTTTCTAAATCATAATGCAGAGACAAGATAATGAGAAAATTCTTTGTTAACCACTGTTGAATGTGAACTGAGAAAAAGGTTCAGAACGGCTCTGACAAAACTGCTTTGCTTTATTTCCGGTTTGTCGGCTTTGCGAGCGGTAGGGATTCGTGAAGCTGCGCGATCCCTGCCGCGCTAGCCGCTTTTGGGGCTCCGATCCGAAAGGGTGCGGAGCAAGGCTGCCCTGCAGGGGCAGCTGAAGGTAGGGGGATCCGGAAAAGGGTTTGGGGGTGTTGCAGACCCCCTCCCTGGCCGGCAGAACCTCCTTTACCAAGACGGTGTAGCGGCGGTCCGTAATGGCCGCCACAAAGAAGCGGCATCTGGGCAAGTATGCGCAGGAGGAAGAGGAGAAAGTTTTTAAAAGTGAAAGTCTTCTTGGTCGATCCAGGACTCTGAGATATATTTAATTTAATTCCTGGAAGTGATGGCTTTTTGGATGATTCTTTCCACAAGAGAAAGTAAGCGGCAATTCTGAGGTGCTGAAAGGAAAGTTTACTCTCCCTCCCGACGGAATTAACAAACGGATATTGAGAAACCTGTTTTTTTTTCAGGTAAAACTAGCTTTATGGGATAAGTCGGAAGGGAGAGGACAAAAATATATTTATCTGGTTGGATTTTGTTGGAGGAGATGCCTTAAGGATTTAGAGACAGAAATAAAATTTTAATAAGGCTTTAAAACACAGATTTGGATTTTCTTTTTTCCTTTGTCTGATACTACCCCTGGAAGAGAAAGTGGAAATTTTGGCTTGGCTTGGATTGATTGAGGATTGTGGACTTTGGGATTGTTTTACTTTTCTTTTGGAATATTTTGGTTGGAGTAAGAAGAAAGAGGGAAAAAAGACAAGAAAAGATTTATAATGGCTTTCTCCTTGAGGAATTGAGGGATGAATATGAGCAAACAAAAGCAGCCTGTAAAGATGGTATGAAAAAAGCTTTTCTATTTTTAGAAATGGCGCTGGTTAACTATGAACAGACAATGCAACAGCAAGAAGAAGACGAAGACACCATCTTTAATGAATCCCAAAATTTATCTAAGGAAGAAGGAAGGAAGAAAGCGAGGAAAATGAAGGACTTAAGATTTAAAAAACATTTAAGAAAGAAAAATATGATGCAAAATAAATACAATGATAGCAAACAAGAGAAAAAGGGAATACAACAGAGAAGGGATGCCAGCAAGACAGAGGTTAGAAGAAGGGCAGGTAGGAAGATCTGGTGGGGGAAGAAAGAAAGGGGAAAGGCGAAGAAAAGCCACAAAGTTTTAAAATTGGATGGGAAAAGAGGAATCTTTTTCAGGGATAAAGGGTAAAGTATAAATTTTCTTAAAAAAGATTTTGCAAGGTACATAAGACGGTATTGTAATATTTGTATTAAAAATAGAAAATTAGAATGGCTTAAGAGTTAATAAGAAATTAAAATGTTGAAATGTTTAATAATGATTGATTTTTAAAATGTAATAAAATATTGAAGGAAAGGCAATGAGAATGCTATAAGATTTATTATTTAGATTTATTATTTAACTACGTATTTAGGAGGATACTATGTATTTAAACATTTCCGATTTATTACTCTGTTTTTATTGTTATTAAAAGTAAAAATTAATAGATAGAATGTACCAAGCAGAATCAGATTGGATATTAGGTGTCATTTTAAATGTTAATCTAATATTTAGGGAGAGGATAGAAAGGCATCATACTCTGATTAGAGATTTCAGGAGAAATTCTTTTTTTTTTCATTATAAGGAATGAGATAGAGGGATAATAAAGGATGGGCAAAAGATACAAATATAATGATTTAAATTAAGATGGATTGAATAAGATAGAATTATGAAGAGTGAAATGTGTGGAGAAGTATATATAGAAGATACAGAATGGTAAACAAAATAGGTAATGATTTCTAAGATGAGCATGAATATAATTAAAGCCCATATAAAGAGAGGTACCGGGGCCAAGTTACTTTACTAAAAGATTTTTATATGTTTGTTTGTGTCTGTTTATGTTTTTGAGAAGTATTGGTGAAACCTTTTAGAAACACAGAAAGAGAATTACGATAATCAAGTCAGAAAGAAATAGAGGACAAGAGATGTTTTTATGCTCATTTAGAAATGGTTTAAAATAGAATTGTATTGTATAAGATAAGGTTTTATCTGACTTGTAAAATTTATAATGGAAAAAGGTTCAAATATGTAATGGTTGATGATGATTTGTTTGTTTTTGAAATTAATAAAACTTGTTTTTTTTAAAAAAAAACTGCTTTGCTTTGAGAATTTTACATCATCCCTGGGCTTGGTCACTTTACTTAGCTGTATGTTATTTCAAATATGAATGTGTTCATAGAGAACGCAGATTGCAATTTCTTATGATAGCCAACCAAAATATTGCCGAGGAAGGGAATGATTTTGGAGTAAATATTAATATATTAAAAAATAGCCATCAGTCCAATGACAGGTACAAAAAGGAATATAGAAACAACCAAGAAGGAGAGAAGATAGAACATTCCCATCATCATCCTGACTTGGTACTTTTATTGCCCTGTAGCTTTTTTTTAATTATAGTGCAAGTTGTGTATGGCAGAATGATTCTAAATCAACCTTCTCAATTGGGCATCCTCCAGATGTGTAGGGACTGGAAGTTCCCAGATTTCCAAACAACATGGCTATTGCGTGTACTTTCTGAGAATTCTGGAAGACTGAGTCACCAAATAGCTGGAGGGCATTCCATTAGGGCTTTTGTAAATCATCACTGCATATGTAAATGAAGACTCAACCATCCAGGCCAAAAGTCTCTAATAAGATTAAATCATGGCAACTGGACCAAAGTTTATTAAAACTGAATTATTTTGTTACTCATCCAAATAACTTCTTCAGTCCAAATGAATGAATCCAACGACTCTTGGCCTACCCAAAATTTTCATTTTGACTGAAGGTACTTGGATGAGTAACAAAATGTCTCAGTCTTAATAAACTTTGGTCCAGTTGCCATGATTTAACCTTTTTAGATACATCACTATCCTAATGAACAGAACATAAGTCATTTGGGTAAAGGAAAGTATAGCGGACAGAACTCAAAGTATGTTTTCTTGAAATCATTTTAGCTTCACTTCTGGTTTCAAATCGAAGGAGCAAGTCTCATTACTGTCTTTATATATATAAAAAATCTGGTGTCCCCCCCAGCATGTGAATGGCCAAATTTCCTTTATAAAAAATAACCCACATGTTCAAAGGGTACCTTCAAGAAAAAAGGCTGGGAAAGGAAGGAAGGAAGGAAGGAAGGAAGGAAGGAAGGAAGGAAGGAAGAAAGAAAGAAAGAAAGAAAGAAAGAAAGAAAGAAAGAAAGAAAGAAAGAAAGAAAGAAAGAAAGAAAGAAAGAAAGAAAGAAAATCATTCAAAGCTCATGATTCCCAGGAATATGGTGGCCAGAGAAGGAAAGAAAGTCTGAACATAATAAGATATCATATGACTGACTCATTAAGAAGTCATTAGTCTTTGTCAAGGGCTGCTTTAATTAACAAACGCCAAGAACTGCAATCCTGACTTACTGTGCTGCTGCTGTGCAAAACATCTGAAGGCAATAATTAAATGCCATTTAAATCTCCCCAAAAGCTGGCAAGGGGAGTCAGCTGCTATGCCAACTTTTCTGGGCCACTCTAGGAACAGCCTCATTTTTATGTTTCCTGAGAGAAATGGGAAAGTGGGCCTGCTGCTTCCTGGGCAGGATGGAATGAAAAGAGCAAAAATAATATGTCCTTTTCCCCTTCAATAGCACAATTCCCAAACAACATCACTTACTTTTTAATTGGAGACATTTCTCAGTAGGGACAATGTTAGAATTGTGCTGTAAGGCATGTAATTCAACTCTGAGCCAAATGCCTTCAACTAGGGCAGATAAACACTTTCTTCCTGGCCCACTTAGTGCAGCAACAGATGGCATTGTTCTCCACTCCCAGCCTGTTGCAGTGAAACCCCTCACCCATGTTCTCCAGCTTTAATTCAAAACTACTACTAACTATTGTTCCCACTGAAACTATTGTTCTCACTGAAACTACTAACTATTGTTCTCATGTGAGCTTGAAAGGGATAGTCTCCAATGCTTCTTTTGTCTTCGTAGCATCTCCAACTGTGATTGGCAGCAGTATCTGGCACACTCCTCCTCTCAATCATTGGTTACTGTTCTGTATAGCATTTGGTCCTAGGCTCTTGGGGCTTCTGTGCTAGCAAGAGTAGTAGGTCCTTGGTGCTCTCTGAGCTTGGCTGTTTTCTGATTACTAGCAATGATGATCTTACCTAGTTTGGATAATGAAACGTCTGCAATAAACAACCAAGTTCAGAGAGCACCAAGGACCCCTCATTTCAATCAAGTATTACATGACCAATACATAAAAAAGCTTGCAGGCAAAGCTGATAACAACAAGATCTGGCAATAACTAAGAGCAGTAAACTTGAAGAAAGAGATAGAGGGGGTAAGACCCAGCCTTAAGAATAAATGCATATAAAGCTAGAGTTGAGAAGGTAGCAACAAACCTCAAATGCTTTTGCAAAGAAGTTGAAGAAACAGTGGGCCATTCAGTTATCTGCTGCAGGATGAGTGCTCAAAATCATGACAAAATAGCAACAACTGTGCATTAAAATATCTGCAAGAAAAACCATTTGCCTCCAAGAAAGAACTGGTGGGATCTCAAAAGAGACAAAGTAGTAGAAAATAAAAAAGCTAAAGTGCTTTGTGACTTTGAAATTCAAACAAACAGTTGCCACATAACACCACGGACTTAACAATTATCAGTAAGAAAGACAAAAAAGTCTGGCTAGTGGATGTTGCAATACCTAGAGACAGCAGAAGAGAAGAAACAGAACTGGAGAAAACCACAAAATACAAAGACCTGTAAATAGAACAACTGTTGCAAAAGAAAGTAAAGGTAGTACCAATTGTAATGGAGATCTTGGGTGCAATTCATAAATATCTTAATATTATTAAATTATATCTGCCTATCCAGGTCGTTCAGAAGGACTCAATAGGTGGCTACAGATACAAAACATCTGGAAGGAGGAGGAGAAAGAGGAGGAGGAGGAGGAGGAAGGAGGAGGAGGAGGAGGAGGAGGAGGAGGAGGAGGAGGAGGAGGAGGAGGAGGAGGAGGAGGAGGAGGAGGAGGAGAAGAAGAAGAAGAAGAAGAAGAAGAAGAAGAAGAAGAAGAAGAAGAAGAAGAAGAAGAAGAAGAAGAAGAAGAAGAAGAAGAAGAAGAAGAAGAAGAAGAAGAAGAAGAAGAAGAAGAAGAAGAAGAAGAAGAAGAAGAAGAAGAAGAAGATGATTATTCATAGAAAGAAAAGGGGAAGAGAGATTATACCATTGTGTTTGAGCATTATGACATAGGCACCAAGAATTACTTTATGCATCCCTGTGCCATATTTCCTTAGATGGGTAAGAACAGGTAATGCTTTATGTTTCATGTGGATACTATGGCAGAGTGCCAGTGAACAAAACCTCTGTGACTGCTGCAGTGAATATTCCTGGAAGGAATCAACAGCTGAATATTAGTTGCAGGGAAATAACTTAATTAGCAGATTCAACAGAGATTCTGATTCAATAAAATAGCAGCAGAAGTAGAGTGTGTTTACTTTGTGGTTTTGTTCCAGTGACACAGAGCAGCGACAGCAGGCCTGATCTCAGCTCTGAAAGCACTTTGATAAGAGCCAGAAAAGAAAAGCTAATGGGATTAGTGAGGCTAATACTAGCTACAGTCCCAGCCAGGGATGATGTTTAATGAAGGATATGTTTGCTTAGGAAGGAAGGCAGACAGTAGTTAACAGGCATGGATCCAGGTTACTTGAGGGATGTCTCACCCCACTGGGATTGGCCCGTCCTACTCATGCTGGAAGAGAAGGTATGCCACAGGTCCTGTCAGCCCGATTATTCTGGCTGGCGGGTCCAAGAGGAGGGCCTCCTGTGCTGTTGTTACTGCCTCTAATGTGAAGTTGGCACCAATTCTCCTATGCTTTTCTAAGGACCTAAAGATCTGACTCTGCCAGTTGGCCTGAGGCCCCAATGCGGAAACAACACAATGGAGGTGGTTGATCGAGTAACAACAGATCCCACCTCCCTCCATTCTGCCTTTGCCCTCCCCACGTGTCCTTGATTTTATTCTTTGGCTTTAATTTATTCAGGTTTTAATTAGATGTATTTTTTCTGTCTGTAAGCCACCCAGAGTTACCTTATGGCAGGGATGGGATTCAATTTTTTTAACAACCAGTCCTGTGAGCGTGGCTTAGTTGGTGGGCATGGCTTGGTGGTCATGTGACTGGCTGGGCGTGGCCAACTTAACATCACTCACATCGAGGCACGCATCACCTCGCCTGGCCTCTCATGACTGTGGGGATGCTGCAACAGTCGTAAGTGTGAAAAATGGTCATAAGTCACTTTTTTCAGTCCCATTGTAACTTTGAATGGTTACTCCACACAAGCAAAGTACCAGCAAAGGAGGGGAAAAAACTCCAGAGAAGTTCCAGAGACAGGAAGTCTAGTCCTGCCAAGAATGTAATAAGGTTTAATGGAGAGGCAGTTTCTGTAAGCAACACCAGAATGTTTCCTTCCTGCCTTCCTTACAGGATTAGGCCAGTAATTTCTTCTAACAACCAATTCTCCGAACTGCTTAGAATGTTAACAACCAGTTCTAGCGAATAGGTGTGAACCTGTAGAATCCCCCCCTGCCTTATGGTAAGATGGGCAGAAAATAAATATCATAAATAAATAAGCAGGCTGGAGAAGAACACGACTGACAGACAGGATGTAGAAGTTTGTATGAGTGGGTGTTGGTGTGTGTGTGTATACACACAGAGAGAAAGAGTTGAATGTTAGCCAAGCATCTGCAGGATTACAGCAGTTTATAGTGTATCCCAAATTATTCAAGTTTGAGTTATGGTAGTAATAGGGATTGACATGAAGGCTCTATTGGCATCTTCTAACATACTATCTGAAAAAAATACAAGGGCCCTTTGAAGTATAAGAGACTACCAAGTAAAGGCTTACAGCACTGGCTGGGACACTAAAGAGATAGTGTACACTAGATAAGCAGAGGTCTCCCAAAGCATATTTCCAACTGCAATGCAACAACACAGTAACAGCAGGTATTTGAAAGCCACTTTGGTCTAGTGCAGGGGTGACAAACTTGCATTGTCATGGTGGTGTCACATGACATATCAGGACTTTTCCCCCTTTTGCTAAACCAGGCAGGGGCGGGGCCAGCTGTGAGTTTGACACCCCTGGTCTGGTGGTTAAGGCACCAGACAAGAAGCTGAGAGATTGTCAGCTAAAGTCCTGCCTTAGGCATGAAACTGGCTAGGTGACTTTGGGCCAGTCACTTTTGCTCAGCCCAATCCACCTTGCAGGGTTCCTGTTGTGAGGAAAATAGGAGGAAGAAGGTGTGTTGAATATGTTCGCTGCCTTGAGTTATTTGTAAAAATAATAAAGGCAGGACACAAATAAATAAACACAACAGAAACTGAACAGCACTGGAAGAATATATGGGAGAAAGAGAAGACACATAACATCAGAGCAAAGAGGCTGCTGGTCCTGAGAGCAGACTACAGCAATCTCCCAGTCACAATAGTAGACATCCAAAAGCAGGTCAAGAACTTCAACAGCAGGAAAAAACTGGATATGATTAATACCTACTGGCTAAAAAAACAAAACACTAAGAACAGTGCATGAATACCTAGCACCATAGATAAATGAGCTGTTGGTAGCAGGCTCACACCCAGACTGGCTAACACAAGGAAGGACACTGTTGATCATAAAAGATCCCTGCAAAGGAAAAGGGCCGTCCAATTATCAGCCAATAACCTGTCTCCCCACAACATCGAAAGTCCTATCAGGAATAGCTGCAAATTGTAGAATCATATGGGCCAGTACATGTGTACAACTCAGAAGAGCATTGGGAATAATACCAGAGGCTTAAAACACCAGTTGCTCATAGACATATCTGTCACCCAAAGACTCAAGGGTTAGGCAGATCAATCTGAACACAGTCTGGATTGATTACAGGAAAGCCTACAATTCAATGCCAAACACATGGATCTATGAATAAATAGGTTATTAAAGACCTTCCTCAAGCACTCAATGGGATTGTGGAAAGCAACACTGGAAGCCAATGTAAGATAGCTCATACAGGTGGCCATCACATGCAACATATAGCAAGGCAATACACTGTTCCACTGTTTGCATAGAATTGAATTCCTTCAGCCAGATAATCACAAAGACTGGTTATGGATACAACTTCATCAACCAATAGAACCACCATCAACTACTCTCCTACTCTCATATTTGAGGTAGGCAGAGAGCAATAGCACTTAGACTTATATACTGCTTTACAGTGCTTTACAGCATTCTCTAAGCAGTTTACAGAGTCACCCAACAGTTTGGGTCCTCATTTTACCCACCTCGGAAGGATAGAAGGCTAAGTCAAGCTTGAGCCTGGTGAGATTTGAACTGCCAATTGGAGGCAGCTGGCAGTTAGCAGAAGTAGCCTGCAGTACTGCACTCTAACCACTGTGCCACACATTAAGGGATCTTTGCCTAAGGCCCGATTAAAAGTACCAGCTGGGATTTGACTTCCTGCATGTAAGACGGTGCTCAAACCGCTATACTATAGAGCCGCACGCAAAGTCCCAGGTCTCTGAGGAGGACCTGAGATTGATATTGAAGATTTGGTAGGTGTGAGAAGTAATGCGTGTGTGTGTGTGTGTGAATTTGTGTGTATGTGTGGGTATGCATGCGTGTGTCTGTATATATACATATAAAGCTTTATCTACATAAGCATACTTTGGAATGATTTTTTTTGCCATTTGAGGATTATCCCTCCACAAAATGTGTTAAACATAATTAATGTTCAATAAATTTGCTATTCATTCCTCCCTTACTCACTCCCTGTTCAGTTAAGTTAAGCATCCAGCTTATGGTTCTTCAGGTAGCTATTTGTCTCTTTCCAAGATCAAGGAATCCTACAATCATGGTAATGTATTGAATTGAGAAGTATCCCAACAATCCAATATCTAAAACTGATATGTTAAGATAATGTTACAAAGATTGTACCATATATATAGATACATATTTGTTTACAAGTGGGAATTACAATAAAAAGGAGCTTTAGAAGCACTGTTATTTAAAGTTTTAAACCAGGATCCCCAAACTTGGCAACTTTAAGACTTGTGGACTTCAATTCTGGGACTTGAAGTCCAGAAGTCTTAAAGTTGCCAAGTTTGGAGACCTCTGCTGGAGATCTTCATATGGACTGTTGGACTGAATGGAGACTGAATGGACACCTGCAGGTGATGGTTTAGCAATTTCTAGTCCTGAGCAGGAACTAGAGAAGATGACCTCCATGATTCTGCCACATGTACTACTGATTGATAAGAGGAAATGGTAAAAATCAAATAATAATTAGCTCCTTAAATTTTAAAATATAAACACTGGAAAGAAAGTACCTCTTTCCAGCCAGACACCTTTTGGCTGGAGAATTTTGAGAGTTGAAATCCACAAGTCTTAAAGTTGCCAAGTTTGGAGACTCTGTTTTCAACAGATTGGAACAGGCTTTAGTCATCCTGTTCAAACCCTAGAAACATGTTAAGTTCATGAGAGGAACAGGAATAATTGCATCTGCAAAAGCTGTTGGATAATTATAGCTAGCTCAACCTTTAAACATCCAAGAGAAACACCCAAGAGGACCCAAAGAGGCAGCGGTAAGAAAAGAAGGGTGACTAGGAGGATTTATCTAGCTGCCTAGAGGCAATTTCTACATGCCCCCAGGAAAGCAGAACATTTGCTGGTGGCATCTCTGTGTGTAAGATTGCTTTTACTGTCGGATTGCATCAGAGCAATTTAGAGATGTGCAAAAGGCCATGAGGAACTTTATGAGGCATATTGAATTCTCCCCACACAGCAATCCCATTTCAAAATTGGACTCTTCAAGACATCAGTGGGAGTGGCCGGCAGCAACATCTCGGCATCTCCCCAATCTATTTGTAATAACCGGAGTCCTGCCCTATCATACCATCTGCTGTAGTAATCTGGCAGCCAAAATGAGGGATGGCAGTGGCAATGTCTCTGGTGCCATAGTTAATGAAAAATTTAGAATGCCTAAGAATTTAATATGGTTGTCAAGATTGATGGAAGTGACTCCGTAATATCCTAGATGGAAGGTGTTTTGAAACATGCAGTGTTTTTGTTTAGTATTGTTGCAGGTAAAGTTTTTAAAAAGGAAGCAGGAGCTCTGGCAGTCAGTATGATTTTAAGACAAATGTATGATAAGACTCTGGTGGAAAGATTTCAAGGGTATGAATTCTTGTATTATGAGCCAAATAATTATAGCTTTGGTACTTATTACTATTCCAAGCTAATGATGGTCATCCTGGAGTTAGCTCTGTACTTCCATCCTTTCTCAGAGATTATTTAGAAAGATTTACTAGGATAGAGACATTCAGAATGTCCTAAAAAAATCTACAGAATTAATCTCTTTCATCTTTGTAAGAATTTAGATCTGGATATGACACAACAGGAACTTTGTTAAAGGATTGAAAAAAATGATTAAATTCAACAGAGAAAATAGTCACCACATATAAAAATACATGGCTGGCATATCAGGTATACAGTTCACAATTCTGCTAGTCATTGCTGACTATAGTGGGTGGTGCCTATCTCTGTTTCAAGGCCATGGAGCCAGGGTTGTCCATGGTTATGTGACCAGCATGGTATCACAGAGTGCTGTTACCTTCCCACCAAAGAGGTACCTATTTGTTTACTCCCATATGCTTTTGAACTGCTAGATTGGCAGGAGCTGGAGGCAAGACAGGAGCTCGCCCCATCATGTGGCATTTAGATCTTGAACCTGGGTTCCTGGCTTTCCAGCTGACAAGCCCAACATCTTAACTGCTGAGCCACCATACCACCTACAGTTCACAATAGGCAATGAGAATTCAACTGACACCGAAATGTTAAGATTTCAGAATATCTTCCTACATGCTTGTGAAGCAGCTGCTTTTATAGTTCATATAATTTCACCGCAATCAAGAAGAGTGTAATTGAGGTTAAGGAGTTAACATGAGATGACTCCTGTTAAATGGCAAGATAGCAGCTGGCTTTGGAAGGCTGGCCTGCTGCTGACTGCTGACTATGCATATGCAGAATCTTTAACTTTATGAGCTGGAGAAATAGCTCAGTGCATAATGAAGCACCATGAACTGGACCAATTCATGTACTTAACCAAGTAATTACCAGGATCACTGTCTCAGATTGTCCATAAGCATTCACTTCAAAGGAAATTTGGTAATCCAAGAGTCCATCTGATTTGGCATTTCCAGCTGAATCATTTCCCAGATGCTCCACGGGAAAGACAGAAGGCAATAATGAATTAATCTACTCTTTGTGATTTGTTCTCTACTTTCAATAGTCTATCATTGAAAATATTTCTTTAGAGAACAAATGCAAACCCTTTCTTTTTAGAGATGCAAAGTCATATAACTGCTGTTTGTAAATATGGTGATATAGCTTCCATAAGACCTAAGTATAATAAGCTAGTCAATTAAAATATAATTAAGCACAGTTTTACTTTAATGTATAACAAGATTTTATCACAAATTGAGCAAAGATGATTCAAAGCATTTGCTATATATTGTTGACAAACTATAATAAATATTTATTTGTTAGGCAGGTTGATTTGGCTTCCCATCTAAGCAATGCAACTCTGGGTGGAAAATAAAAATAAAAATCTAATATGTTATATTTTCCAAATCAGCTAAAATAAAAATCAAGTTAATGGCCTTATAAAAAAATCTCATTGCCAACATCACCCACAACCACATAAGAGCTCCACTAATAGCCTGGCCCCAGTGTTGGGGATTTGGGTGAGGGGGAGAAGTCAGGTCATCATAACTTTCTGGAAGGCCAACAGGGTTGGGTCCATCCACACCTCCGGAGAAGACTATTCCAAAAGGCAGCACGATGACCAGGGGTGGGATTCAGCCAGTTTGGACTGATTCAGGTGAACCAGATGTTAAATTTACATCTGGTTCGCTGAACTGGTAGTTGGCTGGCTGGCTCCACCCAACCCTGGGAAAGGCGAAAAACAGCCCTCCCAGAAGTTCCAGTAGGCCACACCCACCATGGCCACGCCCACCCAGTAACCGGGCAACGAACCAGTTGCTGGGATTTTTGAATCTCACCCCTGATCATGACAGAGGAGAATAAAGTAAAGTAGAAAGTAATTTAACTTACAAAATCTTATTAGACAAAGAAGATGCACAGAAATTATGCAAATGCTTTTTTGTAAGGGAAGAAATTGCTGAAATATCTAGATCATAGTTCCATAGCAAAGTTTATGTAACTTCGGACAGTTGTTTCTGAAGCAATATTGGCATATGAAGGGGGATTTTTAAAATTAAAAGTAGTTACAGCATTGCTAAAGAAATATCTGTAGTTCCATGAGTAAAATTGAAAATGATTACCAATTTGGTTTCTATTTTTATATTAAATCTGTAATATGCATTTGTAGAAAAGTGAGGAACTATTTTGATTCAATTATCAGTATATCTTGAATCATCTTCATTTCAGAAATACAATTATCCTTTAGTTGTCATACTTCCTCAAGTTTTATAATGCAGTTCTCTAATTTAAAAAAATACAAAAATGTACATTAATAGCACATAAAGTATAAACATTTTAAACATTTATCCAATGTATGCATTATTACATGAGACAACATAGTTCAAATAAATCTCATTGGAATTTAAATAGAGTTGGGGCTGATGAGGATTTAGATGAAAAATTTACTAAGAATATCCATGTTATAGTCAAGACAGTGAAAAAAAACCAACCCAGAAATAGAGAAAGGCAAACCACTTCCATGTATGCCAAGAAAATTAAATAGCTTTTTCTATGAATTCATCAGGAGCTGAGCTGGACACTAAAGCTGCTCTATGCTTTTTGAGTATATTTATCTGGGCACATATATTTGCATTTCTGTCAAATGTGCAAAAGTACACTAAGGCACATCCATTCAAAATGCACCTGTTAGAAAAATGCCTGCAAAATAGTGTGCATTGGGAGAAATATATATGTATGAATTTTCTAATGTGAGCATTGGGAGAAATGTATGAATGTTCAGATCTTGTTTTTACCTCAGAATTCATAAACTAATGGTGTAGAAACAAGATGGAATGAATTGATGCTTCAGGATGTTGGAACGGTATAGGAACTGCAGCAGACAGATTTTAGCCATTATAGCTTTGCCACCTTTTACTCTGCATTTGCACAATTTCAAAATTGTTCCTGCCTGCACCAATTTTAGTAGGTGATACAATTTTAGTAGGTCATGCAAAGTATGATAATGAGCAATATCTCTCCTTCTCCCAATCTTTGTCAGGAAAAAAGGCAACTCTCTTGATACTAAGTAGCTACGACCCCTTGTTCTGCACTCCTTAGCAGCCATTGTACGTATCCTAATCAGAAGTTGGAAAGAATCCAGAAAAAGAAAGAAAAGCTGTATCTCTTAAAAACTGACTTGCCCACCACAGTTCCACCAATTACATCAGCAGCAGGGGCCAACTGCTAAAAGCAGCAAGATCATTGTTATACTTTTTAGGAACAAGCAATGCCTGAAAATTCCCATTCATATGGAAATGAAAAGACAAAGCCAGTGTATAAAATTAAACCAAGGCTGTAAGGTATACACCAGCTAGAGTGTGTATGGGAAAGGAAGATGGAATATACTGCCATGGCAACCAACACATCGCTTATTCCCCCACCCCCTTTTTACTTATTCAAAACGTTTCCTGGAATTGCAATACATGAAACAAATCCAACAAATGAATCAATCAAAGAACAATGCTGGACATAGAAAAACAATCTCATTTGCTGACTCTCTGCTTTTCATATACATTTCCCCTCCCTATCTGAGCCTCATGATCCAGTACTTCGCTTTCAGTGCTCATACTCCCGCTAGCATACTCAGAATATAGAGTGTATTCTCTCTCTATTCCAGAGGAATGAGCCCGAGAGAAACCAGAAGGCAGAATTCTGAATAAGCCTTGCTTCAACTTGAAAAATGTAGTAAGGCTGGTAGAAACATATAAAACATCATGGATAAGAACTGGGGGGATTTGCTGACAAGAAAAAAAATTGACTCAGGATATAAAAATAGAAATCGCACGTAGACTTATGTACTACTTCACAGGACTTTACAGCCCCCTCTAAGTGGTTTACAGAGTCAGCATATTGCCCCAACAATCTGGGTCCTCATTTTACCAACCTCGGAAAAATGCAAAGCTGAGTCAACCTTGAGCCAGTGAGAATCGAACTGCCAAACTGCAGGCAGTTGGCAGGCAAGGAAGTAGCCTGCAGTACTGCATTATAATCACTGTGCCAACCCGGCTCATACCACGGATGTATACAACTATTTAAATTTTTGTTTGTTTCCAACGTTTTCATGTGTATATTTTTAAAAATGTATTTTATAGCTGGTTTGCTGATTCAGCAGACTTCACAGAAATATAAATAACAGGCTTAGGAAATTGGCTAAATTTAGACAAGTTTGGGGATAGTCACTAGCACTCAGCCATGTACTATCATGGGATGTCACCATGATCTCTAGAAGTAAAGTGGAATATAACTCTAAGAAAAATTAAGAAATGAAGCATTTGTTTTTAGATAAGCAATTTAAATGTGATTTTCAAATGATGGCACAAGTCTTACATCCAATCCTTCCTTTAAGTCTTCCTTCAGCAACTAATTGACCTTGGAGGACATCAAAAATGTAAACAGGGTTGACATGGAAATTCCAAAGCTGTAGGTTAGACTGGAGAATCAGTAGGGTGTATTAGCCTCCAACCAGTGGTGGGGTTCAAATAATTTAACTGGTTCTCTGCCCTAATTACTGGGTGGGTGTGGCTGGGTGGTCATGTGACTGGGTGGGCATGGACAACTTGATTGGCCTCACCCTTAGGAAATTTCTCCTTAGTCCAATTCACAATAAAATAGTACTGTTCCAATATTTAGAATAGAATAGAATAGAATAACAGGGTTGGAAAGGGTCTTGGAGGTCTTCTAGTCCAACCTCCTGCTACACCACTTCAGACAAATGGTTACCCAATCTCTTTGTAAAAACTTCCAGTGTTGGAGCATTTACAACTTCTGGAGGCAAGTTGTTCCACTGATTAATTGTTCTGTCAGGAAATTTGAGGGGCTCCTACAAAAATGAGAGAGTCAATCTATTTTCCAAAGCACCAAAAGGCACAACAAGAAACAATGAATGGAAACTAACCAAAGAGAGAAGCAACCTAGGACTATGGAGAAATTTCTTAAGGGTGAGACCAATCCACCAATGGAATAGCTTGTCTTCAGAAGTTGTGGGTGCTCCATCACTAGAGGCTTTCAAAAAGAGTGAGGGAAATACATCCCAAAAGGACAGTGCCAGAAACCACTAAAATAATGCAGAAAACTTAAAATAGCCATTCCCCTTTAAAAAAAAAGCCAACCCCAACGCAAACACAGCAGTTGAGAGGGAAACTAAGAGCAGCCACTCATGCTAATTGAAAGCCATTAACTCTTCCAACTCTATTATTCTGTGTTCTCTGTGTTCTAAATTGGGTGCTTCACAGCAGAAGCAATACAGCTGGCTGTACCACACATGCATTAAATTCATGGCCTGTATGATCAAGCTGCATCATTGTCCCATCCTATATCTTTTTCCCCAGGAAGAAACAAGAAGTAGCCAACACTGTAGCAGCTATAAAAGGTCTTGGGGAACTCCAGGGAAAATCAGCTGATCACAGAAGTGTTACTTAATATTCTTTATAATGAAAATGTTTGTAATCTTGTCCTTCTTCCTGAAGGGAAGAGGTTAATCCCATCTAGGTGACTGATGGGTTTCCCTGCCCTAATCCTGTCAGTTTCTGTTGTTTATTGACTTGATTCAGCATGTATCAGCTGCTTTCCAGCTGCAACTGTTAAGTGGTTCTTGGCTGTTTGCCTGGAGCTATTAACTAAAGGGAGGGAGGGAGGGAGGGAGGGAGAGAGAGAGAGAGAGAGCTTCTCTTGTACTTTATTTTTAGCCAGTTCTCCGAACAGCATAAGCAATTAACTAACAATTTGGGGAATCAGTGAGAACGGCTGAATCCCACCTGTGCCTCCAACCCAAATTAATAGTTAAGAACAAGATTCATATTCCAAGAATTTTGAATTCAATCATAGAATTGTCCATTGCTGGGAAGACAGAACAGACAATGTTATGTTAGACAGAAAAAATATTAACATTTTCATCCCCATCAAGTACATGTTATCTTCCTATATTCTGAAACATCTTCCCCTGATATAGATTCCTTCAAATGTACTGCTGACCGGGAATATATCTAGTTAAGATTACCAGGCTGAGAAAGGCATTTGACAACAAGTGGCTTAAAAACCTTCCATTCACCTATGAAGCCCTTCATGGCATGAAACCGGGTTATTTGCAGGACTGCCTCTCCTCAGCTGTTTCCACCCATTCCACTAGGTCCAACAGGAAGGACATGCTTCAAGTCCTCCCAGTTAAAGAAAAGCATCTAATGGTACATAGGAAATATATCTTTTCTGTCACAGTGCCTGCCTTCTAGAATGCCATAACCCTATGATTAAATTGGTCCAGGAATTCAAATGGCCCATTGAGAAAGATTTTTTTTTTTTCTGATAATTTTGTCTAGGCTTTCTTTTGGTGACTATTGTTGCATTTTACTCATTGTTAATATTTTTTGATTGTTTTAATGTGGTATTAGCTGCCCAGAGATGCATTCATAAGATGGGCTGCTATATAAATTGAATTAATAAATACATTAAAAAGTAAATTCAGATTCCTGTCAGGTCTCTTGCTTATGAATAATGAATGCAGATCTTTCTGTTCTGCATATTTTTTCGGTTGCATTTTTCCACTGAAAAACTGGCAGCAAAGAAATAACCTTTCCACACCTTTATTGTTTCATTTCTGATCAGAATTTCTTACTTGCAGATTTGCCAACCTTTGTTCCAGTCCAGGAATATTTCATCATTTCATAACTCTGAAATCAGTGTAACTTGAGTACCTGCCATTTATTTATATTCTACTCTCGTTCTTTGAATCCTGTTACGGCAAGTTGTCATTCAGTTCACACATCAAATGATGTTACATCATATATGATATCATCTGACAGAAGAAACAGATTATTAGTTATAATGGTAGTTTGATTAGTGTAACTAGAACTTTTTTACTGACTTATTCCTAAAGTTGTGAAAGATACACTAGGACAGAGACATTAATTTTAGAATTGTGGGTATGCTATAGTGTTCATTTTTACCACATTTTAACCATGCAATACCATCCTCCCTGGGGTGGAAACGTTTTGTAAAATGGTTCTGAAGACTACATTTTAAAAAGAAATTTCTAAGGCAATGCTATTAGAATAGTATTTCATGTTCTTTGCTCAAGCAGTGCTAAAGATTTACCGCAGCTTTTCAAGTCAATTTCTTTTATGAGAGAAATTAGTCATTATTAAACAAATTGTAGAGGTTTATACACAGTAGCAAATACAGTTCCAAATGATCCTCAAGCAGTTTCAGAATTCAAAATGTTTCTCCTGCTTCTCCTAAACAAAACATCAACTTTTCTCAGTAGGTACCCAACACAGAGAAAAATCCATGTAATTGAAATCTGAAGGCAAGGTTTTCTTGTGGCCATGAATTCTCTTTATTGTCTTCAAATTTTCATATTGTCACTAGCTTGAGCCATTGGACCAAACAGACAAAACTTGTCTAACAATTTTGCGTTAGGAAATGCCACATATTAATTGTGCAGTTGCAAGTCAAATAATATTGTACAATATTATACAAATATATCAGTTCTTGAGCCAAGCAAGTCTATTGGCAATATGCACAAGTAAGAGGCAACAATGATATTACAATCCACTTATATCTCCTCAGGTGTTGTAGCATATAGTTCTCTAACTTCATCAAACAACAGATACTGAACAAAGGTGCAGGGAATGGCATCACTGTGATGAATGGAAATAATACATCAATGTCTAGTTGCATTGGACCAAAACTTCCTATCTCTTAGAGTGGCCAGTCAACTAATCTCTGGGAGTTCTACAAGCAAGTTATTAACAAGAGGTTATTCTCAGAGTTTCTTGTCTCTCATCTGGAAACCGATATATAATGCTAACTAATTTTATTCTTATATTTAGCCATCATACATCTGTCTTTAGTTTGTGTGGTGTGTGTGTGGTGTGTCTATTGATCCATTTCATTTTAACCTTACTTAAAGTGTTAAGACAATTCTTTTTTGTTTTGTTTTTGTTGCTGAAAATCAGAGGAAAACTATATCTCTTATTCTAACTTCTTGCAATTCCCATGCCTTACATATTTAGATAGGGTCTGATAATCCAGCTCTTACCAGCGTTTCCTACTCTTTCTCATCTCATTTGTCTATATTGTTTACATTGTTGTGCACAGATAATAATGATGACGATGAAGGTAACAAAATCACCATCAGTCAATTGTAAAAAGCAGCTTACTTGGAAAGGCTCACATCCTGCAATAATACCTTTAATGCCACAAAACAACATCATCTTCCTATCCTAGATTCTGAGGAAAGACTTGATAAGTGGACAAAAATGTCAAATCCAGTCTAAACAACTGGTAGGCTATGTGTCAAACCATAATAATGATGATGGAAAAGAAAAGGAGATGAAGATAAAAAAGGAAAATAAGAAAACCAAGACCCAGTGCTTCATGCTTAATTGTCTCATAATGGCTAACTATGAAGGAATGGGCTGGTCAGAGCAGCCTAGATTGTACACACAGAGAAATATAGATACCGAGACATCAGACAAGAAAGAAGTTTTTCTTTTTCATAGAATAGATGGTTGCAGTGTGTTTATGAACAGCTTGAAACCAGCTGGTAATGAAGAGATGGAAGCCTCTCATTATTTAAACCGAACCTCGAATCTTCTATATGCAAAGCATAGACTCCACAGTACCTTTAAGCTCTTTACTAAACTCCTTCGAAGTACTGAAGACAAGACTTAGCTACTTTATGGCCTCAGCCTTAAATACACATATGAAGGACTATATCCCATTGAATTGGGGGAATGAACATCTTCCCCAAAGGACTCCCTAATGCCTACAACTGGTGTTCTTAACAAGAATCCAATATTGGTCAGGTAATATTGGCCAAAAAGAAGAACAGTTCAGGGATTCTATCCAGAGTTTTGGAACATTTCCCCCAACCATTGGAATGTTTCATATGGTGGAATTCTTTCTATGATTCATATCTACAGCAAATTGTACATACAGATACACACAGACACCCAGTCCAGCCTGATCTTGCCATCAGACTGCAGTTCAGAAAAAAGCTAGTGACTGCTTTCATCCTGCTGAGTTCAGTAAAACTGGAATGTCTGTAATTCATATTCTGGATTGTAGCCTTAGTGAACTAAGTCCAATAAAATTATTCTCTTTCCCCCAGACTTGCAACAGATTTGATTTTCACTGAAGCCCTTTAACTCAATTTGGGTTTGACAGTAAATATATATATATATATATATATATATATATATATATATATATATATATATATATATATATATATATATATATATATATATATATATATATATATATATATATATATATATATTTATTAAAAAATCATGACCTTTAAATGAAAGAATATAAGCTATGAATGAATCATAGCTTATAGCAGCATTAAAAAGCAAATATAATACTCACATGGTGCACTTATTAAAAATTATTCCTCCTCTACACACACACACACACACAGAGGTTGCTTGCTCATAAATTCAATGAGAGGAAGGGAGTGATGTAAAATGCCTGCAATACAAAGTGTCGTTTTTAAAATAATCAGCTGTGGCACTGAGCCGTTGCCTAACTATATGTTCATATCAAGTTGCTCCATCAACTTCTTTTCACTCTATTACTTCAATAAACAAATGGAAAGGGGAGAGAGGGCTTATGTTCACTATCATAGGGCAACCAGAAGACCTTAACTCTGCAGAATTGATCTCTGGTCCAGCATTTTATAGGACAGGCAGAGAGATTTATCATCAACTTTTATAATTGTTATAAAACAGTCACAAGGTACCAAAATTAAATAGCAATATAGTAATGTTCATACTTTCTCTTCCTTACTAACCTGCCTTTTTGTTCTCACAGCTAAGATGTCAGTTGATAATACTCCACAAAGCTCAGAACTCAGCAATGTTTTTGTAACCTTTATCATGGTCAAGGCAAAATGAATAACTAGTTGGCAACATACTAAGATTTTTTAAAATTAACCTTGGGTTGTTACTCTCACATATACAAGACTTTAACAAACCTCTGGTAAAGTTGAAATTCCCCAATTATTTGGACCAGTGGGTATAATTTGGAGTAATCTCAATGATAGACCTCATGGACAGAATGAAAGGCATAGCCAATGGTAAAATATCCATTTACCAGAAGGCAAAAATATTTTTGTATTATTTTTCTGATCTGGTAAGCACAACTCAAAGCAAAGTATTAGGTTTCAGGAGCTGCTTGACTTCATATCTCTTCAGAATGCTTCTGCAGCCAATCTGGATCCCAGATATATCTTTGCAAAGAAATGTATGCTTGTGGCTGATGCTTTGCTTTGTATGTTAGCATCACATTCATCTATCTGAATTAAAGTAATTTTAAAAAGAAAGAAATTAAAATGCAGCAGGAAGCCCATTGAACACATTTGTACCTACAGTTTCCATATTAAAGCCCCAGATAGTAGCACATCTATGTCATAAATACTAGGCCAGATCAAATCTATTAGAGTTATAGTATCTTCTAAATAGCCAGGCTTCACCAACTAACCTAAGAAGTGAAGAGAATAAACATTATTGCATGCAGTTTTTGCCTGCCTCCTTCCTTTTTCTCTGTAATATCTATATATCATCAATCCTACCATAGATCCTTTCTGGTACATCATCAAAAAGTATTGCTGTGAGGGGAAAAGAATGGGATGGAAGCAAAACTTATATGGTAGTCATGGAAAAATGGATTTGTGAAATTTGCCCCTCCTTCACAAAACATTTTGTTAGATCTGAAATTTTGTTAAGTCAGACCCCTCACATCCAGGACATAAATTGTTTCAACTCCTTCCCTCAAAATGACGCTATAGAGCACTGCACACCAGAACAACTAGACACAAGGACAGTTTTTCCCCGAAAGCCATCACTCTGCTAAACAAATAATTCCCTCAACACTGTCCAACTATTTACAAAGTCTGCATTACTATTACTATTAATCTTCTCATTACTCCTTATCACCCATCTCCTCCCACTTGTGACTTTATGACTGTAACTCTGTCGCTTGTATCCTTACGATCTATATTGACTGTTTCCTAGTATGATTTGATTGCTTATTATACCCTATGACTATTATTAAGTGTTGTACCTGACGATTCTTGACTCTTGACAAATGTATCTTTTCTTTTATGTACACTGAAAGCATTTGCACCAAAAGAAATTCCTTGTATGTCCAATCACACTTGGCCAATAAAGAATTCTATTCTATTCTATTCATGTCTGCTGGATATCCAGAAGATAGGAGCAAATGGATTAGTTTACTTTATTGCTTTGCTTCCATTTGGTAGCTGCAGTTCATCAGGTTAGATCTGGTAGTCCTAATTTAATTGCCAGTCCTGTATGCATCAATGGATGAGTTGAAGTTGACAATGGAGGGGAAATGCGGTATATAATACTGGCATATACATTTGGCAAGTAAAATAAATTATATGGATAAGTGATTATAAGCCTTAAAATATATTTCTATGAAGCAGAATTTTCCCTCTTTATGGTTCATTTCTAATTTTCCAGTTTTATTCCTGACATTCATATTGGCTTGTACACAGTATACTACTGGACTTAAAAAATAGAGACTTAATTCAATTCCTTGCTCTAATATGAAATTCACTGGATGGCAGGCAGAAAGATTGATGTTTGATGGTAAGTCCAGGATTCCCAGGGATATATTTGATCCAATGAGCAAGGCCAGGGGAAAGAAGAATATCTACAGCACATAGGAGAAATTCAATCTTTTACTAGCCATGTTTTTTTCTCTAAAAGTCTTCCTGCATAGGGGAAATCATTGAATAATGCCTGACTAAAAAAATACCTAGGGAAGAAATGAAATTATATGTCATCCTTTATCATACCTCTCTAGCCTATATGTGCAGAAAAGATGTAAGAAGCAAAAATATTATGCACATTCTTAGAATATAAGCAGAATGAGGAAATAAATTTGTAATACCATTCCAGTATATCGTCTTTTATACTGGAATTGACTACAGCCCTGTCCAACATCGAAGTATCTCGGTGTGAGATTTGACAGGATGTTCTCATTTAAATAGCATTGCCAGAACACTAAGGCTAAAGTCAACTCAAGGAACAATACCATCAGGAAATTGATAAACTACACATGGGGAGCTCAACCATCTACGTTGCGCACATCAGCTTTGGTCTTGAGCATATTTTCAGCAGAGTATGCTGCTCCAGTGTGGGGTGCATCTGGACATGTGAAATAAGTTGATATCACCATCAATGAAGCAGTATATGCTTAGTGATTGGTTGTCTCAAACGAATACCAATTGAGAAAATTTATCCTCTTGCTAACATTTTCCCACCTAAGATCAAGAGAGAAGTAGCAGCAGATGCTGAGAGAACTAAGCAAGAGAATGATCCTCAACATCCTCTGAATGGACATATGCCTCAAGTCCACCAACTCAGATTTATGAACAGCTTTATGGCAAGAACAAACATTCTTTAGGGTACACAAGAACAAAACTGAATTAAAAGATGAGGAAGGAGACCATCAAGCAAAGAATCACATTGAAGGAAGATATGGTTGAAGGATCTGACCTCCCATATACTTAGAGGACCCTGAATAGGTTGAGAGTTGGAGTCCCTAAATGTAAAACCAATATGTTCAAATGGAGGCTCTTCGTGGTTAACAGCACACTATGTGAATGTGGAGAATGTGACCCATCTGCTGGTATGTCAGATGCTACCAGAAACATGTATTGATAATGACTTATTTTTGGCCAATGACAAAGTCAAGAAGGTGACTTCATTCTGACAGTTTAAAGTTTGATCTAGACACAGAAGAAGTGGAAGAGGAAGAGGAAGAAGAAGAACAACAACAATAACAATAACAACTTTTTCTTTAGGGTGCTAAATAGACCACCACCAAGGACTATACAAGGAAATGTCACTATACATTGGAACCAAGCAAGTAGTAAGGCATTCCAGACATTCCATGCCTTCTAAATCATCACCAATGAAAGAAATCTAAGGCATGATTGCAACCTAGCACAGTATGTCCTTTGTGCAACTCCTATATTATCAAAACACATCAGAAAATGCCAAGTTCAATCCCTGGCTTTTCCAGATAGAATTGGACATAATCCTTCCTGAAACCTGGAGACCTGTAGATAGTTTTTGATGATAGAGCAAAGATCTTGCTGAATAAAAGATTGTAGGGTTGTTTAAAGCATTTAAAATAGGCAATTTTCACAAAGCAATCTTTTTGAACAAAGGAACTGGGGCAATCCCTTAAACATTTTGTCCATCTGCGACAAATTTACAATCCAAGTCTCCGGCAATGACTAAAGGAAACCAAGAGCAAAGCTTCAGTTTGGGGGGAGGGTTGGGCAAGCAGATTGGTTGAATGTGCTGTAATTGAATTTGGGGGCTGGGGCGGGGGCAGTGGCTAAGGGAAAGCAAGGCACTGAGAAGATTAGGGGAGAGGCAGATAAACAAAAAAAAAATGGGTATGTTGCATTTGAATTTAAGCAGGAGAAAAAAAAGAAGATATGTGCTGTAAAAAATCATGCAATGCTCTTTGCAAAGTACCTGCTTTGAATGCTTGGCACAGTCCTGGAAAGCAACTTCTTGTTTTGCTGATGATTTAGTATCTAAGAAAATTCCTATTACATTGGATAAATAACTAGCCAAAAATAGTCTGTTTACTAAATGTGGCTTTGATCCAACATTTTAAGGAGAGGAATATTTCCTTAGATACAGCTTTATACCTTAGAATAGTATTTGGAGCTGGGTCTGAAATTAATGCCATATATACAATATATATTTCTAACAATTGGATAGTAATATCCCAAATTGTACCAGCTGCTTTCAGTAGTAGTCCTGTTATGAAGCGCATTATAGCAGTCTAATTTAGAATTTAACAAAATAGGAATGTTTAGAATATTTTTCAGCATCAATGAAAGCTCACAACAGGCAGAAGCTCATTAAGGAACACTGCTACTTGCAACTCCAAGAACAGGAGCAGATGCAGAAATACAGCCTTTAAAATTGTTTATCAAATTCCCGTCCTGAATTGTCTCAATGATACCTGCCTGCAGCTAGTTTAGGAATGTCTTCTTCTTCTGCTGACACCCTGCAGAAATATTCAACTAATTCCCATAATCCCCATCTGGCTGAAATTTACAGAAGCTGAATCCAAATTATCTGGAGGGCAACAGTTGGAGAAAGCAGCTTTAAGGATAATGCGAGCTAGAGTTATGAACATTATATATGTTCAAGCAACAATACGCTTGTTGTGCAACAGATGCATTTCCTGGAAGAAGATTTATCTCCCTCTGGATCAGGCAGGCTTTTTTAAAATCTTACTTTTTAATTGCATATTATAATCTCAGCAGCATTCCTTGAATACACAACCTTATTCAAGCAACCTTCAAAACGACTCAGACAACACTGCGCAGAAGACTTCATACAGCAACACTTAGCAACCAATCCATTCATCCTATAAAGAAGTGAAGGGGGCGGAGGAGGAAAAAAAGAATCACAATAAGGATGAAAAGTTTCATTCAGCAAAGCCTTTTGTACAACAAAGCCAGAGATTGATTCTAGGAAAGATACAAGGAGAGCATGTGAAATATATTTCCTTCTTAACAAGTACTTTTCTCCAGAGAACAGTCTTGTGAAGGTCAATAGGTATACTACTTCCACTTCTGTTTCCTATAACGATCCAACGTAATTCTGTTCCTGATACTAAAAGGCAGACAGTTCTCAAACCCTATGCCTGCTGAGCTAGAGGTGACAAACTTTGTGCAATGAGCTTATTTTCCACTGAGTATGGATTGGATTTGCAGCATTCAACATTTGCAAATACTTTGGATGTAAGGAAAAAACAGGTGGCAAATAGATTGGATCCTATTAGTGGAATTCTAAGCCATGTGCATTTATTAGTAATTCTGTCTGGCTCTCAGCTGTTTAATTATGGCAATAGCAATGCCACGTTTTTCACTTAAATTGAGGAAAGCTTGAGTTAACTATGGCTTTTAATTCCATTACTGACCCATGAGTTCAGTTCCACTACAAAACACAACTCCCTATGTACAGAATGAGCTTAAGGACACCCTGGGGATTGATAGTGACCATCCAAAGAAGTTAGGATGGAAGAGAACAACTTGACTGGATTGCTTTCTGATTAATTGGTGCTCAGTGACTGATTATAATCATGATTTCAGTCATTTTGTGAATGGGTAAGATCCCCATATTTGCCTTTTTACGTGTGTTTTGAAACTGCGAGAGATGCTCATTGGTTATAAACTCTCTGTTCTGACCTGCAAGGATCTGAAATACCCCTAAAATGACAACAAAGGTATAGAGTTTTCTGAAGCTCTTTTCTATCATCTAGTGGATGACAAGATTTTTGCAATCCACATCTCTTAGATCTACCTTGTTCTAAATACAAAAAAATCAGGATAGTTATGTAATTAGTCAAGAACTGCTTTCCTAATATGTTCCCTCCTCTCTACTTCTCAAAATTGAGGAAATGTGAGGGTGAGAATACGAAGACAGTTCCCACTTTGGAGGGACCCTTCGTTGTTGTTTTTCTTGGCTGGTTTGGCACAGTTTTACCTTGGGAGGTGAATGTTCAAGCTGTTGAATGTGGAAGGAAGAATCTTGTCCTCAGGATTGGATGGAAAATAGAGCCATTGTGAGATGAGTTTTCTCCTGCCTTTGCAGAGATATAACTGGGGGAGGGCATTTGGTATGGTTTGGGTTAGTCATCTGTTCCTCCTTTAACTATGAAGAGGAAGTGATCAGCTGGACAAAAGAGTGTGGGAGCCAAAGTTAGAAACTGTCCCCAGCTTGATTACATATCCTTATTTTGCAATCCTCAGCTTGACTGCATCCCCACAATCTGCCCTGCATTCCAGTCCCCTTCCTTGTCTTATTCTATCTCTTCTATTTCTCCCAATATAACTTCATACAGATCTTGTTCCTTCTCTAGCTTGGCTGGGTTGGTAGATTCCAATTTTGGCTCTTGCCGAGAACTTGCCTAGAGTTGCTCCTGAATCATACACCAAGAAGTGCACCAATGGGGACCCTGGATGTAGTGGTGGCAGGAGTCAATAAGAATGTGGAGATGAGAAGCTTTGGCTCCCTGGTGGAGATCAACTTCAGTCTACTGGAGCTAGAACGTGTAGGTTGAATTTAATGATTAGTTCACACAAACTAAACTAAGCCAGAAAGATAACATCTCTGGCAAGATGAGAATCATGGTCTGCATGATATGGTAGTGGGCTCAATTTTTTTTTATATCTATGTTGTGCAAGATTAATAAGGAGGTATTTGCAAATAGGTGATGAATAACAGCCCTGAAGGTTCTACAAAAACCAGCAAATATTGTATGTTTGAAGTGCAGTGGAAGGAAAGAAGTGGGGCAAAAAGGCCCTTTAGAGTATCTCCTTACTGAGATTGATAGAGGTTCCTAAGCCTGGGCAAACCAAGTCTGCCAGTATTTTACAGAGCCAATTTTTCTCCATGTCATTACCAAGGGAGGAGGTCTATCAACCTTGCTGAAAACCAACCACATTGGGAGCTCTCAATGCCAAGGGTAAAGTATGGCAGCTCTGCCTGGGGCATGAAGGTGACTATAATTCAGGAAAGTGCAGGGTGAATGTGACTTATGACTGTCCTACACAAGTGACAAGCCCATAATCATTTACTTGAGGCTGCTGGTAAATGATTTGGTTTATTCTTCACAAGGAAAAAGTGGTGTGCATGTATGTATGTATGGTACGGGAGATTATGACTGGTTGGAACTGAGAAATAATTTTTGAAGCCATTTCTATTTAATTATTTGCTGCTTATTTCATTAAAACATTTTTTTAAATAAAAAGATGTTTGCATGTAAATTCGGTGGCAATCAGAAAGACTTTCAGATGGCTAAAAGCTTCCACATTCAAATTTAACCTCTCTGTGCCTTTTTCCCTGGAAAAATCCTACAAAAGGAAAGCTAAAGGGGAAAAATAGGTTTTGTCATCATTGTTAGAAGACAAGGAGGATCAAAATGTAAAACCTCCCTAGCAGACCCACTTTTCCCAGAGGTTCCGAGCAGAAGAAAATTGGACAGGCTGCCAACAATTTGGAGGCATTTCCTGACAGCCTGTCCAACCTTAAAGTTTATTTATTTTATTTATTTATTTTATTTTGTCAAGCGATTATAAGATAACAGGTATAAGTATAAACATAGTTATGAATACATGAAATGGATACATATAAGAAAAATAAAAAGAAACAATAGGACAGGGACGGTAGGCACGTTGGTGCGCTTATGCACGCCCCCCTACAGACCTCATAGGAAAGGGTTGAGGTCAATAGTAGACAAGTTCTTGGTCTTCTGCCTAGGATTTCTCCTTCCAGGACAGTAAATGAAAAAAAAGGTATTTTGGATTTTCCTACCAAAGCACAGTTACAGAATTTTTAAAATCTTGTCCCGGTCCTGAAAGATATAGCCAAGCTCCTTTCTAAAACCAATGAAGCCAAATTTTTAGATGTGAAAATGGAATTTATTGTGAAAGACAAATAAGAGAAGACCAAAGTCACACACAGAGAATTTTGAATAAAATCAATACAGTCGGCAGAGTTAAAATAGTTACTTATAACCTCCTTGAATACACAGCTGAATTTCAGCACATGCTGACTGCAGAGAGGATGAATGGATGGAGAGAGATCCTTTTTTATCTTGCACTTGGATGTTCCTAAGCAAGCGTTCTTGTTCTCTTTTTTTCCCTTACATTGATGTCTTTGTCTTGTTATCTCTTGAGTATTTATCCTCAGTTTGATAGAAAGTAGGAAATAAATGAGAACCAGCTTCTTTGAGGAAATTGTTGTTTTCCCCATGCAAAGACTTCTGTATTAATACTTTTGTATCATCCTGGTTCCAGTCAGGAAATTAAAAATTGCCTAGGGTCCAAACTTCTTTTCCTACTAATCCTAGATCAACTGTCAATCTCCCCAATAAGGTCTGTTTTTCTACAGGTTCTGCCTTTGTTTATATCAGGCTACATGGGGAAGACTCATTTTGTGGAACAAAAGCTAAATTCAAGCCCTCTTGCAAAGGTTATCAGATGCTTTAGGGACACTATTCTGACATTCAAAAACTGGATGTTTGTCATAAGCCTTCTTGATGTAAATAATCCTGTCTTCTTTGGTGTAATCGATGATTATTCAAGGGATATGTACGTATCCATGTACATATCCATATCCATATCCATATCCATACACACACACTCATGTCTCAGTTTTTAGTCCTCAGAAGTGAGTTATTATTTATAACATTTGTTGCCCCAAACAAAAGTTGAGTCAGACAGCCTCTGTGCATAATTTGGAGTCTTCTCAGTAAATCTCAAAATAGGATTCTGTAATATCTATAATATCAGATAGAGGAAAAAGATATACTGATTGAAAATTAAGGCAGATAATAAACTGAACAAGGCTTTTTATTACCAGAGCTAAAATTCTGACATCCAAAAATCTAAGTCACTGAAGGTCTAATTACTGGGCTGCTCAGTATACTGACAGATGTAGTTCCATACATGTGGAAACCACCAAGCTGAATTAAGACATTCTGGTATAGTATTTCAAAATCTTTCCCAGAAACAAGGTTCTTTTTTAAGCTGAACCCTTTGATAACATAGTACTCAGGCTCTTGAATATATCTTCAATTATTTTTAATTTGGGTATTTTAGATTACCCTCACCCTTTAAATGGTGGGGTGGATTGATCAGATTTTTAGCCCTAAATTCAACTGTAGTAAGTCAAATATATTCTTAATTCACTGTACAATTTAATTAATTCACAACAGGGTGTAAACCACACTTTCCTGCTGTTCTATATTTTCGCATTCTCTTTGTACACACCTGGTATTTTCATGCTTTGATGCCATTAAATAAGAAACCCCCCACTGACCGAGGGTAGAAGTGTTAGCTGAAAGGGGGCATTGTAGCAAACAAAATAAAATGTGAGTGACTGGTGATTAGATTTCCTAGCACTTGTAATTTTTATTTGAAAACAGAAACAGGATGAATGATAGATAAAGCAGTAGGGTTTAACATTTAACTTCCTTCACTGAGATTTTTTTTTAAGTCTAAATTCATTCATGCAACAGAAAACAGATATTTTACCAGAATAAGTGGATGAGGTAAAACTAGCTATAAACTTGATTGGATCATTTTGGGCCATTCGGTGACTGACAACTTTTCTTCAGCCTAATGTACATTATATAGCTGTAGTGGAACAAAATAGGAAAAGGACCATGTGTATTATCTTGAGTTTTTTGGAGTCAAAATATCAGATAGATGTAACGTATGGTAAATGTCTACACTTGTGATTTAAGAGTTCATTTAAAGCCTATGTTGAAGCAATCAGTATTATCCAGATCAATGTGCAGACAGAACAGAGTTATCTTTGGATTTCTACCTTTAAATGTTCAGTATAATCTTTGCCCGAACACACCTAGACCTATGTGCTTTTAAAGTTGTAGCAACGTTTTGGCAGAATCTCATCTGCCATCATCAGGCTTCTGTATTGTGTTCATCTGTGAGTCAGACTTTCACAGCCATTTCAGTTTTAAATTTGGGGCTAGCCTACTGCTGTGCCAGAAGGGTTTTTTCTTCGTCCTGATTAGTTGGGAGTCTTGGTCTGTGTTTATTGGTCTCGGAGTTTGCTGTGTTCTACTTGATTGGTGTTTCTAATATCTTCTGTCTGTTTTGTGGTGCTTTTTTTTGTCTTGATTGGCTGGCAACATTGTGTTCCTGTATTGGAGGCTTTTAGTGAGGCTTGGCTCCGAGTAAATGGACGGCTATCATTAGTTAGGAAGCTAGGTTTCATCTGGGTGCCTGGTTGGGGTGTGTTTGAGCTGGAGGTATCAGGGGGGATCTGTTTGTGCCCAGGTGTTTGCCTGGCTTGTTGTGTGGAGATTTTTTTGTTTCTGAGTGCAGGCTTCCAAATAATTGACAGTCTGGTGAAATCATCTCTTCTATTCATGCTTTCTGGTCTTTTTTCAATCTCTATGGCTTCTCTGATGATTCTGTGATTAGGGTTTTCTATAGTGGCCAGGGTTTTGGTGCCATTGAAGTTGATGCTATGACCTGTGGCTTCCATGTGTTGGACTAGTGAGGAAGTGTGTTCCAGCTTTTTGACTGCATTTTTGTGTTCATCCAGGCGGGTGCTTATTCTTCTATTGGTCTGTCCAATGTATGTGGCCGGGCATGATGCACAGGGGACTTCGTATATGCCTTGGTTTTCCAGGTCAATTTTGTCTTTGGGGTTTCTGAGGATGGCTGCTATTTTTCTGTCTGTTTTGAAGGCAGTCTTGATGTGGTGTCTGTATACTATCTTACTAATTTTGTCTGTAGTGCCTCTTATGTAGGGCAGGACAGCTGTTCCATGGGTCTGTTCATCTTCTGGGTCTCTATTATGTCTCAGTGTGTTTTTGTGGATCAAGTTGGTGATTTTGCTTTTGTGGAAGCCGTTGGCTGTCAATATTTTAGTCAGGGTGCATAGTTCAGTCTTAATGTGTGTCTTGTCTGCCAGGTGTTTGGTTCTGGTAATTAGTGTTTTAGCCACGGAGTTTATCTGTGCTGTGTGGTGGTGGGATTGGGCGTTGAGGTAGCGGTTGGTGTGTGTTTTCTTCTGGTATATGGTGTGTCCTAGTGTGCCATCTGTTTTTTTGTAGATTAGTACATCTAGGAATGGTAGTTGTTTGTTTGTTTCTGTTTCCATGGTGAACTTGATTTTGGGGTGTGCGCTGTTTAGGTGTGTTAGGAAATTGTTTAGGTTTTCTTTTCCATGGGGCCAAATCACAAATGTGTCATCGATGTATCTTAACCATAGTTTGGGTTTGAGGATGGCATTGGCCAGGGCTCTGGATTTGAATTCTTCCATGAACAGGTTTGCAATGACAGGTGACAGTGGTGATCCCATGGGAGCTCCTTCTATTTGTTTGTATCTTTGTCCTTTGTATATGAAATATGTGTTGGTTAAGCAGTGTTCTGTTAGTTCCATGAGGTGTTTAGCTGGTTGGTATTTATTTTTGATGATTTCAAGGGTCTCTTTTATCGGGACTTGAGTGAATAGTGAAACCACATCAAAACTTACAAGCAGATCTTCTTGCTCCACGTGTAGATCTTTGATCATTTCCAAGAAGTGGTATGAGTTTTTTACATGAGAAGCTGCTGTTTCAGCATGGGGCTGTAGCTCTTTTGCTAGGTGTTTAGCTAGGTTTTGTAGTGGTGCTCCTCTGGAGCTGACTATGGGTCTGAGAGGTATGCCTTCTTTGTGTATTTTTGGGAGGCCGTATAGTTTGGGGCATCTGGAAGATTTCTCTCTGGGTATGATCATGTGTTGGATCTCTTTGCTTATGTGGCTGGTTATAATTTTCTTCTTGGTTAATTTTTCCAGATATGTGGTTGGGTCTGTGTTTATGGGTTTGTATGTGGAGTCTTGGAGTAGGTCTGTCAATTTTGTTTCGTAGTCTTTTCTGTCCATTACTACAGTGGCATTCCCTTTGTCTGCTGGGAGGATGATTATGCTGCTATCTCTTTTCAGGGTTTGTAGCGCTTTAATTTCATTTTTCTGCAAGTTGCTTTTGGGTGGTTTGCTTGTGCATAAGATATATAATAATTATATTATATATAATATATATTATATATAATATTATATATAATATATAAGCAATATATATAATTATATATTATTATGGACTTCTATGCTAAGATTATGGATCAAGAAAAATAGTTTGTTTCACTAACTATTGCAGAGGAATATTTTGGGCAGTCTTTGAGCAGTTTATTTTAAATTATTCGTTTTAATTCTCAATCACACCTTATCCTAATGACCTATATATCTAAATGAATCTACTTTTATGCCAAAGTTTAATAACACCTAAGAAGCATTTTAAAAATCTAGCTATGGATCCCTGTGCTATGTTATCTTTGCAACCTCAACTATCTCATCAGTATACAAAGGATATCACGCATAATCTGTCATGCTTTCCAGGGAGGTAATGACAGTGAAAGTAGGAATAGGAAATAGAAAATATACACAGTGCTACCAAAGGCCTTAATTGCTTATAGAAGCTGTTACTGAAGCAGGATAAACTTTGAACCCTACTGTTCTTAGAGAATAGGTTATGGATAATTTCACTCTGCTAAAAGCATAAAAATTAGAACAAGGGTCAGAAGAAAAATATTTTAAATCAGTACCATTTCATTTCAAATTACAACTAGTTTAACTCTAGATTAGTATATATTTATCCATACAGATAATAGACAGCATCTCAAAAACAGAAAATCCACATGAATTATGTTACAATATTTGTGAACAGTTTGAATACATGCAGCATATTTGTTATCTTGAATGTCTTACATGTGGCTTCCAGTCTGGCTTTTATCCTCCCGATGTTTAATGCAGAGACTGCCTATTCCATCTGAGAGCAGGTAGGATATTGTATGAAAAACACATAGTCTGCTGCTTCCAGTGATGTTTGCAGCAGTACTGACATACATTTCAAATTAATTGAATCATATATTTCAACTACATTTTGCTGAAATATAAATACCAGTTACACAATTCTATGAATTACAAAGCTATTTTCTTTAACACACCTTAGCTGTATTTTTTTTCCAGTCAGACTTCAACTTTTGAGCATGATGAAGCCTGAAAGCCAGTATCATATGACACAACTGTAAATTGGTGCATAACTATTCAACAATATGGAGGGGTTATACTCAGGGGTGGGATTCTACCAGTTCGCATCTATTCACTAGATCCAGTTGTTAACATTCTAAGCAGTTCGGAGAATCGGTTGTTAGAAGAAATTACTGGCCTAATCCTGTAAGGAAGGCAGGAAGGAAAAATTCTGGTGTTGCTTACAGAAACTGCCTCTCCGTTAACCCTTATTACATTCTTGGCAGGACTAGACTTCCTGTCTCGGGAACGTCTCTGTAGTTTATTTTCCCTCTTTTGCTGGAACTTGGCTTGTGTGGAGTGACCATTCAAAGTTACAATGTCACTGATAAAAGTAACTTATGACCATTTTCCACACTTACAACTGTTGCAGCATCCCCACAGTCAGGAGAGGCCAGGCGAGGAGATGCGTGCCTTGAGGTGAGTGATATTGACTTGATCACGCCCATCCAATAACATAACCACCAAGTCCACCCAGTCACATGACCACCAAGCCATGCCCACCACCTAAGCCACGCCCACAGAACTGGTTGTTAAAAAATTTGAATCCTACCCCTGGTTATACTCATGATGAATAATTTGAATATGAGTCCTCCAAGGTCGAGCAGACTGAAAAAGCAATTCCATTAGGTCATAATTACTTTTATTGTCTGATTGAACAGATAGATATTTTCATTATCATTTTCTCCTTTAAAACTCCCAATTTCAGTAAAAATGCAAAAAAAACAATAGTAAAAACACCATGACAGAAAAAGTTGAGGCTAACAGAGATCATAAACATTATCTTAAAGAACCCCTCTTTGTCTTTATACTCTGGACTCATCTTCTGTTTTGGTATAGTTTGGTAGTTCCTATTCTTGCCACTTGTTTTATAGAAGGGACCTCAATGGAATCTGGATACTTGAGGAAGTTTGCCAAGAATGTACATACATAAATAAAGCAGGTTGTTCAAGAGAGATAGGATTTTCAAACTCTTTGTTACCTTTCTAGCAATTAAAAGCCCAAATAATAAGAATAAAAAGAAATTATGTTGACAGCGCCATCGCCTACGTAGGAAAGTGTCTTCTGCCTGGGAGATAAATTAATCTCATAGGATATAAACAAAATATAACTTTATTATAAATAATAACATGTTACACCACCTTTTTCAGCTTTAAATATTAACATACAGATATTCCTGTAAAAAGAAAGAACTACCCAGATCATGGCTATAAAGAAATTTGTATATTCATTAAAAAGAGAAAAGTATAAAAGAAAAAACAATTGTCCAGAAAAAATAACAAAAAAACATCGGCTTTCCTGGCCTGAAATATTATAAATTCCAAAAATATTTAAAAAATATATTTTCAGAAATATAGTCTGAGACATGCATAAAATCTGAATTCGAATGTTCAGTTATACACTTACAGAAAGTCATAAAGAAAACGAAACTTATCTTGACATACAACCAAAATCAAGAATCTAGCACAAATTCCTAGTTATACTTATTAAATCCAATTATAATTTGCTTCATTTTTTTCTAGCTTCTGCAGCTTCTTAGAGATGTCCAACATAAATTAGAACCTGCAAATCATAGATCCTCTATTTTTTATCCAGTTTCTCTCTAGTCACTTTTATCACCATTTTTTCAAAAGGCAAAATTTTTATATCCAGCAAAGGAGACTGTTAAAAAGCTTCAATTACTAAATAACAGGATACTGAATGGAGAGAAATTGATATGAACTTATTTCATTTGTGCTGTTATCCTGGTTTAGTTTTAGATCCAACAAAGAAGTTTGATTCTATTTGTTTTTAAAATGTGCAATGACTTGGGACTATGTTATTCAAAGGATTAATTCCATGGATCTTGGCTCCCTGGAGGTTAAATTCATTTATCCTTTCTCAATGGCTCCTGTCAAGTTAATGACAATGGAGGGTAATGAGAAAGAATATTTCAATAATGGTACCAATAAAACCTCCCCAGAGTTTGTAAATAAATCAATTAATAGACAGCTTATGCAACTTAAGAAGAAGACATTTCTATAAACCAACATGAACCTGGAGGTATCTATATATTAACATTATGAATTACAGATAATGTTTCTGATTCATTTTTTTCTGAGATACTGCTCATTGAAATTCTGGAAAGTAAAATAAGAACATCTTTTCAAAGATGGTTTGAACAATCAATTTGAGCTGCCTATACATACCACTTCTAGCAGTTTCAGAAAATATTAAGCATCTTGCTTCAATAACAGATTTTTCCAGATGTACTAGAAAAAAAATATTGTAGCTGTGGACCAAGAACTCTGGAATATGCTTGTAGCCCAATGTGCTTAACACAGGATGTGATGATGGAGGGCGGGGGAGAATAGCCAAGGATGTCAGGCTCAAATTACAAGTTGGCTGGTCAATTTTGTCACAACCAATGAATCAGCCCTTGGTTGATTTCCAAAAAGAGAAAGAGGGAGAGAGGGAGAGGGAGAGGGAGAGGGAGAGGGAGAGGGAGAGAGAGAGAGAGAGAGAGAGAGAGAGAGAGAGAGAGAGAGAGCTGGTCTGGCATTTATGAGAGAATGTTAGAAACAAACAAAAAAGAAATGAAAAAAAATGGTAGTAGTGGCCAAACTACTGTAATTTCATCAGATACTAGTCACTACATCTTTGTTCTCAAAATAAGTGATAAAATGTATTGCCCTGATGCATGCTGAAAGATTAGTGTTGTTCATGGTTTGACTTCTGCTACAGCCCTCTCTTTTTGTGGGAAATTGGAACATAGTAAAAAAAATGTGGCTGTTGTACTGGTTGTGATCTTCGCCAAATGATAGGCCTCAGCAATCAAGTACAACTCTAGTAACAAAAGAGACAAATGTTCGATAACTTGATCAGTCCCTAGAAATAACTTGTGGCTCTTCCAAAGACATTTCAGCAATATCTTTCATTCCATCCATACAATTTATCCGTTGTTTTCCCCTTGTTCATCTTCCCTCAACCTCACTAAGCATCCAAACATAATGTTTTTCTTGTCCATCATCTGCTCACATTACATGCCCAAAACATGTCAGTTTTCTGCCTGCTGATCATTATAAGGGAATAGTCAATTTGATTTAGGGCAAATGGATTAGCTCTTCTTGCAATCTTGCAATTGGAACTCTTGGTAAGTACCTCCAAATCAATAATTCAGAGGTTTTTCATCTTTTTTATTTTGTCCTTTCTCGATATCCAGGTTTTTTTTAGTCATATGTTATAACTTGGAAAGGTATTTTTTTTAACTATTCCAGTCACAGAAATATTGCTCAATTTCATAATCTTATCTCCTTCTTATTGTCTTCCCTCCAAGGTTCTTTTTACATCTCCAGGATGCTATTGATTTATGTTACCTATTATTGAACCCAAGTGTATAAAATTTGAACATTTTCAATTACTTGCTACAAGATGTAAAATAAAAAAATGTAGGTTGGCATTATGTTTGACTTCTTAATGTTAGCATTACTCCAGATTGTTCATTTTCCTTTTTTACTTTACAAAGTAAATAAAAAAAATCTTTGAAATTTTCTTAACTTTTAGTTGTCAATGTAGTGTTTTGCATGAACTTCAGTTTGCCAGTGTTTTGACCTTCAAATTTTATTTCAATTGTCTTCTAGTCCCACCATTCTCACTATGAAATGCCTCTTTTAAAAGATTGGTCCTCTGTTACAAAAAGACATCATTTATAACATCTACCTGACAAGATGTCTGTCAGGATTCCAAGTGATGAAATCCATTTAAATAGAAAAGAACAAAGTCCATCTTCAAAAAAGAATTCTTTTATTTAGGAAACATCAAATTGGCAAAGTCCATGGTAATTCCGGATCTGACCCAACCCAGAATTACCCCACAATATTACAAGTTAGAAACCACCCTCAAAAGTCACATTCTCCAATAGAAGTAATTCAAAATTGTTTGATGTCATCAATTTCCACCTCAAGGGGCCCAAGCAAGGACTGCTCATTTCTCACAGGAAGAAAGCTCACCTAGCCAAAACATCTCTTTATATCCACTCCTCCCCTCCTTAGGAATGTGGCAAGCCCTAAACCCTTCTTCCCATGACTGCCACAGAGAAAGTAAGAAAAATAATGTATTTACTAAGACTAACTAAAATGGCTACACTTATGTCAATATCAGGCTTGACAATGTCTATAATAAACTTCTATAAGGGTATTGGTTTCATTTTGATTTGGTTTCATTTTTATACAACTGTTTTCAATAGGGTTTCTGTGCTCTAATTCCTGTATTTCTGGACAAATAATTTTTTTCTTCACATACAATGCAATATTATTTTCTTTTTCATTGTCCATTGTTCCATTACTTTACTACTGTTATGTTTACATTTCTTTTCATTTCTCCATTTCTATTGTTATAAACCACCTAGGGTAGCCCATGGCAACATAGGCGGCTAATCAATTTAACAATAAACTGTCTCCTCTTCGGATATCTGTTTACCGTATTTGCCGGCGTATAAGACGACTGGGCGTATAAGACGACCCCCAACATTTCCACTCAAAATATAGAGTTTGTTATATACTCGCCGTATAAGACTACCCCTCTTCCACACACCTTCCACTTTTGCACTTTTTTTTTTTTTTTGACGCACTTTTCTGCTTTGGACAATTTTGAAATGAGCTAATCCAATTTTGAACCAAGAATATGCCAATAGCTATGGAGTTTAGAAATGAGTTTTAAAAATATTTTTCATTGCTTACCATTAAGCGTAAAATATGTTGTAAATAAAATGAGAACACAGGAAACATTCTCTTCTCAATACAGCTGATCTCTCTCTCTCTCTCTCTCTCTCTCACACACACACACACACACACACACACACACACACACACACACACCAAAAACCCGGACACTGAAAAGGCTGCCAAGGAACAGTATATTCAATGCCTTCTCTTTAATCAAGAAACAAGGAATTCCTTAGAATCTTTTTTTTCCCCAAGTGGCCCTCTTTAAAAAAATATATGGAGGTAACACTTTCATTCAAAAAGTCTTCCAGTATCTGGAGTCGCTCAGACATATTGAAGTGAGGCAGGAGAGTAAGTGAAATTTGAAATGATCCAGCTACAGTTTTCTTCCCCTCCCGCCCGAAGGCCATTATCTCCACATCAAAACGAACGAGGGGAGGCAAAGAAGCCAAACACGCTAAAAAGGATCTCTTTATTTTCCTACACAAGGTCACACCTACTTTTCCGCATTCAAAGGACAACCTCTCCTCACCACCACACACACACACACACACCCCAATACCCGCAAACAATGTTCTGGGCATTAATCACCATTGCTACATTAACCTGGTAAATTTATACCCTGCCTCCCCCACTGTTGCTTTGACGGCAGGATTTCACACAGCGGGCGCTCGCTCGCTCTCTTCTCCGCTCTCCCACCGTTCGCACATGTTGGAAGCACCGTAAAACCTGATAACCCACCCGGGGCTCCCCATCCTTAACCTACAGCCGCCCGCATGCAAAACCTGCGTGCAAAAAGAAAAAGAAAAAGAAAAGTACGCCGCACGTGAGGATCTTGAATCCTCTCCTCCCCACACCGCTAAGGAAGGAAGAGGGGAAAGGTTGCAGCGTGTGGCGAGTGACACCCGCCACACACACACACACACACACACACACACACCGCTCCCCCAGCCTCCCTCCCGGCTGCAACTCAAGCTCAAGTGGGAGTCGGAGTCCTCCCGGCGTATAAGACGACCCCCCACTTGGAGGCATGTTTTTCAGGGCAAAAAGTCGTCTTATACGCCGGCAAATACGGTATTTTGAATAAATTGAAACCTTCCTATGTTGTGTGCCAGTCATGGGTAGCATCCTCCTGAGTTTCACTGATGCCTATCATATATTTGTCTTCCTGAATTCTCTTTGTTTATTTCCCATACTCAGTGCACAAATATAAAAAATGAGGTTTGGAATGCACCACTTCCTGGCATCTAATTGTAGTGTTCTGTAAAAGTCCAAGTCCTCATCTTGGCCTCTTACTTCTCTCTTTGGGTTCTATTTTCTTGACCCCAGTTCTGGCTATCCTCCTCTTATTGTTTGAATTTAATAATCATCTTATGAGATTGTGAGGGTCTTGCCAAATATTTCCTCATTTTTGTAAGGTATTTCTTGTATCTTCCCAGGAATCCTTTATAAAGGCAGTACAGTCTGTTATTGTAGAATCACAACATTTCCCATCTGCAGAGTCAGTTACTGATTTTTCAGGAACTGTTTTCTCTTGTCATGATCTTCCACAGAAAGGATTTACGAAAAAACTACTTGTGTTCCCCGTTCTTTCACCTTCCTGTCAAAGCCTTCCAAACTCCAGAGATTCTTTCAAGGTCCTTCTAGACTTGCTACTCATTTCCACATGGATCAACAGCAAAGAATAGTTGTCAATTGATCTAAATAGTCAAGCTGTCACATCCTATGTCTGGGTACCAGTAAGATCATACACTTTTCACAATGTCATTCTGCACACAGCTTTCTCTGTTTGTGTAGCAGGGGATTGTCTACCACCCTGCCTTTTCTTTCTGGGGCAACTCTTGTTTCTTTAATCGATGTAGGACCAAGTATCTTTTACAATATTCTGTGGTTTTTCATTTCTGATTATTTTTCTCCATTTGTTGGCATTCTTTACTGAAAAGTTTTTCCTCATTCTTTCCTTCTTGAAGTTGCAAGCTTCTGTTCGGTCATCATATGTTATTCTGGTTAACCAAGCTTTTACCTATCCCTGCTTATTTAAGTTTGTTCTGAAAGCCACTTGGAACTTTTCCTCTTCACATTTTAAGGATATTTTTTTCTGCCTCAGTTTTTGCAGTATCTGTTATCTCTTCCCACGGTGCTGTAAGTTCACCTTTGCATGATAAGCATGATAAATATGTTTCTTAGGAAAACTTGTTTTTTAGCATAGAAAGGGACGATTCCCAAATCTTCAAAATTGACCTTCCAAACTTTTAGGTTATTTTCTTCCCAAGCAATATTTCAAGTCTACTCCATGGTAGAATGGTAGCTTCTGCAAAAGTCTTTTTATAACTTTGGGCGGTTTATTGCTCAGAAAAGCATAAATCTGATAAGTACTAATTCAAGTGGACATAACATGAGCAGATGTTTTCCAAGGGATCTCTCTCCCCTTCTCATCTTCCCCATTTGAATTTTCAGCAACCTACAAGTGTGCAGCTATTACAGCTGGCTGAACTTCTTTTGTAAAAGAATACCAGAATATTCCCTTTGAAATACACCTGCAACCTATAACAATGCACTGACATTGAGAAGGTACAGAATAAGTTAATTTTGTGGATTTTTGATATGTGAGCTTCCCACTTATTTCTAAGGCAATAAAACAGATTTTTACACTTCAGTAAATGACAGTCCATGAATTACTAAAAACCTAAACAATATTAGCAAAAGAGAATAGATTCAAAATTACTCTAGTACCATTTGGGTAAAACCATCTCCTGTTCCAATTCTGACTGGTTTTCATGTTCACATAGCATGTCAACCAGTGTATTACTGTTAAGTAGGTTTATCTGATCAAGTCAAGCAAAATTCATTTGCTGGGCCATTGTAAAACAAAACCTCTAGAGACTCCCAAATCTTTATTAAGAACTAAATCTAAACTTTGGCCCTAGATCTAAGCAGAAATAATTTATAATGAATAAAATAAAAATACAGAAAAAACCAAAGTTAGACAACTATTGTGTTTCCCTAAAGATAAGACCTGGTCTTATTTTCTTTTGGGCTCAAAAATAAGGACTAGGTCTTATTTTTGGGGATGTCTTTTTTTTCCACCTACAGGTGGTGGTGAACATGGGGGCTGACGGGAGTGGGAGTTCTGCTACCACCGGCCCCAACCTCTGTCCCAACATCTATTTGCCTGTAGCCACAACACAGCAACAGAGCAAGCTCTCAGCATGCCCCAGCCTCCACCCCCCCTTCTGCTGGCCCTTCTGCTACTGGGACACTGGAGCTCTGGTCTTGCTCAGACTGCTTCTACGATTAGGCAGAAGGTCATGCAGTGCATCAGGATTGCCTTCCCCAATGCCTCTGCCTGACTGCTGGGCCTGCTGCACCTGCTGCTGCTGGCCTCACAGGGCTCTTCCCTCCAGGCCATTGCAGGAAAATGGGGGAGGAGGGATTTTTCTGCTGATCCTTCTTTCCTTAGGGATGATTTATGCCAAAGCCATGTGTGTGTGTGTGCAGAGCTGGCTGGGCTGATGAGCAGAGAGGGGGGATCTGGTTTAGGTGAGTAGGGTGAGCAGGGAGGCAGAACTGCGAGCACTCCTTGGATCTTGTTGGCTATCTTTGTTGTGGCCTGCCAGCTGCCAGTGCAGCTGGCAGCAGACTCAGACAGTGAGGAGGTTGGGGAGGAACTTTGGCCAGTCCTGAAGTCTGGGGAAGGCTGTAATGGATGTTCTGCATCAGAAGCAGAGATAGGGCCAAAGTAGCCCACTCCTAGGGCTGTCCGACATTTCCCAGCTGCCATAGGTAGGGAAGAAGAACAGCTAGAACCTGTTCCATATGTGCAGAGCTGTCAGGAGAGGAAAACAATTAAGGAACAGGGGCCAACTCGGAAAGAAAGGCATGCATGGACACTGAATGGTCCCTCCTTGGGGAATAAATAGAAGCAAAAGGGGAGTGGTGGTTGCAGGAGACAATTAGTTCACTTATTATTATGAAGATATGCTTATCATGGTTCATGCCTCGGGAGACTCCTTGCCAGGAATTAATTTACAGCTTTATGACTAGAAGCTCTCAGCCTGGCAATTATCCAATGACTGATAAGGTCTGTTCTTAACCCTTGGAAGGATTATTGCCAGGACTTTTCTGTGTGTGAAAGCTATGAATTCACAGTAACTAAATAGAGAGGGGTTTTTTAGGACAAGGAGTCTGTTTCTTGGTTCTGCTCAGCCTGGGTCAGAACAGCCTCATTCATCATGGTTTGATTTTGCTTGAGATGTGGGAGAGTGAGAAAGATCAGAAGTGCTTGCAAAATGGGCAGGCAGGGTAAGGAAAACTCTTTTAGAAAGTTATCAGCAAGCAGGTGTTTTTTTTCCTGCTGATCCTCCTTTCCTTGGGGATGATTTATGTGAGAACAAAGCAAGCCCATTCAGTCTAACTGCATATCTATACAGTGGTGGAAAGTGGATTGGGTGAGCTACTGCTTTGGCAGGCAGAAGCTCTGTAGCAGCTCTGCAGCAGGGTTAGGGTTAGGGAGGAGGAAGGAAAGATCACCCCTTCCTCCTTTGTGCCCCAAAAATTGCCCCATACCAGGCAGGAGTAGACAGATGGAGGAGGAAGGGGTGATCTCCCCCTCCCTCCATCATCCCATTGCAGGTTCACCATGGAACTCTTGCCCTCTGAAGTTGCAGGGTGGCCAAGCTGCAGGGTGGCTTATATTAGGCCCACCCCAAAAAAATCAGGCTATGGCTTATTTTCGGGGTAGGGTGTATTTCTGGGGAAACATGGTAACAGAAAGAAAGAAAAAAGTGCAAAGACACAGAAAAAATGACTTCTGACTTTTTTCAGGGTAGCAAAATATATTTTTAAAAACCTACCTCAATCTTTTGCTTTATATTTCACAACATTTCAAGTCAGTCCCATAATAACAAAATCATTCTAATCATCAAAACCTAAGGATCAAAATTTCATTTTTTTCCAGTTCTGAGCAGAAATCCAGAAGCAGTTTCCAAGTAGAAATAAGTTCTTCTCTTTAATTAAAAGAGCAGCTTCACCATCTCTGCTAACTCCATCACCTTTACAATCTACTCTTCCATCTTTTTCCATCTGATTTATATACTGGTACATTATTTTTAAGACAACAGGAAGCTGCTTCACATTGAAGCAGACAACTATCCTTTCACAAAGTTTGAATTAAAATACAGTACTTAGTTTCCAGAAAGCCATACTAGTTTTAGAAATAACAGCTTTCTGATTATTCTTTAGGATATTTTGACATACCTCAGAACAAACAACTAAAAGAAAGAAGCAAGATAAATTCTGAAATGCAGTGTAGTTTTTTTCATTTCATATCATAAAGCAAACTTAACATGAATTGTTTAATTAACTTATTAAAAATTTAGAGTACACAGCTATGGAATCTACAAAACATGTAATTGAAAGCTCTGAAAATATCCTAAAAAAATAAATAAATGAAAATGGTCTCTAAGACCTTCTTAAAGAATAGCAAAACTATTTTCCTTCTCAGAAAAGAACACATTCTAGACATCAGGAGTAAATCATAAAAGGTACCATCTCAACTCATTACTAGATGAATGAATGACAATAAAAAGTAAATCTCCGGAAAAAAAATTGAGACTTCCGGTGGTAAGGCAAGGACGAACAGAGGTGCAGAAGCCCGTCTGTGGTTTCAGTTAATCTCTTTTTGCGGTTGGTGAGATCCTTTGAGGGTGCATGAGTCCTGGAGAGATTCATGCCGGTGTGTGGGAGACTCGGGTTGCAGTGTGGGGAAGGCAACCCCCCTGCAGCGAAGAGGAGCCCTCCAGAGCCCAACGAGCAAGAAACGGCCCCCTATCAATGGCGGCTCTGAAGTCCGGACTGCCACCAATGTAAAGAAGTGAGTGAGTGACAGTTTGTGAGAACATTGGGGAAGAGTGTGGCAGAGAAAATTAGCGGCGGAGAGGAGGATTGGAATGCCATAGACTTTTATAAGGCTGTTACAAGTGTCTGTCTGGAGCCCTAAAAGAAAGCGGCCAAAAAGCAGATGTGAGGCAAGTGAAAGTAAAAGGGCTTGGCAGACAGAAGAGAGAGAGAGGACAATAACAAGTAAAAAGGGAAGTTTACGAGGTTGGGAGACTAGCGGCTGGAAGGTGCCTGGAAGTTGTGGAGGATTTGGACTATCTCATTTGATTTTTATTCTGATAGACTTTATTAAAGCGGAGACGGGAAGAAAGTCGAAGCTGACAGAACAGAGACAGTGTGGCGCCACAGGAGATACTTAGAAACCCTGAAGCTATCGTAACAATATAACTGATATAAACCACTTAACAGCCCTTTAGAGAGCATACTGATCTAATTGAGGAGGTGGTTCCATCTGAAGAAAATCAGGAAAATTGAACTTAGGAACGCTAAGACAAAAAGTAAAAGTGGAAGCTTCCGAATGTGTGGAGATACCGTGTAATTGCAGTCACTACTCAGCATTTTTTACCTCCCCACTTCCAGTGCGTTTGGAGTGAAAGCTCTTAAACTTAGAGACGGAAAGTTAAAAACTTACTTCAAAATTCCTTTCCCCCCCTTTTTTACTCCCTTTTTTCTGTATACATTTGCTCAATTTTTTTTTTCTTTTTCCCTCACCATCTGGCATTATGATGAACTATTTCTCCTTCTTTATTCTCTCTTTATAATGATTATAAATATGCATACTGGGGAAAGGAAAATTGATTGTTGTAACTGATTGTTAAATAATTGAATTGATTGATTTAATTGATTTATTAATAATAGTGATAGTTATACTTTGATTAGATATATAGGGAAAATAGTAAGAACATTAAGTATTATTTAATTAATAAGGATAGGGTTTTATGTATTAATATTATAATTTATTGTGTGATCACAATTAATCTACTTGGGGACGAATGTAATACTGTTTGTGTTTAAGAATATTTAAAATAAGGTTAGATAAATACACATATTTATTTATAATATTTAAATATAGTTGGATTTGGCTAATATATATATATATATATATATATATATATATATATATATATATATATATATATATATATATATATATATATATATATATGGCATTCAGCTTTGTTCGGGTATTTTCCCGTCATAGTAGTTGTGCTTTTTAAAGTTGTAAGCGTTTGGCAGAATCTCATCTGCCATCATCAGGCTTCTGTATAGTGTTCATGAACACTATACAGAAGCCTGATGATGGCAGATGAGATTCTGCCGAAACGTCGCTACAACTTTAAAAGCACAACTACTATGACGTGGGAAAATACCCAACAAAGCTGAATGCCATACATGTAAGTACCGTGAAAACTTAAGAATATATATATACACACACACACATACACATACACATACACACACACACACACACACACACACACACACACACACATATATATATATATACAGAAGCCTGATGATGGCAGATGAGATTCTGCTGAAACGTTGCTACAACTTTAAAAGAACTACATGTAAGTACCCGAAAACTTAAGAAAACAAATATATATATATATATATATATATATATATATATATATATATATATATATATATATATATATATATATATAGATCTTTGGTTATTCGGGTTTTCTCCCGCGTAAGATTCAAAGTATCTAGGCAACGTTTCGGGCGAGGTCCCACTCGCCATCTTCAGGCTGGTGCTTTCGGCTTAGTGCCAGTGCAAGCAGTGTGTGACCGGAGCTGCCATCTCTATATATACAAGTGGTGGGGGATGGTGTGCTGGGCTGGTTGGCTGTGCTGCAGCCTCTTGATTGGTTGATGGAGTTGATGTTGGTATAATGGGCTGTGTAATGGCCTTTTGTTGTAGAGATATCCTGGATCTTGTGCTGTCATCTCCTGGGTCGTTAGCCTCTTGTGTTTTAACGGCTTGGGTAATGGGTTGTGTGATGGGCTTGTGAGTTCTTTTGTTGTGGTATCCTGGGTCTTGCGTTATATATATATAACATGAAGTTATGTATAGAGGCTGAGCATAGACCTTACAAAATTATACATGTGATTTAGAATTTGGATTTAAAATAATACAGTGATAATATTTTTATATATAAGTACTTATATTCCAGTAACTAGTTAAGAGCACAGCTATCCAGTAGATAGATAGATTAAGTAATTAGATACTGGTCAATCCTAATACAGAGATTCTATCACTGAATGTTAATTTGGGATAATATAATTAATATAGTACAACAACAGAAACAAATCTTAAAAGAAATGACTTCCACAACTACTACAGCTCTGAAAACTGGAAGAAAGGTCACCCCGACATTAACGACTACATCAGCAACAGCTTCGCCCATGGCACAAAAAACCATAGAAGAAACATTACCAGTGGAGAAACAAGCTAACATCTCGAATGCCAACATCCAATCAATTTTGCTGACTTTACAGGAAACGATGATGAAGCTGCAAAAAACAATGATGAAAAACCATAACGAGACGAGAGCAGATATCAATGAACTAAAAGAGGAGATGGGGAAATTAAAAGCAGAAATGAAAGTGGATATCTCCAAAGTAGAGGACAAAGTTGGATTATTACAGCAGGCCTTGGAGAAAAATGAAGCAACAATAAAAGAGGTAGAGAAAAGGACTGAACGAACCGAAAGGAAATTAGAAAGGGTAGATGAAGAATTAAAGAATGTGAGTAAAGAAATGGAGGACTCACTGGTCTACCTCGAGATGGACAAGGCTGCTACATACTTGAGATTCCAAAATGTAGTGGAATCCAAAGAAGAAGACCTGGAACAAGTAATGGCGGGAATACTGGCTGGACTATTGGAAAAGGATAAAGATGACATCTTAAGGGAGTTTGATGAAGTTTACAGGATTAGCACTAATTATGCAAGATGCCACAAATGCCCAAGAGAAGTCCATATACGGTTTGCGAGAAGGAGTGTCCGGGATATCATATATAGGATGTCAAGAGATGAAACAATCATGTATAAAGGTAAAGAAGTCTTGATTCTCAAACAAATACCAATAAGAGTAGGAGAACAAAGACGAGACTACAAGTTCTTAGCAGCTTACCTAAATCAGAAAAGAATCGTATTTAAATGGCTAATCCCAGAGGGGATGTTAGTTTTTTGGAATGAAAGGAAAATTAAAATAGACTCCATGGAAAAGGCCCAGGAGTTTTATGAGCGATTGGTAGGTCTGGAAGACCAGAGCAGTAAGGAGGAAGTGGAAACAAACTCCCAGGAAGATCAAGGCTATCATAAGAACAGAGATGGAACTTTAGGAAATCAAGGAAATACTCATCTACATCAGGAGAGAGAAGAAAGTAGGACACATCTTCAGGCACAAGGAGAGACCAGAGCCATTACAAGACAAAGAGTGAAACAGAATTAATTAAATGGAAGAAGAAAAGAAACTACAATCAATTAATATAAATGGTTTAAACTCGACGATAAAAAGGAAAAAGATAATAGCTAAACTAATCAAACAAAATGCTGATATAACATGCCTACAAGAAACTCATATAAAGAAAACAGATGAAAAATACCTAGAATGTCCGAAATTAGGGAAGCTATTTACCGCACCAGCAGACATGGGGAAAAAGAAAGCGATTGCAGTATATGTTAAAGAGGATTTGAAAGCAGATTTAATATGGTCGGATTCTGAGGGAAGAACTCTGGTTTTGCAGATCTGGATTAATGCCATCCCAATTCTCTTAGTGGTAATCTACGCCCTGAACGGAGATCAAAAAGAGTTTTTTAAGCATCTTTATGGAAAAATAGTAGGATTGGAAAAAAGAAATATTTGTATCATAGGAGACTTTAATTCTATAGCTGATTATCAAAAAGACCACAGTAATGGGGGGAAGAACAAAAGGGGGAAAAGAGAGCTTCCCAAGATATGTATGGAAATGATGAAGGAGTTAAATTTGATTGATATATGGAGAAGATTACATCCAGAGAAAAAACAATTTACATTCTATTCAAATCCTCATCAAATATGGACACAAATTGATATGGCATGGATGAATGGGGAAATAGCAAATGAGATAAAAGGGATTGAAATTTTACCTAATGAATGGGCAGATCACAATCCAATTCAGATAATATGGAAGGGTAGGGAAAAACCCAAGAAAAGATGGACGTTAAATACTCAGTTAATAAGAGAAAAAGAATACACCAACAAACTCAAGGAGGAATTAAATTATTTCTTAAAGGAAAATGATAATGGAGCAACTACGAAACAAAACATTTGGGATACAATGAAGGCAGTAATAAGAGGTATAACAATCTCTTATAACGCCAAGAGGAATAAGGAAAAATACGCCCAGCAAAACAAATTACAACAAAAAATTAAGGAATTAGAAACTCAATTACAGAGTACCCCAAAGGATTCAAAATTGCAAAATCAGATAATAATAACTAAACATAAATTGAATTTAATTGAACAAGAGAGAATGATTATAAATTTGAATACAACTATAATCAAGATCTTGTTGATGACCCAAGCTCTGTAAAGGACCTTGGAATACTCATCTCTAATGATCTAAGTGCTAGAGCCCACTGCAACTACATAGCCAAAAAGCATTAAGAGTTGTTAACCTAATCCTACGTAGCTTTTTCTCTGGTAATATCACACTAACCAGAGCATACAAAACATTTGCTAGACCAATACTCGAATACAGTTCATCAGTCTGGAACCCACATTACGTATCTGATATTAGCACAATTGAGAAAGTCCAGAAATATTTCACAAGAACAGTTCTCCACTCCTCTACTCAGAGAATACCTTATGCCACCAGACTTGAAATTCTAGAACTAGAAAACCTTGAATTACGCCGCCTTCGGTCTGATTTAAGCATGGTATATAAAATCATACATTGCAATGTCCTACCTGTCAATGAATACTTCAGCTTCAACCATAACAACACAAGAGCACACAATAGATACAAACTCAAAGTTAACCGCACCAAACTTGATTGCAGGAAATACGACTTCAGCAATAGAGTGGTCAATGTCTGGAATACTCTACCCGACTCTGTAGTTTCTTCCCCAAACCCCAAAAACTTTAACCTTAGACTGTCTACTATTGACCTCACCCCTTTCCTAAGAGGTCTGTAGGGGGCGTGCATAAGTGCACCAACGTGCCTACCGTCCCTGTCCTATTGTTTCTCTTATTCTTCTTTTATTTTTCTTATATGTACCCATTTCATGTATTCACAACTATGTATACACTTATACTTATTATCTTGTAAACAATTGGCAAATCAAATAAATAAATAAATAAATAAATAAATAAATAAATAAATAAATAAATAAATAAATAAATAAATAAATAAACAAACTAGACAAATTTATTTTGAGCATGCTAATAAGCCAGGGAGATGGCTATCATATAGACTAAAAAAAAGGAAAGAAAAGAGATTGATATACCAGCTAATAGATGGAAAGGGGGATATACAACAGGAGATAGAACAGAAAAAAGAAGTTGCCCATAAGTATTTTGAAGAGTTATATAAAAAGGAAGAAGTTAACGAAGATAGAATAAGAAACTATTTAGATGAAGTGAAGGATAAAGCAATTGGGGAAGAAATGAAAGAATTATTAAACAAAGACATTACTTGGTTTGAATTGAAATCAGCAATAGAGAACCAGAAAAACAATAAATCCCCGGGACCAGATGGGATTCCAGGGGAGCTGTACAAGGCAATAGCAGAACAAATAGGACCTCTTATGGTGGAAGTTCTTAATGACGTCTTATTTGCAGCCAGGATGCCAGACTCATGGAGGGGGGCATTGATTTCACTGATCCCGAAGGAGGATTCGGAACCCCGATATATACATAATTATAGGCCGATTTCACTGTTAAATACTGATTATGAAATATTCACTTCTATTATAGCAATTAGACTAAAAAGAATGTTAAATGAGCATATATATGAAGATCAAAATGGATTTATCCCGACCAGACAAATCAGGAACAACTTAAGAATAGTACTAGATGTCTTAGAATTTTATGCAGCCGCCCCAAAAAACAAATTGCACTTATGTTTTTAGATGCAGAGAAGGCCTTCGGTAATTTAAATTGGCAATTTTTAATCCAAAAAAATTATAATATGAATTTAGGCACCAAATTTGAAAATATTATAACAACCATTTATGATACACAACAGGCTAATATTATAATAAACAGGGAATATACCTGCCCAATAAAAATAGAAAAAGGAGTCAGATAGGGCTGCCCACTCTCACCCCTGCTCTTCATATTATCATTAGAAGCATTACTAATGCGAATTAGACAGAACCCAGACATAAAAGGATTAAAGGTTAAAAAAGAAGAATATAAGTTGCAAGCGTTTGCGGATGATATGATTTTTTTCATTGAGGAACCAATAGAAAGAGGACAAAAATTGATGAATGAATTAGAACAATTTGGAGCAGTAGCAGGACTTAAAATTAATAGGAAGAAAACAAAATTAATGACTAAAAATTTAACAGAAAAACAGAAAATAGAACTAGAAGAAGTTATGGGAATACAAGTGATAAAGAAAGTTAAATACTTAGGAATATGGTTGACAGCAAATTGTAAGACACTTAAGGAAAATAATTATGATAAATTGATGCAACAGGTAAAGAAGGATTTAGAAACATGGGGCAAGCTGCAACTTTCATGATTAGGCAGGATTGTTGCTATTAAAATGAATATTCTTCCAAAATTCCTATATATATTTCAGACGATCCCAATCAAAGTACACAATTTTTTTTTTGAAGAACTTAATAAAATAATTGTAAAATTTATCTGGCAAGGGAAAAAACCTAGAATAAATTTAAAGGCAATGCAGGATATGAAGAGCAGGGTATGAAGGGGAGGGCTGGCACTTCCAAATTGGGAGTTGTATTATAGTGCAGCCTCTTTAGTATGGTTGAAGGAATGGGTGAATTTAACCAATAAGAGAATATTATTCTTAGAAGGCCATGACTTGCAGAGGGGATGGCATGCTTTTTTATGGGATGTAGGGAAAACTAGCCAGAAATATTTTCACAGACACCTAATCAGAGACTCATTATTACCGTATATACTCGAGTATAAGCCGAGTTTTTCAGCCCTTTTTTTGTGCTGAAAAAAACCCCCTCAGCTTATACTCGAGTCAGATTCCCCTCTGAAAAAAAAAAATGGTGTGGAGCTCCAGAGCTGGGCAGCCGCTTCCCTGCTTCCGTGTTTCCTTTGCAACTTGTAAGCATGGGGGTAATCGGAAGCAGAAAAGTTCTTGCATGGTTTCCAAGGCATCCCCTCTCCCCTAATTCCTCCCTCCCTCCCCCACCTCCGACTCAATAAGCAGCACTCAGGGTTGCCAGATCGCAGCTTGGCTCTGCGGCCAAACTCAAATAAAAATACGGCCAAATTATTTTCTCTCACGGCCAAATTATTTTATGCAATATAACATGAGGATATATTGTTTTTTCTTTTTTTAACTGTTTTTAGGGGGGAAGACCCACCGTCATGTGAGAATGCTCAGTCACAAAATCTATCCGCCCGAAAATAAGTGTGTGTGTGGGGGGATTTTAACAGAGGGAAGATGTAGGGAGAAGCCAAAAGCGACGGAAGATCCTTCAGGGGAAACTGAGGGGAGACTCACCCTTGGTCCAGATGAGCCCCCTTCCCCGCCCCTAAGGAAGCAGAGGCAGCCAGCAAGGGCAGGCAAGCCCCACTTTGCGGACTCCGTCCGTCCTCGCTCCCACCCACCCACCCACCCAAAGCGACGAAGTCCCCCAATCGCGCAGCCCAGAATCGCCCTCCCTCAGGGGGCAGCAACGACGCCCGGCGTTTCCCGAGACAAGAAGCTCCGCCATGCAATGAAAGTGCCCTGGCTCTAGGCTCGTGGACTCAGAAAACAACGTGAGCCGAGGTGGCTTCGGCTTCGCTCGGCTTCTCCAACATCCGGCGCTGCCCTGTTCTATGTGCCGGGCCCGGCAAGTCCAAGCAGCCAGCACATAGGTGCCGGAGATCGTTGGCCGCCTCTTCGCAGCGCCTCCCGGCTGGCCGGCTGCTCTCCTCCTTCTCTGCCTGTTTGTTCTGTGTGGCCGAGGAGGAGGAGACCGGCCGGCTGGTTGGGGGAGGCTTTCTGCGCCGAGGAGGCGGCTGCTGGTCTCCGGCTTTGCTCCGCTTCTCCGATTGTCTGGCGCTGCCCTGTTCTTTACTTGGGCAGCGGGCGCCCGCAGCGGCAACAGGCAGTTCTGCCCAGGCTCCGTTCGGGTGTCCGGCTGGGGCTGTCAGGAGTTGCTGCCGCCGGTGTGGCTCCGGTCCCGCGTTACCTTGGGAAGGGTGGGGCAAAACCAGGAGCCGCTGAGCCTGAGCCTCCGGTGCTGCTGCTGCCGCTGCTGCCATTGCAAAGCGCCGCCACAGCTCTTCCTTTTTGCCTTTCCCTTCCCGAGGCAACGCGGGACTGGGGCCGCGCCGGCGGTAGCGACTCCTGACTCAGGGGGCCTCCGAGGAGAGGGGAAGAGAGTGACTCCTGCCTCCCGCTGTCATCATCATCATCTTCTTTTGGGTTAGTGAATCAATTAAACCTTTCATGATAGTGAGATCGTTTCCCAAATTAATTATTTTTTATTTTTGAAATTTACCAGTAGCTGCTGCATTTCCCACCCTAGGCTTATACTCGAGTCAATAAGTTTTCCCAGTTTTTTGTGGTAAAATTAGGGGCCTCGGCTTATATTCGGGTCGACTTATACTCGAGTATATACGGTAACTAATTGGAAGAAAATATGGAAAAAACACTATTTAAAAATACCAATTTGGATTTCAACAATGGAGGCGATGATTCACCCAAATAATCTGGATATCACTAAAATGATTAAATATAAGGACCTACTGGATACACAAGGAAATTTGAAATCACGGCAAGAACTTCAAGAGCGGGGACTAAAAATTGATCAGTGGGCATATCTTCAAATTCAAAGTAGATATAAACAGGACAAGAAAGAATTTGGAATTAACAATAAACTCCAGCAATTAGATAAAATTTTATTAGGATTAGGCAAAAAACAAATAACAAAATTTTATAATTATTTATTAGAAGTAGAATTAGAAGAAGAAATTGTAAAAGGGAACACGATAGCCTGGAATAGGAATGTAGGACATAGCATCACCATAACAGAATGGGAAAAGGTCTGGGGTAGAAATAATAAAATTACAAAACCGGTAGCATACAAAGAAAATGCCTACAAAATGTTTTATAGATGGCACCTTCCTCCTTCGAGATTAGCGAAGATGCACCCCAATATGAGTCCGAATTGCTGGAAATGCAAAAAAAAGAGGGAACTTTTTTCCATATGTGGTGGTCCTGTACAGAAGCTCAAACATATTGGCAGAAAATTAGAAATTGGCTGGAAGAAATGACAAGAGAACAGATCAAATTCAAACCAGAGTCCTTTCTGTTAGGGATCTTTGATAAACAAATATCAAAAAAAGTGAAATATATAATAATACACATTTTGACAGCGGCCAGATTGGCTTTTGCACAATGTTGGAAGCAGCCTCATGTTCCATCAGAGGAGATGATCATTCAAAAAATTTCAAGTTGTGCAGAAATGGACAAATTAACTTTGGCATTAAAAAATAAAGACACTTCAATATACTACAACAGCTGGAACTTCTGGTACAAATGGATAGACCAAAGATAGACTTCACACTAAAAGGCAAAAGAGGATAGGATAAATCCATAGTACTGATACACAGATATATGTAAGGATTAGGTGTGTGTGTATATGGCATAAAATAAGGATAAAAAAGAGGTCTTACAAACTGTTGAAGATGAGAATGTTTTTAATTGTTTTCTGTTTTTTTCTTTCTATTTTCTTCTCCCTTTCTTCTTTTTCTCTCTTTCATTTATGTATGTGTTGTTGGTTTGTTTTAATTGTAAAATCAATAAAATTTATTTTTTTAAAAAAGTGAATCTCCTGTGCTCAAAGTAATATGTAGTAAAGATGAAGTAAGAACAGTCACTCTCATAACAGACCAGAACCATTTAGAGGTTTACAGAAACCACCAGCATTTTGTATTTTCTCCAAAAACAACCTCCAGCATCTGCAATCAAATTCATACTGATATAACAATGTACAAGCTGAACTCTCCAAGGATAAAGCAGAGCTAAACTTACTAATGTGTATCTAAAACCATTTTAGATTGTTTTCCTCCCTGAATGGATGACGTTTCCCCCTCATATTTCATTTCTTAACTGCACTTTACATTAATCAATAATTTGCCCATGCTAGCTGTGGCCAAGAAATTAGTTTTACTGTCTTCAGAAAAAGAATCTGATCTGAAATTTCAAATAGAGTTGGCAATTGTTTGGCCACAGTCATAGCTGAATAGATTTTAATCTCAAATGTAGACTTGTAGAAAAAGCTATTCCAGTTACTTGGATGCTTCTATCTTGTTCTAATTTCCTCCTAATTACTAAAGAAATGCTAGAGAAAGAAATGGTGGTGTCTGGATGGAACAACACAACTGGCATGGGAAACACTTAAAGATGGATCTGAATCTGACCATGGACCAAGAGAACTGGTTTAATTGATATTGCAGCTCAGTGACACAGATAGTAAGGCTGCCAAATGCTATGAAGATGGCTATCACCACCTCATGCTTATTTGTGTGATTGGGAAAGAGGCAGTTGTTGTTAAATGGTGGAGGGAAATAAGCTGAATATAATATATCTTCACAAGATAGATTCTGCCTTTGGAATTTTGATAACTTGTGAATCCTAGACAAACTAAAGAAGCAACAGATGAAGAGGTAAGTGGGAGAGATGCCTAATGGTGAAGGCAAACCAGAAAAAGACATAGAACCAACAGCTTTGGTAACTTAAATAACACAAGACTCGTGTCAAGATGAAGGGAAAGCTCATATACTAGTTCTTTCCAAAGGATTTTGGAATATCCTAGAGCTGGGCCAATCCTGGGGCTGCTGTCTGAGGCAAAGGCATAACCCTACTGGCCTTGGAGCTATATATTATATCACTACTGACATGCAGAAATTGAAAATCTTCACGAAAAAATGCCTCTAGCAAAAGGAATCAGAGCAGGAAAAAGAAGGAAAGATAGGAATTAAGTAAAAGAATGAGAGAGAAAAAATACACAGAAGGAAGTGCATAGGACCAGTGGTGGGATTCAAATTGTTTTACCACCAGTTTGGTGGGCATGGCTTGGTGGGCATGCTTTGCCTCATATACGTGTGCAGCTTTCCCCACACCAGCTGAGGCCTGCAGTGCCAACCAGCTGAGAGAATAAAGAAGAGAAAAGCGCAGGGAAGGGTAGGAGGGCCGATCCTGTGCTTTCCTCTTTCTCCTCTCATCTGATCATAGGGTTTTTTAAAAAAAAAATTCAGTCGAACCGGTCTGAACCGGTAGCATACCACTGCTGGATAGGACTCTTTTATAGACACAAATTCAAATACACAACTGGTCACGAATGCAGAACAACATAACTGAACCTTTAAATAGCTTTGACATTCCTTCTCTAAATAGTTTTAAACTGTTTGGGTACAACTTCCTTCATTCCAATAAGGCTAATAGTGCCTAATGGGAATCTTGGGACAAAACACGTAGAGGAAAGGTTGGGTTTAGCCAAATCTCAAATCACAAAATTTCCAGGCGTATTTCTTCTGATGATACAATCCATCTTCCAATATTTACTTTCAGTTTAACATCAGGGACAGATTGAAAAAGAACCATAAATGGTCAACCAATGTCAGGCTAGACATTGAACTAGAGATGGGAGGCAAGAACTAGACGTGGAATTTCCTATCCTTTCCTCTTTATATGAACCTTCATATCTTCACTGAAAGCTTTTGAGAACCATTCCATTAACTACAAGTCAGCACAATGGCAAACAGTCAATTATTATTATTTAAATAAAATGTCTTATCAGATCCTGTATCTTATGAGATATTGGTATTACTATTTCCAAGAGTTGGGGCAAGAGCATGGAAATCAAACAAGAATAGATTTTTTTGACAACAAAAAAGTCATATTACCAAAATCATATATATCAGATTTATATATATTGCTGGGGCTACCTGCAGTGCTTTCTTGGATTACAAGTGATGACAAATTGTGAATAGTTAGATGATAGGCAAATTGAAAGTAAGCTTCTTGTGTGATAAATGAGAAGCTAGCAGATGTGTTATTAAAGACTTTTTAAAATCTCAGTGATACACTTTCTTTCTCTGTTTCTCTTTCTGTCAGGAAAGAAAAATATGTTAACTGCAAGATAACCTCTTCTTGATGCAGAGTTTGCATACAAGAACAGTGCACTATAGATTAAGAGACCAGGTTTTCTATGATATTTATATGAAAGATTGCATACCTAGCTATGATAGTTGTCTCCAGGAATTAGAATTATGGCTGAGCCTATCTCATACCACAGGCAAAGTAAAAAACAAAATAAAACCTAAAGCATCCATTGGATAGAAAAAGATGAAATGACAGATTTATTTTATCCTAGCAAATAGATGTAAGAGAGAAAGCTGTTTTAGAACAGGCAAACAATTTATACATCTATTGATAATTAATTTACTAATTCATTCCTTAAATGACCTGAAGGCAGTGTAGTTGGCTACAGGTCAATGCTACTTGAGCTAGCAGTGGCTCTTCAAAATCTGATGCACAGGATTAGATCATGCAAAGGTTTAGATCATGCTTGAGGACATGAGCGATTGAGCAATGTTTGGGGCCCTAAATAAGCCACACTATTCACCTATTCAATTGGAAAAGTGGCCAAAGTTTTCTTTTCGAGACTGAAAGGTGCATATAGGCTATATAGACTATATAGGCTGTAAGATTAACTGTGACAGCACAGGTTTAAACTCTCGTAATACCACATATATATCTACACTGAATTTCGGTGCTTCTCATCATACATCATAGAATTGTCTGAATGCCTGCAAAGATGATGTCAACAATGGGAATTTTAGGGATGCTAACAGATTGATAGATCTGAACCAAGAAACTTTCATTTCAAATAAATGATTCTTTTGCTACTATTTCGTTTATCTGAAGATGGTGTGCCTGTAACTCATATCCTTATCACTATGTTCCAGTATATTCTTCCGCTAAAGAATTCTTAGGAGCTTCAGTTATCCAGAATGCAGGCAGTCTGTTGATAGTAATGGTTAATGGCATTGGTGATGATTTCCTATGTTTCTTTTTTGTACACTCAAGGCAGTGTTCATAGCCTTCTATTTTCCCCACAACAGCCTCATGTAGTGAATTGGGCTGAGAACAATTGATGAGAGAGACTGAATCAAAATCACTTGGCTGGTTTTTATGCCTAGGATTGTACTGGAACTCAAGATCTCTTGGTTTCTAATGTAGCACCTTAACCATTATGCCAAATTTTGGGCTATTCTTGGCCTCTGGCTACAGTTCAAAGTGCTGGTTTTATTTAATCTGTAAAGTTTTGCATGGCAAGGTGCCAAGGAACTTTCAGGATCATCTTCTGAAGCAAGAATCTACATTCCCAATCCTGGGGTCCTGGGAGGCATTACTGATAGTGCCATACTATTGAGTTGGATTGAGGCTGTCAGATCGTACATCTACACGGTGAAAAAAAAATTCCTGTGGAATTTAGTTTTGACCCATTTAAAAGTTATTGCAAGAAACCTTGAAAGGTAAAACTGTACTGGAGGACTTAAGGTGACTATGAGAGTTCAGTAGAATGATAGTTTGTTGTTTAATATTGTTTAAATGCTGTTTTCACTATAGATAATTTATTGAATTGTCTGGTAACTTTATTTTATTTATTTGTTTGTTTGTTTGTCAAACATGTACAAGATAACAAGTATAAGTATGAATATAAACAAGACAATGGGAGTAAATACAGATAAATGGGAACAGTAAAACAGGGACAGTAGGCACGCTGGTGCGCTTATGCACGCCTCCTTTAAGGACCTCTTAGGAATGGAATGAGGTCCACAGTAATTTGCAGTTGAAGCTGTGAGGGGTTGAGGCTGTAACAACGGAGTTGGATAGGGCATGCCAGGCGTTGACCACTCTGTTGCTGAAGTCATATTTTCTGCAATCGAGTTTTTTTTTAATTTGTCAATTGCTTACAAGATAATAGGTATAAGTAAAAACATAGTTATAAATACATGGATACATATAAGAAAAATAAATATATATATATAAAAGAAACAATAGGACAGGGATGGTAGGCATGTTGGTGCACTTATGCACGCCCCCTACAGACCTCTTAGGAAAGGGGAGAGGTCAATAGTAGACAGTCTAAGGTTAAAGTTTTTGGGGTTTGGGGAAGAAACCACAGAGTCAGGTAGAGTATTCCAGACATTGACCACTCTGTTGCTGAAGTCGTATTTCCTGCAATCAAGTTTGGTGCGGTTAACCTTGAGTTTGTATCTATTGTTTGCTCTTGTGCTGTTATGGTTGAAGCTGAAGTATTCATTGACAGGTAGGACATTGCAATGCATGATTTTATATACTATACTTAGATCGGACTGAAGGCGGTATAGTTCTAGGTTTTCTAGGTCTAGAATTTCGAGTCTGGTGGCATAAGGTATTCTGCAACAAGTAGAGGAGTGGAGAACTCTTCTTGTGAAATATTTCTGGACTTTCTCAACTGTGTTAATATCAGATACGTAATGTGGGTTCCAGACTGATGAGCTGTATTTGAGTAGTGGTCTAGCAAATGTTTTGTATGCTCTATTTATTAGTGTAATATTGCCAGAGAAAAAGCTATGTAAGATTAGGATAACAACTCTTAACACCTTTTTGGCTTTGTGGTTACAGTGGGCTCTAGCACTTCGGTCATTTGAGATGAGTACTCCAAGATCCTTGACAGAGTTTGGATCATCAACAAGGTCTTGACTATTCAGCCTGTATTTTATTTTCTGATATATATTTTTTGCCAATATGTAGGACAGAGCATTTATTTGTTGAGATTTGAAGTTGCCATTTGTTTGACTATTCTGAGGTCTTTTTGAAGGGTAGCAGTATTGTCTGTGGTGTTGAATAGCTTTACATCATCAGGGAAGAGAATGCAGTTGCTCTTGATATGATCACAGAGGTCATTTATGTAGAGTATGAAAAGAGTTGGTCCTAGAACACTGCTTTGGGGGACACCACTGTTGACAGGTACAGAATTTGATAGGACGCTCCCAATTTTGACCATTTGTTGTCTGTTTGACAGGAATGCTTCTATCCAATTATGCAAGTGTCCAGAGATACCATAAGATTTTAGTTTTGGGAGTAGTTTATCGTGTACCACTGAATCAAAGCCTTTACAGAAGTCTATGTAGATTGTGTCTATTGCTTTGCCCTAATCGAGTTGTGTAGTCCATATGTTTTTGCAGTGTAAGAGTTGCAGATTACATGATAGTTTTTTCCTAAAACCAAATTCTTTATTAGAGAGTAGGTTGTTTGTTTCTAAGTGGAGGATGATGGATTGGTTAATAATTGATTTCATGACTTTACAGGTGACGCAGCATAAAGAGATTGGTCTGTAATTTTCAACTAGGCTGGGGTCTCCCTTTTTGAAGATGGGGATGACCGTGGCTTGTGACCATAGTTTTGGCAAGGAGTTGGTCCTGAAAGATTTTTCAAAGATTATGCTTAGAGGTTCGGCTATGGCAGTGTGTAGCTTTTTAAGAAGTAGGCACATATTCCGTCCGGTCCAATAGGTAGAGATGGTTTTAGATTGTGTAGTGCTTTTTCAACAATGTCTTCTGTAAAATTGATATGTATTAGATCATTGTAGTTGTCTGTGGTTTGACTAGGAAATACTGGCCATGATCCATTGCTGTTTACAAATACTGAGCCAAAGAATGTGTTAAAGAGGTTGGGTTTAATAGTGTCATCGTTGCAGTCTTTACCATTAGCTCCTTACAGGGGTGGGATGGACCTTGAGTCTTTTAGTTTGTTGTTTACAAAATTGTAGAAAGCACGGGTGGAATTGGTGCGTAGAAGTTTGTATCAGTTGTTTGCCCATATATTATTGTGATTGAGGCTGAGAGTCTGCTCAAGAACACAGAAAGTTAATGGCTGCAGTTAGACAAGTCCAGATTCATTTGTAGATTTGATTGATTTAATTTGTGGGACAATACTCAGTAATAAGCAGCACTGATTTCAGTGAGATAGGAATAGGAATTATTTTGAATAAAATTTTAAGGCAAATTGGTGAAAGGAACTTGTTTCTGGCTCAGGATCAAAGCTGAAAATGATGTTGCTCAAATTTGACACAACACTATCTTCTTTCAGTAGAGAGATGGCATCTTCTCATTCTACCTACATAAGCCAGATACTTTAAATGTTGGATATTTCTATAATACGGGTGACATTACAGAATCCTCCACTACATCTGTGGTTAGACTAATTTGGCTAACATGACTTCTATAGTCCTACTGCCCTAGATTTGCTGTTACTCATCATCATTGCAGTACTTCCACCTAAACATTTCCTGAATATTATCTAATGGTAGGGCCAGCTTTGGGATATATTCTTATTCTACACTGTCAAGAACAGGAGCCATCTCTTTTTCCTCTATGAAGAATTATATAAAACAACAGAGTTCATCAGATTCAGAGAAACTAACCTTCTAAATACTGACCTTTTCATACTGATGTTTAAGAGGTTGAAAGGACTATTTGACTGACAATGTGGCAAAGTAAACTTAAATGCAGGATGCAATAATATCTGCATTAGCAAAAGTGATTAGTTCCACTATTTTACATTTCCATAGCACATCCCTTAATAGCATGGGGCATTTTATCTCATCTCTTTATGGTGGTCATATTTCATGCCAACAAATATCTTTCCCCCAAGGTCAAATGAAACAAGAGTTTAGCCAATATGTCTTGTTTTTCTCCATGCAAGGTGGTAATCTTCCTTTTGCCATTGGAACAAATATTAAACTTAATTCTTCTTTATGTCTAGAAGAGTACACTTGATTCCTCTTTACTGCTTATTTATGACAGAAAAATATCAAAAGTGGGAAATGATAAAGATAGAAAAGTATATCTTGTAATCCACTGTGCCAAATTTAAGCCATGTCAGATTTGTATCATAGCCCATAGGTTCACTCAGTAAGCCACCTGGATTTTCTTGTTTATCTGTAACTTTAGAGAGTCCACGGTATATGGTTATGGATCACAACTTGTGCAGTTTTGTTTTAGGTAACTTTGTGAACAAATGTTACTCCCAAGGTTGGTTTTTAAAACATTTTAACAGAAGATAGAGTTAGAGAACTTTATGCTAAACAAAACCAACTAAACCAGATTCTTGTGTATGATCTAATAGATTTTGACGGTGGTATGGAATTGAAATTATTGCCCAGTTAAACAGAATTTCTGGACCAAGAGTGCCTCTTTGCAGACAACTTATGAGCAATATGAACAATTATACAATAAATACTATTGTGCTTCTGGGTGAAATTCATGGTGCTAGTTGTCACTTTTAAAGCCTTCGTTGTTTGTAGTGGGTTACTAACAGGACCATCTCTCCCAATTGTTTCTACCCATCATATCCAATCCAGCAGGAGGGGCATGCTCTGGATGATCAGCTGGTAGGGCCCAGAAGGAGAGCGTTTTCAGCTGTGGCATAGCATCCAGAGATCACATCGCCCTGTTGGCCTTCCATAAGGCTCAAAGTTATGCTTATGTGCTTGGACATGGAGTGTTGGTGTGGGACCAAGCCCATTGCTTAGTTGTGTTGTGTTTGAATGTGGCTTTGTGATTTTTTTCCCCCAGCTTCCCTTAGGTTTTATGCTTTTGTATATATTATTATCATTATCATCATCATTATTATTATCATTATTATTATGTCATGAGCCAACCAGAGTGAGATATGTGAGATGGGCAGCCATAGCCATCCATCAAACAAACAAAGTTTCTGGGATCCTTCCCACAGGGCAGTTAATAGTAATAGGAGCAGAATCACCTTATGAGACTTCTGTGGTTATGTCACCTGCTTTCATAGGTGATCAGAGATCTACCAAATATTTAGATTCAAAAAAATATGCGTACACATTATATAAAACCTGCTCCTATGAGGAATCCTTCCTTGGCATGTTGCCCTGTGGTTATATTGAGTTGCCAACCGGGTATGATGCCCTTTGTTATAGAATAAATCATGAGAGCTTCACAAGTGGTTGAGGCTGCATATGAAACAAGCAGAAAAATATAAAGGGTGGCATTTAGATTGGAATTTTTTCTCAATCCATTTCTACTGGGAAGAAAAAGGCTTCTGTTGTACTAGTCACAGAATATTCCCACTAGAGGGAGTGTTTTGCTATAGGAAAAGCAGGGCTCTTCCTCTGTGGTATACATAAATCCGTAGTTCACTGATTCTTGATGCTGACTGATAATTGTTTTAAAAAGGTCTGTTGTGGGTTTTTGAAATTATGATTTAAATAAGCTCATTTCGTATCAGAAATGAGAAAAGTAGATGAGAGCCAGTCCATTGAAAAGTGATAAATACTAGGAACAGGAACCTGAATTTACTACCACTGCAACAGCTTTACTTTGATCATGTTCTGACAGCTTTTTTAAATTGTAGTATATTTAGTGCCCCAGTGATTCTGGTATTGCATTTTATAAATGCATACATTTTACAAAGTTTGCAAAATAAACACATTCAACTGTTTTTATTATTTGGAGAAGCAATTATTAGAAAAGGGAAGAATCTGCCACACAAATATCCAACTCAAAATCTAGCTGGCCAGTCTAGGTTTGAGTTTCAGAAAAATCATCGTGTACAATACCTTATTCTGTGTGTTGGCTCTAATGTTCTATAGTTCTCATGGACTTTTATGTCCTTAGATACAGTTTTTCCACTTGATACCTTTCTCATGCTTCTTGGTGTTTTTCTACCCGAGTGATATCACATCACCTAATTCACATGGGAGTTGCTATGTCTTTATTCTGGATTTTTTTTCATATGCTGCAGAAGGTGACATCTATCAGAACAAACTTTGGCCTAAATGACCTGTTTTAAGTGAATCTCGTGTACTCCATTTTTCATACATGTCCATACATACCTCCAATAAATACATGGCAATAGATGGAAGGAACTGCACATAGAGACAATTCAGGTATATATAAAATAACTATATAGTGGTGCTGATAACTCTAACATCACCTACATATGTTTAAATGTTGGATTTATTGACTTGAGGAAAAGTAGAAATCAACGATTACACAATTTTATTTATTGTGTCATTTTCTGCATTTACTATTGTAATAAGTAATTCAAGGTGGCGAACATACCTAATACTCCTTCCTCCTATTTTTTTTCCACAACAGTAATCTAAGAGGTGAGCTGGTGAGAAAAAGTGATTGGCCCAAGATTACCCAACTGGCTTTCAGCTTAAGGTGGGACTAGAACTTTCTGTCTCCTGATTTCTAACTTTGTGCCTTGTCCAGTAGACCAGGGGTGTCAAACTCACATTGTCACGACTTTGCTTGTCAGAAGGTTGCAAAAGGGGATCACATGATCCTGGGACACTGCAACAGTCCTAAATATGAGCCACTTGCTAAGTGTCTGAATGTTGATCATGCAACAGTCCTAAATATGAGCCACTTGCTTAGTGTCTGAATGTTGATCATGCTGCAACGGCTGTGAGTGTGAAAAATGGTCATAAGTCACTTTTGCAGTGTCACTGTAACTTCAAACACTCACTAAATGAACTGCTGCAGTTTGAGGATTACCTGTACTCAGGCTTCTCCTTGATACTGTTTTTCTTTCTTATTACTTTTTATCCCTCTCCTGCCACGTCCATCAGCTGTTCTCACTGTGTTCCTTCCTTTCTCTTAGTATGATCTCCTACAACTACCCTAATTCTATGGCTAGATATACATGCATACATCCAAGTCTTTAAAAGGATGGGCACTCATTTGTTCCTATTCAGTTACTACATGTTCTGATGCTGAATACTAAGAAAATCTAGTGCACACGTATGGATTGTTTCTCCTAATCTTTGGAGAAAAGGTTGGAAGCTTTCCTGATAAATAATAGTTGGAAATACTTTTTTTAAAAAAAAAAACCTTTTTTAAAATCAACCCATAATTGCCTGATAATTGTCTTATAATAGCTGAAAAACATTATTGCTTGAACTTCTAAAATATTTAGATCTACATTTCAGAGAACTCTTGATGTGTTTCCTGATAGTGCCCCTATTTATTCTTCCATTTCTTTGGGTGCTTGAAAAATGACCAAACTTGCTGGGCTTAAAATAGTCTGCCACCTGAAACCCAGCAAGCAGCCAAGCTGTTTTTAATGCTTAGGGAAGTATGAAGTGAATGGCCACAATCTACTACAGTTCAGCATAACCACAAGGTGAAGATAACCTTCTGTCCTAAATAAATTCAATAGAAGCTGATTTTAGAGAAGGCATCAATCAATCCGCAGAGGTGACTACGCTATGATATCTCTTGGGCAATTTTTTTTAAAAAATGTAATTGGGATTTCAGTTAAAATGTGGGGCAGAGGAGTTGCAAAACAGATCTAACACAAAAAAGGACCTTTCTTATTGGCCTTGTTTGAAAGTGGGAGTGATCAAGCAAGAACAAAAGTGTTTGTCAATTTCAAGAGACCATTTCAAAAGACTGAGGAATAACAATCCATCTTTTGTTTTCTTTTCAGCATCTACAACAATCACTTTATGTGAGGCAGTCTGCAGCACAATGCCCAATATGAGCCTTCAACTTCTCTTAGAAAGTGTTTTGTTAAGAAAGAAGTAGGCCTCCCTATCTAACCACAAAATATATTTTCCCCCTACGTGAACACTTAATATCACGATCAATCATCTTATACCCACACCCTATGTTCTTTCTATATACAATTTGAGTTACATCCCTCTTTGCTTTGTTGGGGAAAAAACTGAGAAGTAGTACTAGATGTGAATAACAAGGCAGCTGCCCAAGACCTTGCAACTGGTCTAACATCAGCAAGTTGGACAACTGTTGAGCAGAACAGAATTGCAGTATTTGCTTGCTTCGGTATGATGAGCAACTTATGAGCACATTTGATCCTGGCCTGAAAAAAGTCCAAGGCATGAAACAATTCAGTTATGAACAACAGAAAGGAAAACAGAAGCTCTGTATCACAGAATCAGCTCGAATCATAGAAAACAAGCATCCAACTGAAGAATACAATGTATAAGAGAGAATAGAGAGACGAAAAGGGCATAGGTATGAGGGCAACCATAGGCAAGCATGAGGCCAAATTTTTTAAAAAGGTAATAAAAAATTTCTCAGGAACATACATACAGTAAATGCTGATAGTACAACTTGGAGCAAAATGTGAAAAACTGAAGCTGTTGTTGCAAATCCATCAGAAAGCAAAATTAGGTACAAATTTTTCATCTCTTCCAGAGTGAAAGAGAATTCTGAAAATATACTTGTCAGAATTCACATCACTTTATTTGAATGTGCTGCACATTTATCGAGTGAATTTGCTAATATTTTTTTCCTAGCACCATGGCAACAAATATTTCAACTTACTTTGATATATTTATTCTTACAATATTAATATCTACATGTTACCACTCTGTCTCATGACAATCCATATAGGGATATATATCTTTAGTTTTTAAGACCTTTTTAAAACTATAGACATATATCCCCAAATGCATTAAAATGTCCAGATGGTACCATAATGTTAATTCCATCTTAATCATGCATTGCATTGTAAAACAAAACATAATGACTAAATATTCATGTAGCAATGATTGATTGTAAATTCAACACAGTTAGTTGCACACAAACAAATAACTGGGACTTGCATAGGAGTAAAAGCAGTGAAGATTTAAAATGTAACTATGTAAACAATTGATCCATTGGCAGTGTGATATGGGGATAGAAATAGCAGAATTTCCATCAAATAAGGTGTTTTTTTTTAAATAAAATGCTTATTTTACTAATGCTTACTTCAAGCACTGTTTCTGAGGATTAATTTACCCAATCATATTTCATATGATGAAACTGACTTGAATTAATTTGCCAGTAATTTCAGATATATTGATCTGGGATTGATGGCAGGGATCTATATTTCCTTGTTTATTTTGTTTGTTACATTTCTGAACCACCAGTTAACCCAATTTCTGTGCCTAAATCAAAACAAACTGCAACAATGCTGCAGGTAAAATCACAATTTTATCTGATCAGTACCAAAAGAATATTTGCTTAACAAAATCAACTTATCATAAAATTATGGAATTGGAAAGTATCACAAACATCATTATCGTGCAATGCAAGAGGATCATTTAAACCAGGGCTGTCAAACTCCTGGCCCGTGGGCCGGATGCATCACATGCCTGCCATGCCCATGCCCTGTTTAGCAAAGGGGGGAAAACTGCCGTCACGTGATTATGTGAGTTTGACACCCCTGACTTAACCTATCCTTGAATGGTGGCTGTCCTCTTCTTAAAACTTTCAAAGTTCAACTCATTGCCTCCATAGGTAGAGCTATTCCACTGTTATATAGCTCTTGCTGTTAGAAAGTTTTTCCTTACTTAAACAAATTGTAGGTGACTGCAATTTAAACTCACTATTTCTGGTTCTAATTTTTGAAGCAGTCTTTCCTGTTATACCCTTCCAACCATTTTCCCCCATGACACCCTTTTATGTACTTAAATATGTCTCTTCTCAGGCTACTCCAGAAAGTTTGAAATGCCTTCTGAACGTTTCAAATTCCTTCAGCCTATCTTCAAAGGGTACATCAAATCCCTGTGTCATCTTGGTCACCTTCTTTTGAACCTGTTCCAACTTGTCCATATTCTTCTGGAAATGTGGTACCCAAAATTGTACACAGTACCCCAGGTACAGTCTCACCAGTGTACAGTAGAGGGGAATAGGATTTCATACATTTTTGGTAGAATAAAATTCAAAACTACATTAACCTTTCTAGCAGCTGTCTCACACTGCTGTCTCTCATATTCTGTTTGTTTTCAACGATCACTTGAAGTCTAGCTCTGATGTAGTGCTTCCAAGCCATGAATCCATTATTTTGTATGTGTGCAATATATCTTTCCTTATTATATATACGTAATACCTTACATTTCTCCCTATTGAAAGAATCTTGTTCCTTTCAGACTACTCTTCTAACCTGTCCAGTTAGATTACAATCTTGTTCTGTCATTCTGGGTATTTGTTTGTTTGCTTATTTCTTCATTTATTAAATTTATATGCTGCCCATCTCAATGAAAAAGTGACCCTGGACAGCTATTTATGAATCCTCCCAATGTTATGTATTTGTAGATGTGATTAAAAGGCTAATAGTCCTACTATCCAGGTCATAAATAAAACTGTTGAATAATATTTACCCCAAGACAGATCTCTGTTGGACCTCACTGGTTTTTACTCTCTGGCTTGATGTTAGACCTATTAGAACTGGGCCTGAGTATTGTTAGCCTGTGTGGACCTATCTTACTGTAGAGTAGTAGTACTATTCAAACTATACTTTAACTGCTTGTCAATAAGAATGTCATGTAAAGCCCTGTCAAAAACTTTGCTATGAAATCAGTGTAAATTACAGTATAACCACAGTATTCACCTTTGTTCACTAGAATAGTTATCCTGTCAAAAAAGGAGACAAGATTTGTCTCATATGACCTATGTTTGACCTATGTTTATCTATTTTGTAGTCCCACCAGTTCTTACTCACAGGAAAATGGTTTGGTTTTTTTTTACAGATATTCCAATGCACCATTGTTGCCAACTTGCCATGCCATTGTTTGTAGTAAATCTATGCAATCTTCTTTCAGCAGCTAACTAGCTGGGCCATTGTTTCTTCAGTTTCTTTGCAAAGGCAGCATTTGCTCTCTAGTGCTGTCTTCTCAATTCTCATTTTGTATGCATTTGTTTGGAAGCTTGGTCATATGCAGCCAGAATTAGCCTCTCTATCTCTTCATCTTTCTTTCTCTTCGCCATTGGCAGGTGTTCTTGTTAGTTGCTAGTCTGCCTGCTAGTATTTTTATGTACTGGCTATGTGAGACTTTGCCTTGCCATGTCTCTTTTCTAATCTTCGTTTGGTCTTTTTTGTAGCCCAGTTTTATCTCTCTTACTGGTATTCAGTAAATTTTTGTATCATAATAGTTTCAGTGCATCTTCTTCTCTGTCCTTTAAATATTATTCCAATGCCTGTTTTTCTTCTTCAACTTCATTTCACACCCACCTATGCTCCCTGGTAAGTAGAGTCTGTGGATGAAGGGCGTGATTCATTGTGATTATTTTTCTGGTCTTCTAGTTCTACTTGAGTCCATTTCACTATTCCAGCTGCATATCTAATGGCTTGATGGTATCTTCTCCATTGAGTTTGGACTTTAAGCTCTTTTTCACTCTCATGATGCATTCACATCTAACTTTCTTCTTGACCTGAATGTGCTTGATGTTGCCAGCTTGAAGGAAGCTGTGATATTTGCAGTGATCTTTCTTATCCAGACTCTTGAAGCTATTTTCATAGGATATCTTTATTTCTTCAGTTTTCACTATTTTTCTCCTGTCCTTAAGGGTGGCACATTTGTGCAGTCCAAATTTCATTGCAATGGCTTGGGCTATATACTGTATATGGACAACATTGAACAGCAATCCTATTTCAGATGGCATTTTTCTATACAGCTTCAGATCATCCATCTAAAGGAGGTGGGATAGTGTGGCAAATATTATTGAAGTTTGATAGCATGTCCTGACTTGTTCAGTATGGTTGATAGAGAAAGCAAAGCAATGACAAACAGTAGTGTGATAGTGAATTTCCTTGAAAAAAAAAATCCTCTCTTATATTAACCTTCCCCAATTATCAAATTGACTAGCATCTGTGTCTTCCATTGTGCCATTGATATTTGCACAAGGCTTCTGATGTTTCTACTGACTTCTGTTGTTTCTAGGCATTTATCATTTGGTCTTATTATTACTTTCCGTCTGTTGGCTTATCCTTTTTATCTTAACCTAGATTCTTTAACAGTGATTATCAGTGCAGTGACCCCTATGTACAAAATTTCATTCCTGATATTATAGCACTGCACCCTCATTTCTCTTCTATTGATTGTTCTACTGAAAAAGGTGAATCCATCCAGCCTAATATCCCAGTGGTAGGATTCATCCCATCCCATTTCCATAATTCTATTATATCATATTTGCCTTTATGCCTCACAGCATTCAAATCCTCTTATTATCAATGCTTTGTTTATTCGTTTAGAGACATTTAAATGTGTTACTCTTCCTTCTCCTCTATATTTGTATTTCCTTTGCTTCTTTGTTAACTAGAAATTTCCAAAATGCTTCATTTCATTCATTCAATTACTTGCCAATTCATTATCCACCTACAACTGTTCCTACAACTGTTATATCTGTGTCCTATTTTAAAGCTCTCCTAGCCATGTTAGACACTCCTTCAAAGATGTACTTTCTTCAGTGAGATGAATTCCATTTTTCCTGAATGCTTGTGCTGCTATTGAAAAATCCAAACTTCTATTACTTCTACCAATGTCAATATTTTACTAATATTGTTGTTGTTGTTTTAATGTGGTGGCTTCATATTAGCATATTACCACTTATAACCATTAGTATATTGCTATGACCTTCAGATATTTTTCTAACTAGAAAGAGCCAGTTATAACATATGGACATATTCTGAAACCCTGCTCAAGCAGAATCTACAAAACCTTCTTGGCATCAGGATCCCTGACTCAGCTCTACTTCCTGCTACATAAGATGATTTCAGTTTTGAGATATTCTTCCTCTGATAAATGTGTCTGCTGATATATTCTATTTAGCTAATGGGCAGAAGGATCTAAGAATTACTTGGGCCACTGTTGCAAAACTACTCAGGCCTGGAGGTATCAAATTTCATGAACCTGTTGAATAAGCAAGCCATCGTAACTTTACTGTTGCAATGCAGCCCTGCCCTAAATTATTATCTATTGCAGCAGCTTGACAAGAAAAATGTTATCAAGTTTTTCTGTTCTTATTCCAATATCTGTTCTTTCTAATGTGGCCTCTGGTTAAATCATATATCCTATCTTTGGCTGCTGAGATAAGCACAGCACTATGAGACTATGGGCAATTTCACATAGCAGACTTCAGCTGCTTGTCTCCTGTGCTGATACTGGCTGGAAATTATGCCAGGACAGTAGTTACTCTGGACCCCAAATGGTAAATTCTGCCTTTTCTTTACTGTGGCAAAGCAAATCCCAATTGTTTTCCTTTCTGTGGACCAGGCTTCGAGGACATATGGTTTTCATCGGAGTGAGCAGCAGTCAGCAAATCATATAGTTGAATCTTAAAGGTCATCTATCCCTGTTCACTTCAGCAGAGACATTCTCACAAGGAGCATTTATCAGCCTACCAGTGAACCAATGGAAAAACAAACAAACATATGTGACCTTTCACTATTCTTACTGTCAGTTCAGTTAAAAGGAGAAAGCATCAAACTCTTGTCACTTTTCCCCAGCCTTTATACACAGTCCAAAGAGATGACTTCTTCCACCACTTAGCTTGGCAAGCCCCATTAGAGAACTTCAAAGTAGAAAAATGCTGGATTCTATTAGTGGGAGATGCATCTGAAAGTGATAGCAATCTGGTTGTGCCATTCAATGTATGCTGTTCTCATTTGCATCTTTTACTCTGCTACTATGTGTTGTACTGTCTCTGAGATCTCTCTGCATAAGAGACAGCTTAGTTTAGAAAGCAAAACCCATGAGTTCAAGTCCTATCTTAACCAGCTGGATGACCTTGGGCCAGACACACACTCTCTCTCTCTCTCTCTCAGCCTAACTCACCTCAAAAGATTGTTGTTGTGGGGAAAATAGGAGTGTGTTGGCTATGTTCACCACCTTCAGTTATTTGTAAAAATAATAAAGTCAGGATATAAATAATATATGAATGAATAAAATGCACCTCGGGTACTAGTATTAGACCCCTACTTCTATGAATCTGCTTTTGTTCCTGTTCTTGTGCTACTATAGTGAATGGCCTGGAATTTAGTCCATTAGCGGATTTTACTTGCCACTCCAATGACCCAATCAGTGTCCAAGATTGGGCACAACGGGAACAGGCTAGTTGGTTACATGTTAGAAAAGCTCTGGATAAAACAGCGATGGATTATAAAACATATGCAGACAAGAAGCGGCAGGATCATAAACCTTTTCAGGTTGGGGATAGAGTATACCTTTCACCAAAATATATTAAGTTGAAATTGAACAGTAAGAAATTGGGGCCCAAATACTTGGGCCCATTCTCAATAACAAGAATCACTAACCCTGTCACAGTCGAGTTAAAGTTACCATCACTGTTGGGTCGTATACACCTGGTGTTTCATATCAGTTTATTGAAACCCATTGTCTCCCAAAATGAAGTGCCTGAAGTAGAAAAAAGAAACCACCAACCAAATACAGATCAGATTGAAATAGATAGAAGTCTCTACTCCCGCAAAAGAAGGAATAATATCCAATATTTAGTACGCTGGAAAGGATATCTGGTGTCAGAGGCGTCCTGGGTGAAGGCATCGGATGTATGTGCAGATCGTTTAGTGCGCCATTTCCATAATACATACCCCAACAAACCTGGGCCCACATTGTAATTAGGTTAACTATGATAGATGTCACTAATAATAATGTTCTTCCTGTGTTGCAGGCAGATTCCTGGTAAAGGGGGCCGCCTGTCACGTCCCCACGGCATGCTGGAGCCGTGACACCGAGCATTCCACTGCATCTGAATAGTCTACCGCGTTCAGAAGTACCTGCTAGCCAATTGACATGGGGTTCAGAATTGTCGATGGAGATTGACGACGAGCCCTGATGTCAGATGCTGAACTATCACAAGTTGTGGGCAGCTATCGGCAGAATGATGAACATGCTGACCGTTAAAATAATGACTTCGGGGGGTGGATATTCACTGGGCAGGTACAGAGGGGTTGATGGGCTATGGAGAGTATAACGTGGTGAGGGTATGGTAAAGGAGGGTGGGTAATTAATGGATGAATGCACAGTATCTGGGGGTTACATAGTGACCAGAAATTAAGCGGTAGCATTCACTGGATGGTGGATAAACTCATTGTGTTATTATCTGGTGTATAAATACAGCTCTGGCTGCATGGTGTGCCAGAGCTGACTTTACTATCATCTTGATGCTCGTTGTTACCCAAATCCAGAGCAGTATATGGACGAATAAAGACTCATTTTATAGTTGCCATGAGAGCTTTGTTTCCCTTTCTTTTTGGAATTCGGCTGAATAGCTGAGACTATGGTTCTTTAGTCAGTTCTTTCCAAATGTTTGCCATCTCAACTTCTGTTGATGGAACATTCCATGCAGATCTTGTCTTGCAATGGCAATTCATCTGCTTAATCTTCCTCCCATGTCTGCTGCTTGATCAGGCATTCTTTCAGCAGTTCATCCTTAGGTGACATCCTATTGATGTACTCCAGTGCCTTTGACAGACACCAGGTCACATGGATGGATGGATAGATGGAAAGATGATAGATAGATAGATAGATAGATAGATAGATAGATAGATAGATAGATAGATAAAATTGCAGTTTTACTTTAGGCCAGCAGCCAAATATGATGACTATGGATGACATTGGCCAGAGATTAGACAGGAGATGGAAAGTCCACTACAGTCCACACTAGGCAATTGGAGCAGAAGTCAACAATTGAATGAAGTACTCAGACTAATCACAAAGTGCTGCTTTTGGCAGCAGATTGGGAAACATATTTTTATATAGGAGCAAGAAAAGACAACTGGATACTTCTCAGCAGCCTAGAAGTATGGCAGGATGTCAACATATGTTCCTGTCTCCAGAATTGGAAAATGTCTGTTCTCATGCAGGAGCAAGTACTCCATGTGGATGAACCCTAGCACATTTATGAATGCTATGGCTCTTCTGTGAATGTTTGCAAGAAATATAAACACTGATTCACCACTGCTCCAATAACTATCTAAGAATAAAGAAAATCTTGCTTTCCCAATCAAGTATCTAATCCAGCTGGGAAGAATAAAATATAACACTTTCCCCAAACTCATTTCAATTCTAAAGCAATTTTTATATCAAGTTCTCACCTCCAAATAATTAGTGCTCACAATCAAATGACCATTAAGGAACATTTTCGGCCTCTGATTAGCCATGACTTTTAAGGGAAAGCCATATTAACAAATATTTTTGCAATTATCAATAAACCATGCCACAATAATATTGGTTTATTTGTTCCAAAACATAAAATCATTATGAGAGCTCTTGCAAATTCTCTTGCATTTGATGAAAGAAAGTACTTTCACAGGGCCAAAACTGTGTATAAACTTTTATGTGAATCTTCAGGTGGGTATCATAATATGCTATCTGCAGAGGCTTCCTGTTGCTTTGAAAGCCTATTTCTATTGGAGACAGCTTTGGTGCTCTCTGAGCTTGGTTGCTTTCTTGCAGATACCTCATTATCCAAACTAAATAGTATCATCAGTGCTAGTTAGAGGTGGGGCTTGCTCTCAGATTCTCTTGCTAGTTAGAAGTGGGGCTTCCTCTCAGGCTTTCCCTCTCAGTATTGGTGGTGGTGGGGTCTTAGAGTTCTTTATTTATTTTATTTTATTTTATTTATTTATTTATTTGATTTGCCAATTGTTTACAAGATAATAAGTATAAGAGTATACATAGTTGTGAATACATGAAATGGGTACATATATGAAAAATAAAAGAATAAGAGAAACAATAGGACAGGGACGGTAGGCACGTTGGTGCGCTTATGCACGCCCCCTACAGACCTCTTAGGAAAGGGGTGAGGTCAATAGTAGACAGTCTAAGGTTAAAGTTTTTGGGGTTTGGGGAAGAAACTACAGAGTCAGGTAGAGTATTCCAGACATTGACCACTCTATTGCTGAAGTCGTATTTCCTGCAATCAAGTTTGGTGCGGTTTACTTTGAGTTTGTATCTATTGTGTGCTCTTGTGTTGTTATGGTTGAAGCTGAAGTATTCACTGACAGGTAGGACATTGCAATGTATGATTTTATATACCATGCTTAAGTCAGACCGAAGACGGCGTAATTCAAGATTTTCTAGTTCTAGAATTTCAAGTCTGGTGGCATAAGGTATTCTACAACGAGTAGAGGAGTGGAGAACTCTTCTTGTGAAATATTTCTGGACTTTCTCAATTGTGCTAATATCAGATACGTAATGAGGGTTCCAGACTGATGAACTGTATTCGAGTATTGGTCTAGCAAATGTTTTGTATGCTCTGGTTAGTAGTGTGATATTACCAGAGAAAAAGCTACGTAGGATTAGGTTAACAACTCTTAATGCCTTTTTGGCTATGTAGTTGCAGTGGGCTCTAGCACTTAGATCATTAGAGGTGAGTATTCCAAGGTCCTTTACAGAGCTTGGGTCATCAACAAGTTCTTGATTATTCAGCTTGTATTTTATTTTCTGATTTTTTTGCCAATATGTAAGACAGAGCATTTATTTGTTGAGATTTGAAGTTGCCATTTGTTTGACCATTCTGATACATAGTCAAGATCTTTTTGTAGGGTAGCAGTATTGTCTGTGGTATTGAACAGCTTTACGTCATCAGCGAAGAGAATGCAATTGCTCTTAATATGATCACAGAGGTCGTTTATGTAGAGTATGAAGAGAGTTGGTCCTAGAACACTGCCTTGGGGGACACCACTATTGACAGGTACTGGATTTGATAGGACGCTCCCGATTTTGACCATTTGTTGTCTGTTTGACAGGAATGCTTCTATCCAGTTATTCAGTTGTCCAGAGATACCATAGGATTTTATTTTTAGGAGTAGTTTATCGTGTACCACTGAATCAAAGGCTTTACAGAAGTCTATGTAGATTGCGTCTATTGCTTTGCCCTGGTCGAGTTGTGTTGTCCATATGTTTTTGCAGTGTAAGAGTTGTAGATTACAGGATAGTTTTTTTCTGAAACCAAATTGTTTATTGGAGAGTAGGTTATTTGTCTCTAAATGGAGGATGATGGATTGGTTAATAATTGATTCCATGACTTTACAGGTGACGCAGCATAAGGAGATTGGCCTGTAATTTTCAACTAGGCTTGGGTCTCCCTTTTTGAAGATGGGGATGACTGTGGCTTGTGACCATAGGTTAGGCAAGGAGCTGGTCCTGAAAGATTTTTCAAAGATTATGCTTAGAGGTTTGGCTATGGCAGTGGATAGCTTTCTTAAGAAGTAGGCACATATTCCATCCGGTCCAATAGATAGAGATGGTTTTAGATTGCGTAGTGATTTTTCAACATTGTCTTCTGTGAAATCGATATGTATTAGATCATTATTGTTATCTGTGGTACGGCTAGGAAATACTGGCCATGATCCATTGCTGTTTACAAATACTGAGCCGAAGAATGTGTTAAAGATGTTGGCTTTAATGGTGTCGTCGTTCTTTGGCTGGACTGTTTGGCTGTTCCTTGAACTACCCCACCAACACCAACAGAGCAAGCCACTCTGATAAGAATATCAACTGAGAGCAAAACCCACTCCTTATTAGCACTGATGATGTTACCTTGTTTGAGTTAGGAAATATCTTCAGAAAACAATCAAGCTCAGAGACCACCAAAGACTCCTCATTTCAACCCTGAGCTACATATATTCTCCTTTATTGGTACCATTTCTATTTGAAATAGCATTTATTGGAAACAGCCATTTACATGGGCATACCATATGGCCTTTAATATGCTTTTGCAATATTGCCTAAAAAATCAAGTCATATATAAAATCAAGTCATCTACTATTTAATATGTGGCAAAATAAGAAGTCAGTGGACATTGCTGATGCATTAAAAATCCAGACCATGTTGTGGCCCCAGCAGTGATGGGTAGCAGAATAATAATCTGCGGGATGTGCTCTATAGTTCTCAATTATCCAGAAAAGGCAGCAGACCCAGCCAAATCAGGGGGAGAATGCAACCTCAAAGTCATTCCCAAGTTGTTCACATTGTTCTCTTGTCATTGTCAAAAACAAGATCTAGGATGTATTTATTTTTATTTACTTCTTTATTTGATTTCATTAGCTGCCCATCTGAACAAATGACTCTTGGTATTGTACATCATAAAAACAAACAATTAAAATAATACAAAATAAATAAATATTGTTGACAAGTAAAACTATTGCCATATATGTTAATATAGCCAAGAAACAGGGCCCTTTACATACTAAAGGTTCCAGGCCTGGGCACATAATCAGGTCTTCGTGGTCTAATGAAAGGCCAACAGCAGGGGTGAAATTCAACCACCTCGGCCCACCTCAGGAGAGGTGATAGGGATGATTTGAATTGGTAAAAAATCACCCCTATTACTATTATACCAAGTATACCAAGCCACACCCACAGCCATGTCCACAGAGCCAGTAGGGGAAATTTTTGAATTTCACCCCTGGCCAACATCAGGTCATCCTCAATTCTTAAGGGAGAATGTTGAAGGTTGTTTCAAACTTTCATCCTTTAAATAAGGCAGATAATCTTGAGGTTAACAATATACAACTTTGTCCAATTGTTCATAGATTACAATATGCATCATATGGATAAGTGAATAAACGAGCCTTTTTTAACTTTATAAAGCTAATTCATGGGAAAGCTTAGCAGGACAGCTAAAAAAAAATTCAAGCTGATGCTGGAAAAAGCATCTCAACTTTGTTAAAGTAATATACATATCTTCAAGAAAGTGAGTGATGAATATAAACTGAATAACCTAATAGTTGAATTGTACTTTTAAGGGTATTGAAGGATCTTATTGATGGTCTTGCCAAGCCTTTATAATGTTTTATCTCTCAGAAGTTTTGGAGAAAGAATGAAGGGTGAAATGACTGGAGAAAGGTAAATGCTGACCCTGTCTTGCATAAAGGGGGGAACGAAGATCCTGAAAATTACAGACCAGTCTAACATCATTATGTGGGAGAATTCTAGAAAAGTTCCTAAAGTGAAGTCAATCTGTAAGCATTGTGGAAAAAATATATTGCAGTCATCAGAAGTCACCATGGATTTGCTAAAACAAATTTTGCTAGACAAATCATATGTCTTGTTTTAACTAATTAAATTAGAATTTAATTAATTAAATTTAAATTAATTTAATTTACCTGTGTATACTATTATCCCAAGGGAGTCAGTATGCTGCATGTATCTCTTAGTAGTTGGTGGGATGCAGACAACATATGTTGACTTGCAAAGTAATCTTTATGTTACAGATCCTGGTAGTATCAATCAGTTTTGACCTTAATTAACTTTTCAAGCTAGCCAGTTAAGTGCTACCATTTGGTTCAGCATAAATGGATGTTTAGTTGTAAGGTATTTTTAACTCAGAAAAATGTTTGTCAAGTATCTCATGACAACAAGCCAGTCAGTGGTGGAATTCAATTTTTTTTTACTACCGGTTCTGTGGATGTGGCATATTTGGTGGGCGTGGCTTGTGGTCATGTGACTGGGTGGGTGTGGCTTAGTGGTCATGTGACTGGGTGGGCGTGCTTGGTGGTCATGTGACTGGGTGGGTGTGGCCAACTCAATGTCACTCACATCAAGGGGTGCCTCACCTGGCCCCTCCCTCCCAGTCATTCCTTGTCACCCAGACTTAACTTATCTATAGTTTTGTAAAAATCTTGTTCACCTTTTTTGACTTTATTATCTGTATACTATAGATGTAGTTTCATGGACCACTGAAAGGAGGAAATGGCTCACATGCTTTACTCAAGAGTGTGATAGGCAAGAGGCTTTTAAGGGGCTGCCACAAAGAAAGGGGGATAATGTATTTTCCAAAGAAGCAGAATGCAAACAAGAAGCAATGGATGGAAACTGAACAGAGAGAAGAAACCTAAAACCAAGGAGAAACTTCCTGACAGTGAGAACAATTAACCAGTGGAACTGTCTGTCTCCAGAAGTTCTGGGTGCTCAATCATTGGAAGTTTTTAAGAAAAGACTGGATAGCCATTTCTCTGAAATGGTATAGGGTTCACCCCAAGGTCCCTTCTAAGTATTATTCTGACACCTTTCCCAGGATTTCTACTCAGAGTTTGGCATCCTCAGTTTTCTTGCCTGAGCTGGGGGTTGGACTAGAAGACCTCCAAGGTCCCTTTCAATTATTTTTAATTGTTCCATTATTTATCATTTGTTAATATTTTACACTGCCCCCTACACCTAGAGTGATTTTTCTGCCTTTCTTTTGCCCAGGGCTACCACATATTTTTCAGGGTTTACATGCATTCAATGTCAATAGTCCAGAGCATAAAATACACATGTGTTTAACAAGAGTTGAAAGGGACCTTGGAGGTCTTCTAGTCCAACCCCAGCTCAGGCAAGAAAACTGAGGATGCCAAACTCTGAGTAGAAATCCTGGGAAAGGTGTCAGAATAATACTTAGAAGGGACCTTGGGGTGAACCCTATACCATTTCAGAGAAATGGCTGTCCAGTCTTTTCTTAAAAACTTCCAATGATTGAGCACCCAGAACTTCTGGAGACAGGCAGTTCCACTGGTTAATTGTTCTCACTGTCAGGAAGTTTCTCCTTAGTCTTAGGTTTCTTCTCTCTGTTCAGTTTTCATCCATTGCTTCTTGTTTGCATTCTGCTTCTTTGGAAAATACATTATCCCCCTTTCTTTGTGGCAGCCCCTTAAAAGCCTCTTGCCTATCACACTCTTGAGTAAAGCATGTGAGCCATTTCCTCCTTTCAGTGGTCCATGAAACTACATCTATAGTATGTAGATAATAAAGTCAAAAAAGGTGAACAAGATTTTTACAAAACTATAGATAAGTTGAGTCTGGGTGACAAGGAATGGCTGGGAGGGGAGGGGCCAGGTGAGGTACCCCTTGATGTGAGTGACATTGAGTTGGCCACACCCACCCAGTCACATGACCACCAAGCACGCCCACCCAGTCACATGACCACTAAGCCACACCCACCCAGTCACATGACCACAAGCCACGCCCACCAAATAAGCCATGCCCACAGAACCGGTAGTAAAAAAAATTGAATTCCAACACTGTTCAAAACCATCTTGATATGTAAGTGAAACATAATGAAATTTAACAAAAATGGATGCAAAGCTATGCAGATAGGAAATAGAAATCAATTGAGGATATTGAATGGGGAAATAGCTTGGCAGTAACACTTGTGAAAAACATTGTTGGATAAATAGTTGATTACAAATGGAATGAGTCAGCAAATGATACGATTTAAAAAAATGATGAATACAATGTTAGGCTGCATCATCAGAAATATATAGTATCTATAATATAGAAAGTGATATTTTTATTTTATTCTCTTTTAGTTAGATTCCATTTCATATTAATTGGGTCAGGCTGAAAGAAAGGCAAGGGAATAATCAGTGAACTAAATCCTACAAAGAGGACTAGAAATGTTGGGGAACATTTAGCTATGAAGAAAAAATACAAGCAACAATATAACAAGACCATATGGAAAAAAATATCACTGATCAGAAGATCACCTCCAATTGTCTGTCATCTTGAAGGACAGGACAGAACAAACTTTAAGTTACAGGAAAGAAGACTGGTTGAAGGTCAGGAAAACTTTTCCTAACAGTCTAACCAGATTGACAGTGGAACAAATTATCTAGAGAGAAGTTAAGTTCTCCTTCACTGAATGTGCCAAAGCTGAAGCCAGATAGCCATCTGCCATTAATTTCTGCATGGATCAGAGGTTTGGCAAGTCTGGGTGTCTCCTTCTAATTCTAATTTCCACATAAAATCCTTCAACAGGTCAGAAAAGAGTTTCTGTCCTTTTTTATTTTAGCTTTTTTTCATGAGTTAAGCCAATGCATTTGTGTCCCACCAGAAACATATAAAAGAAACAAAAATGCAGAAAGAGAATAGTAGTAACAGTAACAGTCTTTCCTTTTTTATGGAAAGGAGAGGTGAGATTTTTGTTACTTTGGAATCAATGATAGTTTGGAATGTTTCAAACAAGCAAATTCTATTCTTTCTATTGTATTCCTAATAAGCAGCTGGAGGGGAAACTGATGGGCTGGTAGTGGTTTTTTTGCTTGTTCTCAGAATTTTTAGCCCAGGATAAAGATGATCATACGTAAGTTTCGAAACTGCTTTTGAGAGATTAGGAAGTAAAAATAGGAATGGCAATGGTGTGCAACTAAGAGTCAGAAGGATTGATTCTGCTGTAGTGTTGAATATCAGATACTCATGGTACTTGAGTCTTTACTGTGTCATTCCTGATGATGACAGATAGTTTTATCTATCTAGATAAACTGGTGGAGAGGAGAGGAGACTCAAATCTTCAGTACATCCTCATCTGATAATGCCAGACTTATTGAAAATTATCCCAATATCTTTCTACTTCATATCCTGCAATCCTCCCTATAAACACAGAATACTAGGATCTGTTCAATTTCATATTTCGTACTAGGCCTTGAAGGGTCAGCCAAACCAATCCCAGTAATAGCTAAAGTCTTGCTATTATAGTAAGACGGTTTGAATGAAATCAGTAAGAATATAAAACTGATATACAGGGGTGTTATCTGGCAGCAGATCTTCTGAGTCAGCAATGTCATCTATAGGAATAAAGTAATATTGTATTTTACTGCTTGGGGATTTTGTTTTATCAGCTAAGTTTTATTATTATTATTGTTTTCTCTCATAAGTTAACCCAGAGTACATTCTATTTTTGTGAAATCTACAAATAACACAGCTAACTTACCCCAAATAGTAAATATATATACTATATAAATAGAATATACTGTATTTTGATTTATTCTGCTTAGGGAGGTTTAGGAATGTGTAAATGTGAGATTCTCCATTCCCTCCATCAAAATTCCTCCACGTTACAAATTTCTGAGCTGTATTTATTTTATGTAATCATAAACCTACCCAATCAACCTGTTATTATGTTTCAGCTCTTCCTCACAGACATGATGAGGCTGGAGGGAGGGAAATCAACCCACCGAGACATAGGCAAACATAACTAAAATGATAATGTGGTCTCTTACTCATCCCCAGTTCACAATTAAGGCAGCCTTGCTCCCTTTCTTGCTCTGCTTCGAAAGTAACATTTTCTAGGTGTCTGTGGAGATTCTCAGTCATCCAGGTCATGGTTGTCACAAAGGTGGTTTTTCAAAAGGCAATAGGACTTTCTTTGTTTTCTCTTTAAGACTTTTCACTTCTCATCCTAGAAGCTTCATCGGTTCTGGCCATGGATGAGAAGGGAAACATCTTCAAGGAAAACCAAAGAAAGTCCAATTACCTTTTGGAAAACCACCTTTGAGACTAGCATTTTTCTAGCGTTTTCCAGTACAAGCCATGCTATCTAGCCCATTTGAATATTACATGCTGAAATAAGATTAGGACAAGTTATATCAAAGGAGATATTCCAACCCTGTCTTCTCTCCACACTTATGTGGCCAGAACCCCTATTATATTTTATTGCCAAAACAGAATAGGATCTGTTATGTGGCCAAGACTTCTTTAAGCTGGTATGTCTTTTAAATACAGGAACTCAAGATAGTGTACACACTATCCCTTTTCCTAATTTTAAATACAGGAACTCAAGATAGTGTACACAGTGCTTCCTTTTTCTAATTTTTGTTACAGTAACAATCCTGTGTTGTAGATTGGACTGAGAGAGAATAACAGGCTCCAAAGCTTGGTTCCTTGAACTAGAACCTGAATCTTTCAACTCCTCATCATTACATTAGCCATTACACCACCTTTTTGCCTACTCTCAATGACATACTACACTGAATGACATACTACTAGGTTAGATGCTCAACTAACGGAAAACACATTTCTTCCTCCTACATGAGACTCAACAACCAGCATTGCTACATTTCCTATATGTATCACTTTTCTAACTGTAAAGTCACACTCCCTCATATCACACTCTATATAACTAAGGAACTCAATTACCCATATTTTCTGGTGTTACTAGTTCTGTGTTGTGATAACATACATTCTCTTGCTTTTGAGGATTCTCCTATTTGAGTCTACATGAATGAAAATATTTCCCATTCCTCTTATTTCCTAAAACAAATGCACCAATGCCTTGGCATCAGTTTCTTCTCTCACCCACCTCCATAGTCTGATACCCATTGCTGAATTGCCTGCATAATTAGCATGCAATATTTCTACACTGAGGCTTTTCTTGCTCATCGTATCCTTTTTACAAATCCAGACGGTGTTTTCAGGCCAGCTTAGGAAAAGGTAACATCTGAGTAGAATTCTGCCAAGACTGGGCAGCTCAGACAGTAACCACAGAGATCATGCAGGCATAGACAGATGCAACTTTTAGCAGCATTTAGCTGACCTTAAGTTGATTTTAAAAAGCTATGTAGGATTGTACCAGAAAATACTTAATTGAGAAAACATTAGAAAATGTAAGCTAGATGGGAATTGAGTGGAAAAGTATCCCCCATTTTGGGCAAGAATAGCAATAGCAAACTTACATATCACTTCATAGTGCTTTACAGCCCTCTCTAAGTACTTTACAGAGTCACCGCGCACACTTTGGCTGAGCCTGGCTGCTTGCTTGAGGAAGGTCTACCCTTGTGTGCACACCCTCCTGGCCCCGCCACAGCTGGCCAAGGAGTCGCAAGAGGAGAATGGGGGAGGAGGAGGGGGGAAGCCTCCACCAAAGCTTGTGCTCGTTCCTCAGGCAGCTCAGATTTCCAAAAAGAAGAAATAAATGGAGTATGAAGAGCCCCAAAGAGAGCTTGCTGGCTTGGCCCAGCTTTGGCTTTCAGAGAGAGAGAGAGAGAGAGAGAGAGGGAGGGAGGGAGGGAGGGAGGGAGGGGAGGGGAGAGAAAGACGGAGAGATAGAGAGAGAGAATCAGAGAGAGATACAGAGAAGGGGGAGAGGGGAGAGACATAGAGAGATAGTGGGGAGAGAAGGGTTTTGTGGTTGGGTATGCATGGCTCAAGGGGGTCATGTGACTGGGTGGGAGTAAGTGATGTCAAGTGTTGTAGCTCCCAGGTTTTTTTTTTCTGTGGGAAATGGGTCCAAGTGGCTCTTTGAGTGTTTAAGGTTGCACAGCCGTGTTTTAGACCATTGTGCATGAGCTGTGGTGGCAAAGTGGTTAGAATGCAGCATTGCAGGCTAATTCTGCTCACTGTCAGCAGTTCAATTCTCACCAGCTCAAGGTTGACTCAACCTTCCATCCTTCCAAGGTTGGTAAAATGAGGATCCAATTTGTTCAGGGCAATATGCTGACTCTGTAAACTGCTTAGAGAGGACTGCGAAGCGGCACATAGGTCTTATTGCTATTGTGTATGTGGGTGTGTGTATGTATGTGAAAGATGTGCAGATAGCATTTCCATCCAATTGGTTCAATAGGAACTAAACTTGTTCCTACCTCCCAAGAATTGTTGAAAAGCATTGGCTGCAATAGAAAATTGTATTAAAATGGATGGGGGCAGGCAGGATGAGGGAGAGTCTACCTTTCGTTTTATCAAACTGAATACAACTAAACGACTTAGGTCAGATCAAGTCCTTGTGGTAGTCAAATCATGGCTGATCGGAATGATTCGTCCCCAGGTGGTTTTCTGCCTAAGCATCACAGATCCCGGGATTAGCAACTTCGAGGTACGGTGCCTGTAAGCCTCTCTATAGGCAGGCAAGCGGCTCCCCACGAGCGCAGAAGCGCTGCCCGTCCCTTCCTCCATCGCTTTCGGCCAGGCACCGCTCAGCGACGACACCCCTTCCCTCCACCGCCCGGTTGTTTACCACCGAGCTCCGCGGCGCCTCAGGAGTTAAAGCGGCCGAGATAGCAGAAGCAGATTCAGGTGGGTGGCCCGTTGCAGAGCCGGGCGTCCATTAGGAGGGAGAGGTTCTCGAGGGGAGGGGGAGCACGCTCTCGGCTGGGGGGGGGGGAGCCGTGGAGAGGGAAAGAGAGGCGAGCAAACGCCTGCCGCCTAGGCGTTTGCGTGCGCGCGCGTGTTTGTGTGTGTTTGTGTGTGTGGTCACAAACACGGCTGTGCGCGCGGGGAAAGGGACGCGACTCTCTGCCTCTGCCTCCAACTGGCAGGAAAGGGAAGCGCGGGAAGAAGGGCTGGACGGCGGCGGGCGCTCTTCAGGCTTGGTCTCCTGAGCGCCGGGGTAGTCGTCGGATACCTGGTCAGCTCCTAGCGAAACGACGCCCTCCCGGCTCAGGCTGCCAACTCCGGGGCTCAGTCGGAGGCAGCTGTGCGTGCTTCCTGGGCTTGGCAGCAGGTCGCCACTTCAGAGCTGCGGGGCTGAGACGGGCTAGAGGAGAGTCCAAGGGTAAGTTGAGCTCTTGCGAGGTGTATCCCCGGGTGCGGGGCATGTGTCCCTTAGGTGGCGGCTGGGAGAGCTGTACCGGACGCCGCCTTCGTCTCGCTTCGAGTCAGGCCGAAGGGGGAAGAAGGGATGGTGCGCGGCTGGCTAGGGAGAGCCGTCAGGGCTTGCCTGGTTGGGGTGGTCTTGGCGGCAGCGACGTTCCCGAGATTGGAGAGATTAGGGAAAGTTGGGATGCGGTTTCGGGCTTGGCATCAGAAATTCCCAAGTGAACCTCTGGGATCAATGCAGGTGGGAGGCTAACATTCGCGGCGGCTGTTGTGCTGCTATGTAAAACCAGGTGTGTCACTCGCATCCAAGCAATGAGGCCAAACTCCTGAGCCTGGTGCCTAGGAGGGAGGTCGGGGTGCAGAATCGCTTCCTCAGCGGTTGATCTGGTTTGCAGGATGCTGGTGTTTATTCTGGAGTAGCTCTGGGAGCCAGCAGCCCCTTCGGGGTTTTGGCAGATCCTGGCAAATCAAGCGACAGCCTTTGAATTACGTGCAAATTGGCTGTGGCTTGCATAGTACCTTCCAATGTACCAATAGTACCCTCCAATCAACCCCTTGTCTCATAAACATTCGAGGAGATTTTTGGATCCAAGAAAAAAAAAAGGATTGCCTTGAACAGCCTGTTACTTCCATCCTCGACCCAGGAGAATCCCCATTTTAAAAAAGGGAGAGAGGGAGAGAGAGAGAGAGGGGTGCTAGAACTCAAGGCATGGAGAGGCAACATAAAAAAATAGAAGCAGAAAACAAAAATCTGAAAAATGTTGGCAGAGGTGTAAATTGTGGAAGAAAAGTAGTGATAATGAGGGACCATCAGCTGATGCAGACAACAAGCCAAAGACCTGCCTTTTAATTTAGCTTCCACACCAGCAATCTCTGAAGCTAACAAACATTGGTGATGGCTGCCTATCACCATCCCAGACTCATGGAGAGCCAAGCTATGAACATGAAGCTGGAGGTGCCCAACAAAAAGCAGAAAGCAGGGTGGGCAGTGGGTCTGATCAGCTGAAGAGTTAGTGAGAACAAGTACAGAATGTTGAAAAAAGCTCATTAGTCTTTCTACAAAGTGCCCTTACCCCTCACTCTCCCAATCCCCAACAGCTCTGTTGTCATTCATTTCTCTTGCTTCTTCTATCAGCCCTACTCTACACCCTATCATAGCAAAGCTGTGTAATCATGTCCACAGCATAACAAGAGAGGGAGTTGACTTACAGAAGGTTTCACATATAATAAATCTGTCAGAATCTGTAGCTTTTCCCTTCATTTCACTGTTAGATCTTGCAAACCTCTCCCGGTGTCTATGAAACAAACCTCCTTAGTAACCATAAATATATCTGTATTCCGGCTATGACAGTCAGATCAGTTGCCCCCATTTTTCTTTCCAGAGATTTATTTTTCTTTATTTCATCCTTTAATTAGCCTTGCTAAGAAATGTGAGTATTAAAGGCAACTGTTATCGGTTCTAGGAAATTTCTTTTCTTTTTTTTTCCCTTGTGATACAAGGGATAGCATGATCTCTCTTTTTAACCAAAGAGAATATGTATACGGCAGATGCTTCCCAATATAATGTTCAGAACAGAAGGAAATTGACCTAAATTCTACATTGGCTTTTTATTGCTTCTGTAAGACAGATTTTTATATATGCATGTATAAATAGTAGTGTGAGCTAAGCATTATCTGTGAGCATTATTGAGAGGAATAAAAGCTTAACCAACTTGCACTTGTTTTGTCATGTTCTCTGGATATGTGTGTACTTTGAAAATTTGTACTTTTAAAGGGTAAAATATTGAAACTCTCACATCCCAAGAAAGAAGTGAATATGAAGAGAGAGTATATGTTAGACTTCTCCTCCTTCCCTTCCTGTGAAATGTTACCTATGAGGACCTAATCTTTATGATTCAACCCACTTGTCAGCATGATGGCTTTCAGAACTTTGTATTGTATTCTTTGGGGTGTGGTGGGGAGCCACTATTCAGGTTTTGTCAAATGCTCATCAGGTCTCTGAAGGACCTTCTATCCTTGGCTCAAACTTGATGTCATCTACTCTTGTTCTGGCAGAAGAAATGCCTGTGATTCACAGGTAAAATATCTACATATTTTGAAAAAGGAGGGGCTTGGTCCTAGACCAAGAACAGGCATTTGAATGGAAATGGCTACTTAGAGGGAAGCTTCGGTACGGTGTACGTGAAACCTGCACTTGCATTTAATTTTTAATGAGTGTTCTCACGGTATATATGTAGCTAGAACTGCAATGGGACAGGGGTCCAGGGCTTTAATGTCTCCAAACATAATGCAGAGCATGGTGAATGATCTGAATATCAGCAAACAAGACTGATGTCATTATGGGAGTTGACATGGATATTCAGAGCCCGCTAGAATGAGTTGGGAGGAATACAGATTTAATAAATTGTTTATTAATATTTCCTGTTATAAGATTGTTTCTTGCAAGACTGGGAGAGAGAGAGAAAAGTAGGCATGTGTGGGGGTTACAGATATTTATATTTCAATTCACATTATATTTAGTCCCCAGTAAGACAAAGGCTGTATAAAAGGAGTTCCCTTTTAAACCATTAACACTCCCCTCCATTCACCATTTAACACCAATGAGTTGATAGAATAGATGACAAACCTTTATACATGTTATAGTCCATGTCTGAGCACTGAAGAGCATGCATTAAAATGGCAGATACATAACAATAGGTATAATACTTCAGTCTGAAACTTTGAGTTTTTACTTCATTAAGTAGTATATATTCCATTTAGTTCATCTCCTGAAGGAAGAGAATTTCAATAATTTTTTTTTCCTGAAGAGTAAAGCAAGAATGTCAGCACCAAGAATCCTGTCACCAGAAAAACCCAGTGGCTAGATTCACTTAGGTTCAGAAAATAATTTCTTTTCTCTAACTGCCTCTGTTTTCTGAATGTTACCCCTATTTGATAGTTGGAAAGTGTTCTAGTCATCAAAACCATCCCTAACCTTAATGCTTAACAAATCCTTGCTCTACTTTATAATGATATATTGCAGTGTTCTTTTTAACTTCAGGTCTCTGTTCATCTTGGGGAAACTGACCTATTTTGAACTGTACTGTAGTCTTAACAGAATAACAGAGTTGGAAGGGACTTCTTTTAGTCCAAACTCCTGTTTAGACAGGAAAGCCTATACCAGTTTCAGACAAATGATTATCCAATCTCCTTTTAAAAACCTCCAATGTTGGAGATATGTGTGTGTGTGTAAGGAGGGAGAGGGAGGGAGGGAGGGAGAACACCAGGAAGGAGCAGGGCTTTTAAACTGCAGGTACATCCACTTATATTTCAAAATCTATATTGGAACTCGACTAAAGGTTGATAGCAGGTGTTATGGTTTTATGGCAAGAGGCGCCATAGGAACATACAATATTCACTAATACATTGGACTGGGTATCCAAAGCAGCAAAATAAAATAAAAATGCTATTACATTTTCAGTACATTTCGTAGTACAGCTCCAGGAGAATGACACAATGCAGACAGGGGTACTGATCAATGCCTCCTACTATTAGCATTGTACAAGCTTTTGAACTTTATGGAATTTAGCTTCAGGGGAAAAAGTAAACCAAATGCTTTATTAAATGCGAAGACTTAGAGTTACAAAGTGGCTGCGATATCTATTGTATTCATGTTGTGATTTTGATAGATTTCCCAGTCCTAGACAATGTATATAAGCAACGTTGTTCTACAGGCCTCTAATAATTTATTGAGCATGGATCCAAGTGTACAAGCACTTTACATATATTATTTGATTCTTGCTATAGCCTTCTTGGAAAAACCAATTTCCATAGTATATATTACAAGGGACAGAGAATGAGGGGCTTACCCTTACTTCCCACAAACATGTATAGTCAAGGTGAAATGTGAACCAAAAATGTCTTGATTCACCACTGACAAATATATTGTAAAAGTTAGAAATTGGTTTTGTGAGAAATATTTTTTCTAATTCGGAAATTTATGAATCCACTGCAAGTTGAGCACAACCTCCTTTTGGAGATTGGGTTATTTTTAAAAATGTCTGGGCATCTTCCTTTTATAAGATAAGTTTGCCCAGTCAACCTTAAAATGACTCTGAAAAATATTGCTGCTAGTCATCTGTCAGATAATTGGCAGTGGATGTCAGAATCCATAGAAGTCTTTTGCACAGATGTTGATACTCCTGTTGAGATGACAGGATCCCTGAGAATAATATCATCCATGGACATGGAAATGATCTTTTCCATGAATACTTGCATTTAGGTACAGTCAAGTGGAAGTTTTAAAGCAAAACCTCTCTGTAATAAATTCTTACCACCGCTGTTATAAGGAGGAGAATGGAACCTTTAGCTGGAAGGAAGCCAAACTTATCTGAACTTAATTTGGTTGATGTGAAACAGAGCCCAAATTAACTCATTTGTGATGTGAACCCTTTCCAAAATTGAGCCTGAGGGAAACACAGTTGTTATTGCACCAGCTATTAATTCACCGTCTTCTCACCTTATAGTCAATCACATAGAAAGGAGGGGAAGTTGTACCATTGGCTCTGTTTCTAATCACAAGTTCAGCATTTAAAAAAAATGTTTTTACCAATATACATTTACATAAAGTTCTTCTGATTGCATGGTTAGGTATTTTGATAATGCCATAGTTTAAAATAATACATCCAGCCCAGTGGTGGGATTCAATTTTTTTTTCTACCGGTACTTTGGGCGTGGCTTGGTGGGCGTGGCAGGGGAAGGATGCTGTAAAATCTCCATTCCCTCCGCACTCCTGGGGGAAGTTTACTGCAAAATCCCATTCCCTCCTCACCCCACTAACCTACTTTCCAGGTCCAGTCTTCTGTGCAGGGCAACAAAAGAAGACCCAGCTGATCAGCTGGGACTTGAGAGGCAGCGAATAGATGGGGGCGGGGCCAGTCAGAAGTAGTATTTGCCAGTTCTCCGAACTACTCAAAATTTCCTCTACCAGTTCTCCAGAACTGTTCAGAACCTGCTGAATACCACCTCTGATCCAGCCACTATATGTGTATGCGTACATATGTAAGCAAAGTCCACACTGGACAGTAGTAGTGGATATGTAAATGTCAAATATAGTCCAATATGTAAGGTTTTAGTTTCATTCCAGGTGTTTAGGGAATGCAGGAAAATGAAGATAAGTCTAAGCTTGAACAAAATTTCATGAATAGTGTCAATGATTCTTTCTCTTTTGTGCTGCGCTACTCTATTGGATGTGTAGCTTGTAGTGTAGCTCAGTTGTGAATAGGGGATGATAACTTTTATTCGATGGATTCATCTTAGTGAGTGTAATTATAACTAATTTTTTGCCTCAAGAAGAGCTCTGTGTTGTCTGAAAGATTCACTTCTATTGAGATTAGTTCAATAAATGTGGCACTTGCCTTTTTCTTTACATATGCTCACATAAACTCCGGTATGATGAGCATGTTGAAAATAATCTAAGAATTATTATTTTTTTAATAACAATACATTTTAAAGAAAGATTTTTACTTATGGGTATGGCGTGCATGAGGGTATCTATGTGTGCATGTAAAATAGCTCTAATGTCTTGGAATCTCTCTGAATTTTGATGTGAGAAAGGCACTGCTAATGCAAATGATGCTTATTTCTGTAATTATGTGAATATGCTTTGCATACAAGTATTAAGTTATAATTGTATACACAGTTATATTGAGCAAAAGTACAACAGTGGTAGGATTGGGGCTTCCTAGTCACAGTGCCCACATACCAGTAGTGTAGGACTATGATGGTGCCAGAAGTGGCCCACAGAGCCATTTCTCCTGGCACATGAGCCATCACCCAGAACAGATCCACTGCGCATGTACACACGCCTCCTGCCAGCTAGTTGATTGTCGGGTATCTGCCGCACATGTGAGGGGGTGCAGGGCATGTGTGGGAGATGCACGTGTGTGCAGAGGCATGTGCTGCGCATGGGGAGAGTTGCACATGCATGCACAGGGGGGCAGGAGTCACATGCGCATTGCATTATGGGTACACGCACACTTTTGGCACATGACAATGAAAAGATTAGCCATCACTGACCTATACTATGATATAGTATATCTTTTAGTAAAGGAATTTAGCTGACCTTGAGGAAGAGGTAGAAAAGTTGAAACAATTCCTCAGCCCCGTGAAAGCAGAAAGCATGAGAAAGGGGCTTAGACTGTCCCTTCACATGGCAATAAAATAATGTTCCTGCAATTTCTGTGGTGGTCTGGTTTCTGCTTTTATTGTTTTGTTTTTGTTTTTTCTACATCAAAGGATTGAGAATATTACGGTTTCATGTAATGCCCTGTTTACACACCCATGGAGGTAAGAGGTCTGCAGGGGGGGGTGCATAAGCGCACCAACGTGCCTACCGACCCTGTCCTATTGTGTTTTTTTTCTTATTCGTATCCATTTCATGTATTCATAACCATGTTTATACTTATACCTGTTATCTAATAATCACTTCACAAAATAAATAAATAATAAATAAAAAGAGGGTGAAAACATTGCCACTAATGTTTTGTATCCAGCTGAAATATTCTTGTTAACTCAAATATAGGTCCTTCCTCCCTCCCTCCCTCCCATTTTTAATGTTTTGTACCTAACTCACTGTTTTTGTGTATGTGTTACGTATGCAACTATTTTTACATTATGAAATATACATTACTAAAGTAAAATACTTTAGTATGTTGTTTCCTGTATAGTGAAACTGTCCTATGGTAGATCCTATGTTAAAACAAGTTTTGTTCTTTATTCTATTCTTATATGATAATTCTCTTTTGGATGAAATGTCCTTTCCTACACTTTGATGAAGTTTTTTTTTAAGTATTTCGTATAGAGCAATTTGTTACAGTATGTTTCTTTTTTTAGATAGCTATACTTCTGAGCCAATAACCTTGAATAACTAGGGAATATTCTATAATTATTATACTTAAGAAGTAAAAATGAAGGAATATGGCTATCTATGATTAGAACTCAATTAACTAAGGGACCCAACTGTCACAATCATTTTCTCAGGATTCTCATTGTGCAGAAGTAGCTAGCTTTCATATTTTAAGTACTACCAATAACACTTAATGAAGGTTAAGCCAGGCTAATCAAAACTGACTCTATATGCCACAAAGTTGTACTACCATAAGACGTATATCTTATTTTTAAGCCATTATTGTGATGTAGCTGGAGCAGAGGTGGATGCAAATGGAGTGACATTAAAATGATACCTCTCCAATGTCACCCAACCAAGCCCCCTAAATTCCATGGACTTTATTTAACAGAATTTAAGTTTGAATAAATATTTTTGAGTTTAGTGGGATTAATTATCCCAGCCAAGAGTTGTTTTACATCAGCCCATATAACTTAATGGAAACAGGAAAAAAAGGAAAATTCCTAGCTAAATACATCTGCTATCATTCAAGGAGCTCAGGAAACAATTGTCATATCTATTTAATTTTTATAGCCGTCCATCTCAATCACATGACTCTGGGCATCAAACAACTCTTAAACAGTTAAAACAATTAAAAACAGTATAAAATAAATTTAAAGCAGCTGAGAAAATTAGCACAGTACAGCAAAAATATGTGGTAATCTTGCTACTGATTTCTGCTTTCATATCTAGCATTATAATTATTTATATATTGCCTGAAAGACATCCATAAACATGAATAGACTTCAGATTTGAAAAATCTTTCTGAATTGCAAACTTGGGAACATAATTTTCTAAGGCAACCATAGTGAGGAACAATCAGTTGGATGTTGGTGGTGGTTTCTTCCTTTTGCAATCTAGTTCTTGTGTCTGGAAACATAGTGAAGATCTATGTTTCACTTGGACTCTTTTAAGTGAAAAACAGTGAGCCACTGGTGCCCTGATTGATAGTATCTTCTTGTATCCTGTTTTATGAGCAGAATGTGATAACCACTTTTTTCTCTCCCGAAAATGCAATTATTTTCCTCTCTTTTCCTCTGGAAATAATTTGGAATCTAGATACAGAAGCTAAAAGAAATGGCATCTACCCAATAATTTAACCTGATTTTTTTTACTTTACCCAAGAGATATGTCTGTCTGCTGGAAGTCTGAGTTGAGGGCTAATAGATGATATATACCTCTATAGTATCCTTGGGATACTAGGGTACCTTTTATTTATTTATTTATTATTTATTTATTTATTTTTGTCAATTGCTTACAAGATAATAGGTATAAGTAAAAACATAGTTATGAATACATGGATACATATAAGAAAAATAAAAAATAAAAGAAACAATAGGACATGGATGGTAGGCATGTTGGTGCACTTATGCACGCCCCCTACAGACCTCTTAGGAAAGGGGTGAGGTCAATACTAGACAGTCTAAGGTTAAAGTTTTTGGGGTTTGGGGAAGAAACCACAGAGTCAGGTAGAGTATTCCAGACATTGACCACTCTGTTGCTGAAGTCGTATTTCCTGCAATCAAGTTTGGTGCTGTTAACCTTGAGTTTGTATCTATTGTTTGCTCTTGTGCTGTTATGGTTGAAGCTGAAGTATTCATTGACAGGTAGGACATTGCAATGTATGATTTTATATACTATACTTAGATCAGACCGAAGGCGGTGTAGTTCTAGGTTTTCTAGGTCTAGAATTTCAAGTCTGGTGGCATAAGGTATTCTGCAATGAGTAGAGGAGTGGAGAACTCTTCTTGTGAAATATTTCTGGACTTTTTCAACTGTGTTAATATCAGATACGTAATGTGGGTTCCAGACTGATGAGCTGTATTCAAGTATTGCTCTTGCAAATGTTTTGTATGCTCTAGTTATTAGTGTAATATTACAGAGAAAAAGCTATGTAAGATTAGGTTAACAACTCTTAATGCCTTTTTGGCTATGTAGTTACAGTGGGCTCTAGCAGTTAGATCATTTGAGATGAGTACTCCAAGATCCTTGACACAGTTTGGATCATCAACAAGGTCTTGACTATTCAGCCTCTATTTTATTTTCTGATTTTTTTTGCCAATATGTAGGACAGAGCATTTATTTGTTGAGATTTGAAGTTGCCATTTGTTTGACCATTCTGATACATAGTCAAGGTCTTTTTGAAGGGTAGCAGTATTGTCAGTGCTGTTGAATAGCTTTACATGATCAGCGAAGAGAATGCAGTTGCTCTTGATATGATCACAGAGGACAGTTATGTAGAGTATGAAAAGAGTTGGTCCTAGAACACTGCCTTGGGGGACACCACCGTTGACAGGTCATAGTCGTAGTCTCTGTAGTAAGATGTTCTATTTCTTATTTCTACTTTTCCCATGGTAGTCTCGGTGTTCTGGGACAAGCTTCTCTTGCAGGTATATTTGGTCTCCTCCCTCATGTTTCACAAAGCAATAAAAAAAATACGGTGCTTTTCTGCTCTTGGCATTATTTGGTGTTCTTGGATAAGCATGGAACTTAAAAGTTATATTTTCTTATTGTGTGTTTCATTTCATTTTTGCTTTATTATTTAATAAGCAGTGATTGGATAGATTTACCAACCTGTAAAATAAATATATAGACATTATTATTGCTACCTTTATATTTAAAAATTAACAAATTCCATTTGAGTATAAATCACAGTACTACTCTTTGGCTATCCTTATGTGGCTCACCTGTTTCCACACATTTAACTGACAACTAAATGTCAAGTTTTCATGAGATTCTGAAATTCAGTTCTACACTTTGATATAATATAAAACATTCCTTGGGTATATTGTTTCATGAAAAATAATCCTGTCACTAGAAGGTTACTTTTTTTTAGTAAAATGTAACTTTGTGATTTTGTAACATTTAACCAAACTAATACATGATGTTCTGCTGGCTCAAGCCTTTTCCTATCCAATCTTTTACTTTTTGGCTTGCAGACACCTGAGGCCTTTCCACTAGAGCTTATTAATTAATTCCCTTCATATTGGAGCTTGCTGTAGTCAATTGCTTTTGCAATCTAATCCTTTTGTCTGGAAACACAGTGATGTTTCGCTTGGACTCTTAAGCGAAGAACTGTGAGCCACTGGTGCCTTGATTGATAGTATCTTCTTATATCCTGTTTTACAAGCAGACTGTCAATCCACTTTCTCTTATTCTGCTGAAATTTCACCCCCTCAAAATGCAATTGTTTTCCTTTCTCTTCCTCAGGAAATAATTAGCTTTTTACTTCCAAGGAAAGATACACACACCTCAAATTTAGTATATTTCTTATGTGAAACCAAATTTTGTTTCTAAGTACAGGAAGCAGTTGACAAATATGCACCATGCTTTATCAGAGCAAGTTTGGTACTGTGATTTAAGAAATAAGCCAGGACAAGCTGTACTAATGTGCAAGCCTCAAACAATGAACACAGTTCCATAATAGTATAATAGTATAGTATCTCTTGGATTGTTCTGCCATTCCATTTTACAGTCTTTCAAAATGTGCTATACCCAAAAGACATACCACAGTTGACTCTACTTTCCCCATGCTATTTACTAATAAGGATTGGAAAATAATGCTAAAAATTTATTTCTTCTGGAAAAGCACTAAATTAGAGGTTGGCAGTCTTATTAAGCCATTATATTTATACAGTTCATCTAATCTTCTGTGGCATTCATGGCAAAATGTGTGACATTCTTTGTCAATCTTCCATTCAAGCAATAACTATACTGAGAGATGATTAGTTTCATTAAGGCAAGTGCAGGGACACTGATGCAGGGATAATTTATCTTACCCTGAATTTGTCCCACATGTTTTTACCAACACTGGAGAATGAAAGTGAGCTTACTCCACACATTACCTTTCTATAACAGGTAATGAGAAGCTGGGTAATATTAATAGTCAGAACTGTACCAAATAGCTTGTGCTGGTCTTCCATCGCTATAAAGATTTGATTTGTACAAAATACTTTAGTGCTCCTAAGAAGCACCTTGTTCTAAAAAAGGAGAACGAGCAGGCAGACATGTTTCTGAAGTAGAAATGCTTTTTCTAATCCCAAAGTTTAAGGTTAGACATTTTTAAATCTCTGTCATTAAATGTCATGACTATAACATAACCTTCTACATTTTAGATTCAGCGCTATGTTTGCTGAATATATCTGTATATAAGTGTTACATTTTCAAAAAGGGTGTTTTCATATATTTGGATATAAACCAGTGGTGGGATTCCAATATTTTACTACCAGTTCTGTGGGCATGGCTGGGTAGGTGTGGCTTGGCTTGGTGGGCTGGGCTTGGTGGGTGTGGCAGAGGAAGAATCCTGCAAAATCCCCATTCCCTCCCCACTCCAGGGGGAAGATTACTGCAAAATCTCCCCTCCCCACCCCAATAACCTGCTTTCCAGCTCTGTTCTCCTGTGCAGGGCAACTAAAGAAGACCCAGCTGATCAGCTGGGACTCGGGAAGTGGAGAATAGATGGGGGGTGGGGCCAGTCAGAGGTGGTATTCCAAACTACTCAACATTTCTGCTACCGGTTCTCCGAACTACTCAAAATTTCCGCTACTGGTTCTCCAGAACTGGTCAGAACCTGCTGAATACCACCTCTGATATAAACTACTCTTGCATTTAAAATTAATTTACTGGGCATCAAAATCCAGCTCTGATTTTCTTCCACTGGGTTGTTCTGATAACAGATGCACAAAACTGTTTGAATTCACAAAATATTTCATTAGTATTATTTAGACCAGAAATGTGAAGATTTTGTATACTTTGTAAACCAGTAATTGGATAATGAAAGATACCACAAATCCATTATCTAATTAAAATTGTATTGCTGAAATTGGGGAGCCAAGATTTGATTCTTGCATGGAAGTTTCATTCAGTTCTCTTTTTAAAAATGAAATGAGTTCAGAGTTCAGAATTTTTTCATTCTTTTGTACTAGAAGTTCAGTGGTAGGCCACTGACTCTACTTAAAAATAAAGAGACTGTTGATTCTACTTAAAAACAATTTCATACATACTGATAATGTTTTAATATGAAATCCTGTCTATATTTACTTAAGAATAAATTTTATTCAACTCAGTAAAGCCTACTTCTAAATAGACACTTAGAAGATTTCCAGAGAAGCATTTAAATTAATCTGTTCAGAATAAAGTAATAAATATTTTCATCACTGAACACATTATTGCCATCTCACTTAAATGAATAGATATTATTTTATATCTACAGAAAATATTCCTTTTCATTCCCATCTTGCCCTCTTTACTTTTCTGTGATGGAGGCCATTTTGGTTTCTGCCTTCTCCTAAATCTTCTTTTTGTTTTATCTTCTAGGCCAAAGAAGCAAGAGAGGGAGAACTGTTTAAAAGCCTGATATAGTTCCAGGGCATCAATCAGTTTATAGGCAATGAAATATATGTGCAGGTCTGGAGGTTGTTGATGGGGTAGAGTATTTTGTGATAAATATATTTATTGCAGGTTGTGTGAAAGGTTGTTCCAATGAGTGGTTTTTAGTAAGGCAATAAATGGCCAAGAAAATTGCTCCAATTGCACTGCAGTGCATTTCAAACATTGAAGTTAATGGGTTCTTTTCTATCCACTTGCATTATCAGAAGGGAATGACAGTGGACAAGTAAGACTGTCTCATTTGCAGCAAAAGCCACTTCTGTTCATGCATGGCAGATGTTTGGGATTTTTTAAAAAATTAATGTATTGCATCCTTTAAATCCAGCTATGGTAGTAATACAACTGGATACTATGAGGTACATATATGAAGCAAATATGTATATACCATGAGATTTGTCCTTAAACATAAAATTAGAATATCAATGCTAATCAAAGGGATTGAAGTGTATTCAAGGTCTTGTACCAAATCTCTCATTCTCACATTCAATGATCTAGTGCAGGCAAAGGGGAGGATAAGGTGATCAATGGATACTAATCGTGATAACTATCTATCACCTCCAGTATCAGAGCCACTATATCTCTTTGAACAGCTGTTTCTGGAGAAGTTGAACAAGAGGGTGCTATTGTATTGATGTCTAACTTATTGGCTTTCCACCTGGATAGCTCCTGCAGGAAACAAGATATTGAGCCAGTTAGGCCACTGGTCTGATCTATGAGGTTTTTTGTGCTTTGAGATAGAAATAGAAGCTTATTACATGAAGAAGGTCAATTAGTGAATGCTCTGCTTTGAGATATACTTCAGTGCTTCAATGAACCACTTTGTATAGAGAAAAGTAGATAAAAACCAACTGAGTGAATAATAAATATATAAATAAAAGAGTGTTTCAGCTATCAATACCAAGAATAAATGCTTGCTAATGGATATCTAAGTCAGATCTGTGCATAAGGCTAGGCTTATTTGGTTTCCCTTTGATCAAGCAAACTGAATGGGGAGAAAGCAGATACATTTCTGATGCTGTGTCAGGGCCAAGAAGTAGGAAAAGCATGGTGTCAATAGAGATTCTTAAGTTGAACCATAACAACAGATATAGCTTTCAGAGCCTTGATATCTTGTCCTGACTCTATGGGTACTGAAGTGGTGGATGTTTGGTGACAACATTCTGATGACATATTCATGAAAATGTCATGATATTCGTAGTTCTGTCAGATACAACCGAGGTCAGTTTGGCATCACTACAATTTGCTGTGAATAATATTGCCGGACTCCCTACTAATTCATTATATACTGAGGTTATTGGGGGTTTTGGTACTTCAATAACAGCAAGGAAGCATACATAAATCTTAACTTGAAATGATTGAAGGTCATTATCATAAGGATGGAGTATAAAACTATGATTGCCAGTCTATTCCAGTAATTAGTGACACAAACCGGATTGTTTTATGCCTAATATAGAAAGATACAGTATATCTTCTAGAAAATGTTTACATGAAACATGATGGTACAGCTTTTTGGTGGTATGTATCAATTTGATAATGATTTGAATGAGGTGACCCTTTCCAATACAGTACATTCATGAAAAAAAGTAGAATGGCCACAGACGTATTTCATTAGCAATAGGGTCCACTAAAATGAGAAGAAAGGTTTTGAGAGCTAAAAACAAGACCTTTAGATGTAGAGTCATTCTGATAATCATGTATTTCTTCTCCTCCTCCTCCTCCTCCTCCTCCTCCTCCTCCTCCTCCTCCTCCTCCTCCTCCTCCTCCTCCTCCTCCTCCTCCTCTTTCAATAATTTAACCCAAACCTTGTTATTGATTATGTTTCTAATGTATATACAGGTAGTGGCCAACTTATTACCACACTTGGGACTAGAATTTTCATTGCTAAGCAAGGAGGTTTTTAAGAGAGATGCGATTGATTTCATGACCAATTTTTGCCATGACAAATCACTTCAAAACTTCCAAAGTTGGCTGGGAAGGTTGCAAATTGTGGTCACATGGCCCTGGAATACTGCAACCATTATAAATACATGCTAGTTGCCAAGTATCTGAATTTGGATCACATGACTGCAATGACTATAAGAGTAAGGACCAGCGCCGCTGTAATTTCAAATGATAATTAAACAATGGTTGTAAGACAAGACATTCCTTTATGCAGAAGGAAATAGAGATGCATAAAAATCTCATTTTAGGGAGAAGAATCTAAATATTTGAAGAAATGATATTTTCTTAAAATCTATTTACTATCAATCAATTTACTAATTTACAATCTTGCTTAACCTAAACCAGAGGACAATATATACTCACTTGTGGTCATTATTTCTTGTTAGTGATGTGCTGATTTCGAAACATAGATAAATGCCACAAGAAGTATGGCAGATATCCTTATAATGTATTTGTGATGAATTATTAAATTATTAATGGCTCCTGCTTAGTATTTTTGCCAACATTTCTCTCCAACGTTTTCTGAGATTAAAATATTTCGAATATCATCTGACTTGAATAAATAGACTAGAATAGAAATACAGTAGAATAGATAGAGTACAATAGGAATTCTAGTCTAGGTGCATCCAACTCATAGCTGCCTTGGACTGCTAGTAATGTGTCCTCCCCGGGTAAAAATATTAAAAAATAAAGTTTGTTATTTATATACATTAACTATATTATGTATGCGGCCCAAAATAATTCATCTTCACTGAATGAGGCCCAGGCCTGCTCTAGTGAGTCCTATTAGAATTAATCAACTTTTTCTGTTATATTATAAAATCTTATATGATAGAGAACATTGTTAGGCAAATCCTAAATTATATTTTATTAAGAATGTTTGGCTATGTCACATTGGTTTTATTCTCCTTTCTTAATTTTCTTCAAACCTGAGTTAAATCAGTACTAAACATTCAAAAGCAAGAGAAGGAATAGTTCCTAGCTCCAGAGAACTCTTTATGCTTTTGTAAAATTCAACAGTGACTAAGTTTTAACAACCTTAATTGCTGACAAATGATTTTTTAATGAAAGGGGGCACTCCTGATCCACAGTCTAATGGGCCTCAGGCCTTCCCATGTCCTGTTCTAACAAACAAACGAAATATTCCAACTGGTTTCTGGCCAAGATCCTTATCTTTCCGTACTATTTTCACTCAGCTGATAAATTGCTTTCAGGGCAGAGGAGAATATGAGAAGGGATGCAAACTGAAAGCAAACCAGTTGGCAAATCAATGCTAAAACTAAAGCCGAATTCAAGAGCTGAAGTCTAGAAGCTACAATCCTGGCAGTGGCAGATGATGAAAAGGCAGCAACAAGCCTAGTGCCAATTCTTGGGCTGAAATGAGTGTATGCCTTGTCACGCTTTTAGAAAGAACATTTCTTTCTGGTCCTAAATATGAGCATCAGCAAGAGATAATTTCAGTTGCCCTGAACAGAAGCTAATGTTATTTAAAATCCCCCCTCCAGTTCTTTAAAGATGTCTGTGGAAGTAGGGTGGTCAGAGCAGTCAGTCTGATCAAAGTAGCATAGTGTCAGTGGGATGCAAGGCCTGTCCACACACTTTGTAGAGAGAAGTCCCCTAAAGATGAGTTCCAATACGAGTCTGAAAGCTTGGAAGACAAAACCGCTGGCCCTGGTGACCAACGGACTCAGGTTGGATTCTGTCTATTTTGTACGTTCATTATGATCTTACATGCGCATCTGAAAAGGGTGGTGCTCATGTTGCAAGAACAAAATACTTCTTTTTCATTTTGATAAAAGCACTTAGAGGTATGGATTTATTAATACTGATTGCATTTTATTTACGATGGTTTTATATAGCTTTTTAAGTTACTCTGGAGGACTTTTTATCTGGAACTTAGAAGATACATAAATAATAGGCTGGAAGCCAAAGTAGATGATAAAGTACTGCTAGCATAGTACAGATAAAATATTGCAGAGCAGTATGATAGGACAATACTGGCCCATCTCACTGAACAACTTGACTACTCTATTTGAATCAGCTGAAGTTTCTGAACTATCTTTGAAGGTAGCCCCATGCATAATATGTTGCAATAATTCATGTGAGAGGTTACCAGAGCCATAAATAACAACAGCAAAGCTGTATCTGTCAAAATAGGTTGCAGTTGGTATATCAGCTTGTACTGATAAAAAACTAGCAAACAAAAATGAAGACATCTGAGAAAAATGCACTACAGAGCTACTATTGAGTTAGCAGGGTAGAACATAAAAGGTAATGGAAGTCATAAATGCTTTCAATATTTCTAAGAACTCCAGGGTGGATTCTCTAAAGTTGCAGATGATTGCTTTATTTGCAAAATATCCTTTGTGTACAAAGACTGAATGAAAAGTCATGCCTTCAGTGTTACAAGTCATCATGACCTACAAGGTCTCTTCCAACTCTGATTATCTGTTATCAACAGATGGCAGTACTGATATATTAGAAGCCCTAATGTAGGGCTGTCAAACTCCCAGCCCATGGCTGGATGCGTATGTGCTGGCCATGCCCATGCCCGGTTTAGTGAAGGGGAGAAAAGTCCTGGTATGTCACATGATGCTGCCGTTATGACATGAGTTTGACACCCCTCCTCTAATGTATTCATTAGTATCTATTGTTTCATACAGTTGGTAGGACATTGCTATGAGAAAAAGTTAGTTTACTATGTAATGGAAGCCTGCAAGTGAGGAATCGTGAGTATGCTTTAAGCAATGCACTCTGCTTATTTTTTTTTTACTGCCAAAGCAGTCCTTCTAATTGAAATTCACCATTGAATGTACTTTGTTTATGGTGATGACTGTGTTGATATGAATACTCTGTGTTGCTGTACCAAAAATATATATATATAAAGATGGAAGTGTGAAAAGCTGATTTGTGTGAACCATGACTGTAAATGATTTTTACATAAGAAAGGTTCACGAACCGATTAAGAACCATCCACAGATCAGTCAAAAATAAATTGTTGTCAAACTTGGTATTCCACAGCTTAGGCGACATTATTGGTGTTTTTCAATATTGAAAATTGAGTTCCTTGCATATTGATGGCAAAAATGAAAAATGCAAGAATTGAGATTTGCCAGAAATTGTTATATTACAGGAATGAAAATGAGGGTTTTGCTTTTACATAGGTTCATCATTATGAAAAGTGAAGCACCAATCCATGAAATACCTTCACAAAAGTTCACCTGTAGAAGAAAAAAATTCAAAACCCAGCATTTGGCAGAAAAATCATGGTTAAAGCTTTTTTAGGGGGAGGATGCAGATGATGTTATTCACATGGATTTCCTTGAACCTACTACCTCTGTCCATATACATCACTATACTGCAATACTCAAAGGTTCAAAATAATACTTAGGTAGACTTTGGAAGCACAAGAAAGAGATTTTGCAATATGACAATGCTAGGTCTCACAGCTCATTAGCCACCCAAGAGGCAGTTGGGAAGATGGATTTCCCATCTTACTCCATCTACCATATACTCCAGATTTGGTGCCATGTGACTTCCCCCATGTCCCCAAATTGAAGGAATAATTTTGTGGGTATTTTTGTGGGTATATTTGTGTTTGTTTGACTGAAATGAAAAGGTGGAGAGGAATGTTAGGACTTAACTGAACAGTGCAGCATTCTTTCATCAAGGATTTAAGGAGCTTATCCATCATTAGCAGAAGTTTATAGCAAGTGGTGATGATTTTATGGATGTAAGTACAGGTAGGTAACAAAATAATTCATTTTAAGAATTATTTTCCTATTTCATTTATTAAAATATCAATATTTAAAGTTATGAAGGTGGGGACATTACTTTTCATTCAACATGCATTCAATATACATTGAATTAATAATTAAATCAACCAGTCATTTAATCACAGGCCCCCTATTAAATTTGGCATATGTTCTAAAGATTGTGGTAGTACCCCCATAATGAAGTTTCAGTTTCCACTGAAATTCTCCACATAAAATATTGCAGTCTGAAATGAATCTGAAGCAATGAGAATAATTGTGATATATATCTAAATAAGCACATATCAACATAATCAATAGTGTTATAATAAAAGCTTGTATAGCAGTATTGCTCAACTAAACCCTTGCTTAAATTTGCATAAGCATTCATTTATGGCATCTTCAGCTACACTTTAAAATGGGAAATAGTCTAATGTATTACTTGAATTGGTAGTTAAGACAGCAATAGCATGAAGCTGAAAAGTCATATATAGACTTTTTATTGCATATAGATATCAACATGGCGCTAGTGTTAAATGAGAACGAGAGCTACTTATTGTTTGGCCATTGATTACAGTTCTATGGACATTCATTTGAGAGTTAGCTCTATTGAACTTATTAGCATAGGATTGCACTGGTAGTAAAGGCAGCTAGCCCAATACACATCTTTTCAACTTAAAATTGATTTTGCCTCAGCAACTTAATTCAAGGCCAAACTATGAATTGTCCAATCTCTTTACATTACCTGTTTTTCAAAAATGCAAATTAGGGGAATTCATAATTAATGGGATCAGAGCAATCATGGATGAAGGATTTAACTCTTTTTTCACTACTGTACTCCTAAAGAAAATTCTTTTTGTTTAAACAGAACTCTGAAAACAAAGGATTATTTAAGCTTTAATTCTTTCAAAAGGCATGAGTATGCATTCGTGCTTGCCTTGTTAATTTAAAATGTATTAACTGTGTTTGTAGGTGGAAGAAAATAAACCACACATGACTGAAAGCATTGGGGAAACATCTCAAAAGAACCAGCTTTCCCCAGGCCTGATGTCCTCCATGGGTAATGGACTAAAATAGACATGTTGACTGGTAATTCTGGGATTTGTAGCTGATATGTGTCAAGGACACTAGTGTTGAGAAAGGCAGTGTGAAAGTCAAGCTAAATAATGCATTATTACTCATCAGCTTGCTTAGGAGAGATGTAGGTCCTATGACTTCAGCTCTCCCAAGGAATAGCAAGCTGAATCTGGATTTAGTTCCCTTACAGTTTTACCAGGATCAACAGATTCTCCCTCTGATGCTATCCTAAAGCTAAACTGGTCTAAATACCTTTACTGCAAACTCTATCTAGATTACTCGGTTTCATTTTGTGCCATTCATTAATCTAATTAAACAAGACAAACAGATTTCAGAAATGTTTGCCAGAAATTTGTATGGCATTGTAATTTTTTTCTTTTCTCCTGCCTTATTTAACATGCGTGTATCCCTTCCCCGCTGCTAATTTGATTGATTTTGTCTTTTTCTGCTTTTAAAAGTGCTAAATTTTCTTCTCTGAAAGTGTTTCTTTAAAAGGAAGTTAAATTAATAAGACCTGTTTATGTTTAAAGGCGATATCTTAGCATACTCAAACTCACTCTCTCTGATTATGCAGAAGCACCAGCAAAAACACCTCCTCTGCTATTTGAAAAATGGTACCCATTATTTTGCTTCTGATTCAAAACAGCAGGAGGGCAGAGAATTGTGTTTGCGGGGAGGTCCTTGGAAATCAATTTGGTTTTTGTATTTTTTTATAAAGAAAATGGAAATACTACAGAGTGTTACATTTAGAAAACATCTCAATAAAAGAATGTCACTCTGAATAACAGTATGTTCCTTCCATTCCTGTAGAACTCCATTCTTCCATATACTTTAGATTCATTTGTGGATATGTTTCTTAGTAATAATACGAATCTTCCATACATATTTCTGTATCATAACTTGCAAGCTTAAGTCAGGCTCTCAGAAGGTGGGTTGAATCCCCTGAGACTAGCCTTGGGGCTCTCTGGAAATGGGAATGGGTATGGGATGACCCAGAGTGTAACACAAACGTAACAAAATCCAAAACGTAAATAAATGTCCTTTAATGCCTCCAACTTGGCCCCACTGTTCAATAATACTCAGTTGGAGATAAAACGTATTTAAAAATAGTCTTCAAAAGAAAGCAATACAGTCCAAACTTAATGAGCAAATAGAGGTGAAATAACAAACCAAACAAACTACAATGACAAAATTTCCACAACGGAACAGGAGAAGTATTTACCTTCAAGGAGATAACAAGGCACAGTCTGTTGGAAGGACGCCACCAAGATAACTTCAGACCAAAATAAAACATGTTTTGTTTCCAGCGTTTGCCAGTACGCAGGTCCAAACTCTTATTCAGTTCTCACACCTGCAGCCCATGAAGAGGACCAAGGCCCACTCCTCCCGAGGAGACCATGTCTCTCCCTTATCCTCTCCTCCCTGTGTGCCCTAGGATGGATAAGGAATGGGCTTGGGTCCTCCTCTGACTGCTCAGCCGGCCTCTCCCCTTCCCCAGCCTCCTCCACAACCTCCAGAGCCATACTTCCACTCCCTGTTGGCTGTTCCTCCTCTCCCTCAGAGTCAGTCTCCACCAGGGGCATGACAGGATAAAGGCCAGGAGTAAGTCTCAGAGGAAATCGTGTCTTTAGCTGTTTGGAAGATACATGATAATTACGCCTTGCTTTTCCCTCCCTCTATCATACAGAGAAGAAGAAAGCAACGATGCTGGAAGTCCATCAAACAGCAACTTGGAAAAAAGCAATTCAGAGTGTGTATGGGTGTATATCTGTCCCAGCCTTTTCTTTCTGGTGGCTTGCTTTCTTTTAGGTGGATGGGCAGCACCAAGCATTCCCTTCATATCAGGGGTGTCCAACCTTGGCAACTTTAAGCCTGGAGGACTTCAACTCCCAGGGAGTTGAAGTCCTCCAGGCTTAAAGTTGCCAAGGTTGGACACCCCTGCTTCATATCATTCTCCATTCCCTTTGCTTGTTTGTTCATCTCTGCCCATCAGCCACCCAACAAAGCGACAGTGATTTTTTTTAAAGAAGATTCTGAAACCCCTCCTCTCTTTGAAGCTTTCATGAGAAACTTAATAATATGCTTTCTTGTTTAAAGATAGGGACTGAATGACTAAATGGGGGAACATTGGACTATTTTAATTGAGCCAGTATTGTAGAGACAAGTGTGGGGAAAATGGAGGAACGTCCCTGAGAAAGAACTGCCAGCATCTTATAAGTGGCTTTATAAAGGATCTTATAGAGCCTCGGTAGCACAGTGGTTAGAGTGCAATATTGCAGGCTACTTCTGCTGACAGCCAGCTGCCTATAAGTTGCCAGATCGAATCTCACCAGGCTCAAGGTTAACTCAGCCTTCCATCCTTCTGAGGTGGGTAAAATGAGGACCCAAATGGTTAGGGACAATATGCTGACCCTGTCAACCATTTAGAGAGAGCTGTAAAGCACTATGAAGTGGTATATAAGTTTAAGTGCTATTGCTATTGCTATCTTCATATTATTACTCGATATATCAAAAGTGAAAAACTACTGTTTGTGTTTTGCAGTGTCAGAACTCCTTCCAATCACTATTGTTGAAAACCGGCAATATGTTTCCTATCAGCCTCTGGGAGGTACCTGCATGACAAGGTAATCCTCAAGTAACAGCCATTCATTTAGCCACCATTCAAAGTTATGATGGTGCTAAAAAAAGTTACTTAACACTAGTCTCCACAATTAGGATTAGTAGCATCCTGTGGTTACATTTTTGCAATTCAGGCTCCTAGCAACTGACATATATATATATATATGATGGTTGCAGCATCCCAGGTTCATGTGTTCACCATTTGTGACCTTCACAGTCAATTTCTGTCAAGCAAAGTCTATGAGAAACCAGATTTGCTTAATGCTGTGTAATTTGCTTAACAATGTGATGATTTGCTTAATGACCATGATAAAAAAGTTAGTAAAATTGAGGGTCATCACGTGATGTCTCACTTAATGGCCACGTCATTCAGTGATGGAAGTTGTCATCCCAGTTGTCATCATAAGTTGAGGGCTACCGAATTGTAAATACAATTATGCTTTATGTAATTTTTAAAAATGAAGAAAATCTCTCAGAATACCTTTTCATACCTGGGAGGAGAGGGGAATTAAAATAGATGTATATAACTGTATATCATTGCTCCACCCACTGCGATCTTCAGACTTTATCCTACAACTCATAGGTTAATCCTATCACATATTACTTCATTCTTTGGTCAATTTTTTTATTTCTTGCTGCAAATAAATTACTGATATTGGTCTCTTTCTTTCTTTTTTGCATTAAGGGTATTAGTATTGTAATATAGCATTGGTATTAACTAGAAAATTTTCATGCAAATAATTTCATTTTTAAACATAGGACAACTGTGTTGTTTGTTGTTAGTTGCGAAGTCATGTCTGATCCATTGTGACCCCATGGACAACGTTCCTCCAGGCCTTCCTGTCCTCTACCATCCTCCGGAGGCCTACTGCTTCAGTGACTTCATCCAGCCACCTCATTCTCTGTCGTCCCCTTCTTCTATTGCCCTCAATCTTTCCCAGCATTAGGCTCTTCTCCAGTGAGTCCTTCCTTCTCATTAGGTGGCCAAAGTATTTGAGTTTCAACTTCAGGATCTGGCCTTCTAAAGAGCAGTCAGGGTCGATCTCCTCCAGGACTGACCGGTTTGATCACCTTGCAATCCAAAGGACTTGCAGGAGTCTTCTCCAGCATCATAGTTCAAAGGCCTCCATTCTTTGGCGCTCAGCCTTCCTTATGGTCCAACTTTCACAGCCATACATTGCAACTGGGAAAACCGTAGCCTTGACTATATGCACTTTTATTGGCAGGGTGATGTCTCTGCTTTTTAGTGCTGTCTAGATTTGCCATAGCTTTCCTCCCCAGGAGCAAGCGTAAAATTTCTTGGCTGCAGTCCCCATCTGCAGTGATCTTGGAGCCCAGGAAAATAAAATCTGTCACTACCTCCATTTCTTCCCCATCTATTTGCCAGGAATTGAGAGGGCCGGATGCCATGATCTTAGTTTTCTTAATGTTGAGCTTCAAGCCAACTTTTACACTCTCCTTCTTCATCTGCATCAAAAGGCTCTTTAATTCCTCTTTACTTTCTGCCATTAGAACAACTGTAGTGGTTTTTTCTTCTGTTCAATCATGTCTGATTCTTGGAGACTGCCTGGACAAGTCCTTGCAGTTTTCTTGGAAAGCTTTTTCAGAAGTGGTTTGCCATTCTCCTCTTCCTAAGTCAGAATGTGACTGGCCCAAAGTCACCCAGCTGACTTTGCATCTAAATCAAGATTAGAACTCATGGTCTCCCAGTTTCTAGGCTAATACTTAATCACTACACCAAACTGACTCTTTACAAGGAAAAAATATACTATAGGGGAAATATTAATTTTAAATATTACTTATAAAGTGAAACTGCGTAAATCTGTATTTTATACAAAGTGATATTATTAAACTGGAATATTAGTCTTCAGAAGAAAAATCAAGCAAATAAACAATTCTTTCTCCAATAGTTGATTAGGAACTACACATACATGAAATAAGGGTATTAGAATAGTTATGAGGTAATCGTGTGAAATTAAAATGTGGCCGTGCCCTTCAATCAACACAATTTTTCAGTTTTTCCTTAGAACTGTAAACTGTAGAAGTTAAAGTTTAATAAAATTCTATTTCTAATGCTGTTTGGGCTTGTTAGCCTCAGGCACAGGTTGAAACAATATTTTGAAGTTTTTCTTTGCAAGTGTTACAATGGGAATGTTATTTATATAAATGATATACATCAGTACTGCAATAATCTTAAATTGAGGGTGAGCATTGTAACTTCAGGCTTTAAGAAACAATGATTTAGAGTAGCAACAAACTGAGAGGGAAGTATTTGAACAGTTGTGCAGAATTATACTGATATAGAACTAAACACAATGTAAGAGACAAGATAGCAGAGAGGTTACCTTGATTCATTGCAATTTCTACAGATTTATACTGGACTCAGTGGTTCTACCTGTCCAATATGATCTAGTAAGGGGGGCATCTTTTGAGTCCTAGCCCTGAGGGCCTGCTGTTATCAAGTACCATGAGCATATACTTTTATGTCATTGTCTCTCTTCTTTGGAATAATGCCCATCCAAGATCAGAGCAACACCAACCTTGTTGACATTCTGGAAGGCTACCAAGTCCTGTATATTCTGAAAAGCCTGGGGGAATTGATGATATGGTGAATCTGCTCTATGAAATATGCAACGATTTTTGTAAATACTGTTTCCGATGGGAAAGAAATGGATTGGGGGAGGAATTTGAGTTTTCTTCTAATTCTCTCTATTTTACTTTTGTTGCATTACTGTTAAGCTATTCAGAGGTTTGTTTGTTTTTTTGCACTGAGCAGCATATAAACTGCATAAAGAAATGAATTCTGTGGTAGTTTCTAATCAAAATAAATACATCACCAGAAGTTTATCTCATACTTTGCTTCTTTAAAAAAATAATTTTATTAATGATTATAATTGCAATAGTAAAAATTATTACAAAACTGAAAGAGAAGTAGAAACAAAGAGTAAAATGAAGAGTAAAATGTATGGAAGGAAGGAAGGAAGGAAGGAAAGAAGAAAAGAATGAATGACTGAAAGAAAGAACACTCCAACCTTTATTACAAGAAGTATGCTTAAACACTTTAAGAAAAACATGGAGACAATCATCAGTGTAGTAGTCAATGATTCATTCAGGACAAGCAATGCAAATAGAATCTCCTTAATATCAGTAACATCTTCGGAAGTACTACTACTTCTCATCATGGTATGAGCAATGAATAAAATAATGTTTTCATTTACCGTGAAATCAGAACTGGGAAATTTGTGAAGAGTGGCTTCTAAATAGAAACACTTGGATATGTCTAATCAAATGAATAGCATTCTTGATGCCTTCTAAATGTACCTTGAAACTGCACTAGTAGTTGGCTGATAATCAGTTATGGACAAATTCTATGAGTATAGAAGTATAGTAACCCTATAGTGTGGTTCACCGTTTGGGCTTCATTCAAATACTTCCACTGTTGAAGAACCTGGCCTGAATATTAAGGCTGCTCACTTTTCTTCAGGAAAGTTGAGTCTTCATTCTATCAATGTTCAAGATATTCATGGGTAGCTGAAAATTTTAGAACGTGTGCATGTGGAGGGAGGGAATGGGAGAGAGAGCCAGAGAATGTGAATAGAAGACCCTTGAGAGGCAAGCTGCTTTAATATTTCACCAGACAACCCAATTAGTCTGAAATCCCTCAACTTGCTCAGAGGCATCTTTTTCCCCTTGCAAGTCATAAACCTTCCAAATAAAAAAGGGCTAAAAAAGTAAACTCCCAACCCTCCCAGTAATATTGCATTACCAAAACCTTCCTGGTGCCTAAAAGGGAATTGGGAAACTGAAGTGTAGCCACAATCTATCTTGTTAGCCCACAGCTATTTGATAATCATCGACTTATGATGATTGATACAAGAATGGTGAAGAAATATACTATAGGACAAAAAACACATAGGTACCTGCAACAAAACACAGTATACATTCTCTACAGCCATAACTTTGAGACAGAATTTCAGATTAGTAAGCAGATAACTTATGGCACTTTGGTTTGAGACTTTGAGTGTCATAGTCTTAAATTGAGTCCTAAATGCAAGTGATTCTCAACGTTTCTAGGAAATGCTTTCAAAAGAGCTAATTATATAAACTTAAATAGATTTCTGGAGAACAAATGAGAATTTGTTCTAGAGAACAAATAGGAATAAATGGCAGACTGGAGCTGCAACCAGCTGTAGGTAACCTACCCGTTGATGAGAAGAAACTTAAATTGACTTGCATGACTGCAAAAAGCATACACAGAGGGTAATGCCCGTAATTTCTCACAGGAGATGGATGAAAGGGCAATGTCACCTCCTGTTAAATAAGAGAAAGGGAGTGAGAGAAACAAACCATTTGGCAGCACAGTGATCCAGATCCTCATCTAGTAAATCAGTATAAAGGCTCTATTGATTTCAGTGCTAACTGAAGGCAGCATTTCTTTCTTTCTCCCCCCTCCCCCCAGTTAGGCCACAGGAGAAAATATATGAAGGCAGATTTGCCAATATTGAAACAAACATATAAATATTAAGCATAAATTTTTTTGTAAAAGAATTAAGACAGCCTTCAGTCATGATGTTCAAATTCAAATATTCCTAAAGAAAGAATATATCACACTGATTTTATTCTCTGATGTTTTGTCCCACAAAATAAAACTAATACATATACATTAGCCTTGGTATAAGTTTATGTACAGTTTTTCAGGCTTAGATATAATTAAATATACATTTATGCATCCAGTAAACAAATTTACTATGCTCCAGGTATAAATTGTTGCTAATATTTGAAAGTCTTATTCAGGGCGAGCACTCGGATGTACAAAGTTTGCATGCTGCATCACGATAGGTCTCATTTTTCTTACTGTATGTATTGCATATTCTGAAATAGTGGTTGAGATGAACAACCCATAGTCAGAGATTTCTGGTTTCAATCATATCTAGCTTATTTTTGTTATTTTGAACAGAACATGCATATAGAGAAAATATCATATAGAAAAAAATAGAAAAATAAAGTAATTCTTCTAAATAATTTCCCCTCTTTCCTAAGAAAGAAGATACTCTAATTTAGTGCCTAAGTAGAGAACAAAAGAGTTTAGAGTGGTAAAACAGCTTTTTTGAAGTGTTTCTCAAAAATGGAAATGGTGCCCATCAGTGTTCAGAACAGAGACAATAGAAATAGCTCATAAATGGGACTAAAAACACTAGAAAGCACTGATAATTATATATATGCATACCCAAATGTGCATATCCATGTGTGTATCACAATCAAATATTTCTTTTGCATTTTTAACAATTGTTCTAAAATTTGGTAGGAAAATATTTTTTTTAAAAAAAGAAGAAAATGTGGTATAACATGAAACTCTTGCAGAAGAAATAGGGACACTGTAAGATAAAGACCACATTACCTCTTTACTATAATGAAATAAAAAATAATTTTTAAAACCTGTAAAGATATTTTAGAGAATTCTCATATGCTTTTCAAAATTTAACTGTGGAGGTCATTAATAAAAAGCATGGTGATAATCAATTGCTTGAATGGCTGTCAAAGAGGATTGAAAAATCTATGCATGACAGCAACATGAACAGGCATTCTATCATATTTGGGAGATGTGTTAAAAAGGTTAAAAAATGGAAAAAATACATCAATTCAAAAGATTATAAAGATTAAAGTTAATGAAAACCGAAGACTTTTCTTTTGGGATTAATGGACAGGCAACTAGAAAAAAGTCATGAAATGTTGTTTTTAATATATAGAATAGAATAGAATAGAATAGAATAGAATAGAATAGAATAGAATAGAATAGAATAGAATAGAATTCTTTATTGGCCAAATGTGATTGGACACACAAGGAATTTGTCTTGGTGCAAATGCTCTCAGTATGTATAAAAGAAAAGATATATTTGTCAAGATTCAAGAATCATAAGGTACAACACTGAATAATAGTCATAAGCAATCAAATCATACTATGAAACAGTCAGTATAAATTGTAAGGATACAAGTGACAAAGTTACAGTCATACAGTCACAAGTGGGAGGGGATGGGTGATAAGGAGTGATGAGAAGGTTAATAGTAATAGTAGTGCAGACTTTGTAAATAGTTGGACAGTGTTGAGGGAATTATTTGTTTAGCAGAGTGATGGCGTTCGGGAAGAAACTGTCCTTGTATCTAGTTGTTCTGGTGTGCAATGCAACTATGGCAACTATACCAAGACTATACCAAAATGTGAAAAATGAAAAGTTTTGATATTACCTATATAGTGGAGGAATGATTACTGAAGATGATGAACGTTGCAGAGATTTTTTCTTCTCCTTTCCCTCTTTTTTTCTTTGTTTTCTTCATTCTGTATTAGTTTCTGCTAGGGTTTTTTTATTCTCTTTTAAATTGTTAATAAAATGTGTGTGTGTGTGTGTGTGTCACCTATCTCTATATCATATTCTATACCTATGTGGTACACAAATCTGTCAAGGGCTATGGGTGACTATCCAGCTTTGTGAACTGCAGTGGCTGTCAGATTGTTTCCAGAAATGATTCAAGGTGACCTATTAAGTCCTAAATGACCTATGGACCAGGTTCCCTGATCAGTGTTATCCTTCAGGACCTGGGGATCATATCTTCCCTGATGTTTTCCTGATCTAGGTACTAGCTGTCTATTAAAAAATAGACTGGGCCCAAACATTATATTTTTTTTTCAATCTGTCAATGCTTTTCCATGCTTTCTCATATGCAGCAATAATTATGCATATATGTGTATTTATTTTATACATCTATTCATATACCTCTTTAAAAATAGTTTATACTGGGATTCTTGAATCTCAAAGATACAAGGTTTTTCAAATTCCTGTGTCCCCTACAATGTCTTCTTATCGTCATGCATATTCATATATTCTGTTATAATGAAGGAAGGCTTCCAGTTCTATCATAATACTAGTATCTTGAAATAGTATAATATCTATTCTCACTTCTGGGCAAAGGTGATTATGATAATGAAGAGATGATTAGGTTCAGGGAGAACAAGCTGTCAATTCAAGTAGGCCAGAAGCAAGAGCTGAACATAGCAAGGCCCAAAGCTCAAAAGAGCAAGCATGGATTTGAAGGATGAGAATCAAGTGAACAAACCAGTAATGAGTTTAATCCAAAGCTGAAACTTAGAAATGTAAGCAAGTACTTGGGCAATTATATCCAATTTTATGAATTGCTCATAATGAGGAGCAAATCGGGATAAGGAAGAATTTATAAAAACTGATATTTCTTCGGAACACCCCAGGCATGCTAGTTACTGTCACTGAGAACTTGATCTCAGTACTCACATTCAAGCATACATTACCCTTAAAGAATGAATAAACAATATATTCTGAATGAAGTTGAATACACACACTGAATTTCTGATAAAATTTGCCTACTACATAAGATTTATTTTTCATGTGGTTTTCATGTGGTTTGTTAAATAATTTATTCAAACCCTTTAATTAGCTGGAATTAACAAAGATTGATCTCCTTTCACTTTGTAACCCAGTTCAGTGTTATTTAACTTCTTAAAAAGTTCTTCTGGGAAATGCCATTTGTTCATAAACTAAATAATTTTTACAGACATGATTTATTAAACAAAAATAGAAATATTTTTCATCAAGAAACCTGACCCTCAACTTACAAACTTTATTGTACTGTTTCCCAATGTTTGTGCTTGCTTGAATAGAAATCAGCCTGGGTGCTAATTTTAAAGTTGGCTTGGCTGGGGGAGAGGGGCATCTAGGTAGGCCTCGTGCTCATTCCCCTGGCTCCTCCTTCATCATCAGATTCCAACTAGTAAGAGTCAAGACAGTTTAATTTAAAATAAAGTGGAACTGAATGCTGAGAATAAACAGAACTCGTCACCCATGAAGGGCAATTCCATCTCTTTCAGTTGAAGGAAGGAACTTCATAATTCACTCTGGCTGCTAGGAGTGTATGTTTGTATGTGTGAGTGAGAGGGAAGAGAGAGAGAGAGAGAGAGAGAGAGAAATTTGGGGCATGGGTGGCTTCTTGTTGTCGGTCTTTGAATGGCCTTGTATGGGCTCTTGTTGTGTCACAATATGGTTTAGGTGAGAAAATGTAATTCAGGTCTATGGCACTATATGCATCTTATACAACATGGTGAGCCATTTTAACAAGTCCAAGTCTAAAGTACATAGCCCAAATTCTCCCCACTTCCTATAGTTAGAAGCCTAATATCTCCATTGATCCTTGCCTTATTTGCTTTCCAGTTTAAGCAAAAATAAAGTTTATCTGTCTAAATCTTTAGTTTTCCAGTCCAGATTCCATTTCCTGCAATAGGTACACAAATCTTCAGCATTTTGAAATTAAGTGTTTCCATTCTTGCAATATAAAATAAGCAAAAATGGCTCCAGACTTCTATTACAGATTATTTGTAGTAAACATGCCTAATATTCCTTCTTCTTCCTATTTTCCTCTCAATAATAGTCCTGTGAGGTGAGTTAGGCTGAGAATGAGTGACTGGTCCAAAGTCACACAGCTGGCCCAAACTCTGGCAAATACTGCTTAAAATATATTAAACTTTACAATTTAAATTGTAATGGTGAATTTAAAGTTGAGCCTCTAATTACAGCGGACTCTAGTTACACAGGTCTCAATATAAGGTATGAAAGAGCTCTCTAAAGAGCCTTATAAAAGTGGAAACAGTCTCTCCTGATTATTGGTAATAACAAAGCCAATTCTGACTAGAACTCTTCAAAAGCTTGAGGCATGTTATCATGCATTTGGGGGAAAATCTGTATTGCTCTGCAGCAGAAAATTTCCACTTTGTATAGAGTGGCTGTATCAGATAGAAATAATTGTGCCAATACAGAAAATAAAAATGCGGAGAGCAGGAGCGCATTCTTCTTTTCAGTAGAAAAAAGTAGGTTTTGTCAAAACCATTTACTTGCTTTAGAGTTGCATTAGAAACTTCTGCTGGCTAGTCTCAGTCTATTTTGCTTTAATATTAGATGTAATTTCAGAATGTTCCTTTTCGTTACCTTGTGGCAGAATGTTGTATAGTTGGGTAATGAAACATTTGCAAGGAAACTCAAGAGAGCTCCAAGGACTCCCCAGAATGTTGTATACTGAGGCTGCTTCTAATTTTATAACATCCTTAGTGACAAGAACAGAAATATGGTCAGAAAATAGCCAAATATCATAAAAATCAGATATAGGGTTGAATTCTTGGGAAGGCATCATCCTTGATTCATTTGGCTTTAACAGTAAAGAAGCACTTTTTCAACACAGAACTCTGGATGAAATAAAGCAAGAAGGGAAGATCTTAGCAGAAAGACCTTTGCTTAAGATACTGGAAAGCTATTGCTAATCAGAAGAGTGATTAATTAAGCATCATCAGTGCATTATTTGATGTAACATACTATATAAGGCAATGTTCTTTACTTGCCTTTTCTGCTTGGTGTTTTCCCAATGTATAGGATCTGGAATTTCTAGAGGTTTTAGCTAGCCTGGCTGGTAATTTTGATACAGGTAGCCCTAGATTTACATGCATAATTGGGACCAGGATTTCTATTGTTAAGCGACGTAATTGTCAAGTGAGTTGCCTCCAATTGTTCAGCCACAGTTATCAAGCCAATCATGTTGTTAAGTGAACCATGGTTTATTAAGTGAATCCGGCTCCCCCCACTTTTCTTGTCTCAAGCCGGCTGGGAAGGTCATAACGTCCAATCACATGAACCTGGGGACACTGCAACCATAAATACTTGCTGATTGCCAAGCACCTAAATTTTGATTGTGTGCCATAGGGATGCTGTGATGGCTGTAAGTGCGAGTGCCAGTTGTCAGTTTTTCAGTGCTATTGTACGTTCAAATGGTTGTAAGTCGAGGAGTTGTGAGCCAATCTATCTGGTGGCTATTAGGTTAGCCAAGCATGTATTAGAGTGCCGTTTTTCTGATGTTATAAAGTTTGAATGAAATTGATTGGTTAACTATTTGCAACTCCAACCTATCTACAGCAGTTATTAAAGTTAAACAAAGACAATTTTTTTCTTAAGAATGAGAGGAAAAGGTAAATTATGCAGTTCAGCTTGTCCAAAAGTCTTTGCTTTTACCCTTCCTTTGTTTTTGGTTTCATTTCATCTTCTAAAAACTTAGTGAAACAACTTTGAAGTTGAGAGAACTATTATCTTATCCTATGCTTAAAGTAGACACTTTAAATATCTACAAACCTGTATGTATATGCATGGCTGGCTGGGAATTCTGGGAGTATTAAAGTTGCCAAGGGTGGACACTCCTGCTGTAAATCATTTGAATACAGAGAAGTTTTTTTCCTTCATTTGTGCCTTTCCAGGGAAAACAAATTGTCATCTGCTTATTTTTGTTCCTCCATAAAGGCTATTAGTTTTCTTTCCAGTCTGATATATTCTAACTTGCGCCATTAATGCTCCCTGCTCTTTTTTCCACCCCAGAGTACACATGGCATATAATTGGGAGCTGTCTTCTCTTTCTATCTCCTGCACACACCTGAGGAATGAGAGAACTCAGCCCCCGGAATATTGCCTGAAAGCTGTAAATGTCAGTTGCTATGGCAACTCCACATTTTTCTTGTGCTTCCTAATGACTTATTGGCATTTGTTGTAATTTACAGCTTTTTGGCAGCTGGAGATTTGCTTCTCCCCCCCCCCCATCACACACCCCCAATCCCTTTAATGTTAGATGCACTAATTAAGCAAGACTATGAAAGGAACAAAGTATGTCACCCCAGTTGGATTGCTAGGGAATTTGCCCTCCCTCTGTGAGTGCTAAATTTTTCCTCTTCTGAGCAGACACCTCTTCTCTCATCCGTTTTCCATTGTAAATAGACCATAATTTACTATTCAAACCATCTGGTGTTAAATTGTTGCTTATCTTTCTGTATCAGTGGGCCAAGGTAGACAGAATTACTTCATGAGGTATTATATCTCTTTGATCTTGAGCCAATTTTACAGGACAAGCCACAGACAACAGTCACAAGCACGGCCATAAGAAGACACATCCCTAAGACAGAGCTTATGCCAAGGCAAACAAGGGCATAGAGGATGTCTCAGATCAATATGCAGAATCACTACTGATCTTTATGCAGATAAGCTTTTTTGAATTATGTACTGAACCCTATTTGTAATCCTGCTTGGAACAAAGAGAGCAAAAATAAAAACTAGATAATTAAATTTTTGAACTTTTAAATGAAATTTTCCTGAGAAGAAAGCAAAATGAGCCTGGGATAGGGCCCTGGTAAGATAGAAACTGAGCTACAGGTTCCATCACATCTGTATAACAGGTTTTCAGCCATTTTAACTATCACAATATTGGAACAAGTGTAAGGTTATAATGCAGTCACAGCAGAATTTTTCCTTGTGAATTTACATATATTTACTGAACGTTAGAAGAGAATATTGTCCTGTAAAAAGTGACAAACCACTAGCTTTCTTCTCTTTTACAAGTCCCATAGGAGTGATGATAAAACACCATATATAGTAGTATGTCCCAAAGGAAAGTGTAAAAATGCTGACAACCCCTGATTAAGCTCAAAGAAATATTTAATTGTGAACTACATATCTGGGGGGGGGGGTGGAAATAAAAGGATTCAGAGCCATATCTCTATTACCTCCAGTCTGCTGTATAGATATGCTGGGATTACAACCTCTAGAATTCCTATTCAACATGACTCAAAAGTATAATATTTGTTTGCAAGGTTTGAATGATTGTAGCAGATAATGGCATCTATCCAAATTTGGTTGGTCTTACAAAAAAATAGCCTCAGCTTGAAATTATTCAATTCTGCTTCACTGGGAAATCCAAAAATCATCCAGGAGGAAAGAAAAGGCCTTTCTATACTCCTATCAAGAAAACTATCAGGATTGTAGCCATCATGAATCAAGCCTGACTCAAGTCTTTGAGTTTTTTTGAAGTGACTAATTTGCTGTATTAAATAACAGAAGAGACCATGAAGTTTCTCTGTGGAAAAAGAAGAGAATTACTTTGAGAATCTCAAACAGTTGCTCCTACTTACAAAACAGCAGTCTGAAAGATTGGAGAAAATCAAATTGCTTTTGCTTAAAGTTCTTAGAAGTTTTGCTCCTATTTAACAAAAAACAATAGTTTTCTGCCATGGTACTTATCACTGAATCTGCTCTTGCTATGTACAGTCCAACACAAATGACAAAGTTCTCCTATTCTAGAAATAGAAAATGCCAAAAAAGTAAGACTGGTTGGAAGATAGAAACACTTTTTAAAAAAAAAATGGGAAGAGGACTGATTCTTCATCAAGGTTAAATAGGCACAGCTTTATAAATTCCATATAGTACAGTTTGCAGACACAAACAAACTTATGAAGTACATATCAATTTGTAACTTCTGTTGAGGCAAAGGGGGAAAGGAAGCAGCTATTACAACATGCAGCACTCCAAATGTTGCTAAAGCACACAGCTAGCATGGCCAATAATGAAGAATGCTTGAAGTTGTAAATGAGCAACATCTGAAAGAGTTCACATTAGGAATCTATAGGAATCACTGATAGCAGACATCTTGCTCCTGATTGCATTAGAATGTTGAAGTTCACATAAATACTCTCCTGTCTGTCATGTTATTGGCCCAGCATTGCCATAATAAATGCAAGATGAATTTCTGGAAACAAATACAGTACACAGAGAATACACAGACCACAACACCTGTGTTGTGTTACAAATTTATAGCAGTGGGAATTGGTAGCATACTTAAAAACATGGGGGGCTCATATCTGAATAGATCAGCAACATGCAACAGAGGTTAAAACAAAAACACACAAAGAGATTTTCTAGACAGCAGTGTTATAGATTCTTGCAGCATATTTTTGAGATACAGATGAGATGGGGGCACATAGATCTAATAAATAAAATATAGGGACTATTTGATATCTTGATAGTGTATCATAGGTGCTCTTGGCAAATATTTTCTATTTGGAGAGGGGATGTTGCCACTCACTTAATACAGAAATGTGGCTTATTAGCCAGAAGATAAAATTGTGAGGATGTGTTTCATTATTCCAAGAACATTTTCTTTCATCAAGTTTATATTTAACTTTTATGGGATGGAGAAAGGGCATTTTCTTTCTCAGCTTGGATTGCAAATATTCTTTTAAGAAGGATTGCAGGTTGAAACTTTACAACTTGACTGCATTTCATAACTTTTAAAAATAAAAATAAATAAATATGTCAGTACATTCCTCCCCACTTAAATCCACTCTGGAACCTCCAAGTGTTCTTTTTTCCTCTTTGTTATTGGGCTTGATAGCAGTATTCTAATATCTAAGGGGTTGCCATAAAGAAGAAGTCAATCTATTCTCCATAGCACTGAAGGCAGGACAAGAAGCAATGGATGAAAACTAATCAATGAGAAAAGTAATCTAGAACCAAGGATAAATTTCATGACAGTTAGAACAATTAATCAGTGGAACAACTTGCCTCTAGAAGTTCCATCACTGGAGGTTAAGAAATGATTTGGACAATCATTTGTCTGAAATGGTATAGGGTTTCCTGCCAAGCAGGGGATTGGAGTAGAAGACCTCCAAGTTCCCTTCCAACCCTGTTATTCTGTTATTCTGCTTATATCAGAGTTAATAAAGGTAATATTTTTGCTGTTATAACTCTTGTAATGGGATTTCTCATCATTTTATAGCAAATGGAGATTGTTAGATAATACAAATTATACAGGCTAAATTCCTTATTCAAACAGTCCAGTGTTTAATATGGGGGGGGGGTCACCTTTTTTAAAATTTCAGCTTCTTTTTCTTTTCTCCTGTAAAACCTTTTCTTTTTTAATTAAAAAAAATCTATCAATAGGTATCAGAGTAATCAGCCTTTCTGGGGGGGAAAACTTGCTTTTCTTTTGGCACTATTGTAAATGTAAATCCCCATTAAATGTATCTTTTAGATGTAACATGCTTAGATCTATGAAATTCCATAGATCAGAAATCTATATCTTTGCATGTGTGTGTTGTTTTTTTAGTAAAATGGAATGTATTCCCAGCTTAGCAAAAAAATATTGGTTACAATCAATGTAGTTTCCTTAATTTATATTTAATGGAATGCTGTATTTTCAGTAATGAAGGACTCTTTAATACAATAAAGTGTATCAGTGAAATTACATGATTTTTATTAGTTCCTATTACCTACCCCTAAATACCTAGGGGACTGCTGAATTTTTAGAAACCTGGAAGTGGACTGCAGAGACGGGAATAAATTATAAGGTTAAATGAGAGCAGTCTTTTTCTTCATCATCCAAATGATAACCTTTGCTGGTTAAAAGAAGAAATGATCAATCTGTATAAAAAACATCATTGGAGAAAATGCAATATGTTGGGATTTCTCATCCATATTCATTCCAGCAGATGAGAATGTATTGATTATTCATATATGCTACTGTATGTTCTATCAAGATAAATAATCAAGCTAGGCTTGAGTTTACTACTGAAAAGGTACAGGGTATATGGAGCTTCTTATTGATTGTATATACTGGTAGACTTCAAAAATTAAATATGTGTTGCTAAGAGCAAATATTCTAAAACTGCTATTTTAATTTTACTACCAATATTGCCCTATAATTCTTGACTTAAACATATAAGTATAAAAGAAAAAAAAAAACCACAATATAGTCATATATGTACATGTGTGCATATCCATATAAAATATAAAAAAAGCAAAAATAAAGCAAAAAGAGAGAAAATCAAATGAACACACACTCTCACAAATGTATAATATATATAATACCAACTCTAATTGTACCAAAAATTGGACTTGATCTCACACAATAATATTGTTTAGTTTTTTCATCACATCAGTAAAGAGATACTGTACTTTGGCATAAAATAGAGGTGAGGAAATTGACACATAGACACAGATGAGTATTACCAATTTGTGATCATTTTTTTTAATTTCTGAAGAATATTCTCTTGCTATTATCTTTCTTCTATCACCATCTATAACATATTGAGTTCTCACTTGTAATGGAAAACCTAACACTAATGCCAGGGTTTATCTTTGTAGCTGTTCCACATTAATACTTACCAATCTCTCTCTAGTAAGCATCCACAGATGTGTTTAACTTTGGAGGCTTTAGCGTTCTTTTTATTGAGAATTGCTTTGGGAACTTATCACAAAACAATAGAAATTGTTAGGAGCTAAAACATATTTAGGCCTCATGTTAAAATATGTAGGAAGACAATTGTAATGGCCAAGCTTATTGTTCCCATTCCTGTACGTGTCGTAAGTTTACTGATTCCAACCTTTCTCTGAATGAGCAATGAATTCTTCTAAGATTATTGGAACTCAGCAGGTCGGCTCTAAAAAAGAGAGTGTTGAACTTTATTCAGTCATTTTGACTGAATAATATATTGTGCTTGTTGATGCTGCTGTCATCACCCTAGCCTCTAAATATATTTAGAATAATATATTCAAAAGTGTGTGTGTGTGTATGAATGTATGAATATATATATATATATATATATATATATATATATATATATATATATATATATATATAATATATAACATGCACACACACACACACACACACACACATCTCCTCTCCCCTGTCTATGGACCAAATTACTATGGGAATATCATTTCACATGTTAGCTTCCTATATTCTTGTGCAATAATGATCGTACATAAGGATAGAACATTAAGAAAAAAGCAATTTTTAAGTTTTGCTACCTTAGAAGCTTAATTTTCACTAATTTTCAAATTCTGCAGACGAGACTATGAAAATGGAGATGTTAGGAATAAATGTTATATGTGTCCTGCTGCTCCGTATTTACTGAATTCTTAAAATGGACCAGAATCAATTATACTGATCAATTAATTACCATAACATAAATATACTGAAGCATGGTCTAGAATTGTTTCTATTCTCCTGCCCCCCCCTTGCATTTAGATTAGCACCACGGACAGCACCACACTAAATTCTTCCTCAGGCTTTGGGTATACTCAAGACAGTGTAAAATATTTTCTGTGCATCACAGGAAATTACACTTCTCAAAATTTATTCTGCAGAATCTTTTCCTGTTGAATTTTGTTTCTTTAGGGCTGAAGTGACAAAATTCTAGATATGTTAAAAGAATGAATCCATCATAGAAATGCCTTATTATTTGCAGCTTTATATAGAAACGTGCTTATTATTTTAATAATGTGGCAAACATTCTTATATTTGTATTTATTGATTTACTTATTTATTTATAGTAATTTCAAGTCAGTCTTGGCTCTTGGTGATTATACAGACGTCCATGCAATTTCCCAGGCAACATTTTCAGAAATGGTTTGATGTTACCTTCAAGCCCATGATTCATTTAATGACTGCAGAAAAAAGGTTGTAAAATTGACACTTAAAAACTGCCTTGTTTAGTGACATAAATTCCAATCTCAATAGTAGTCATAAGTTGAGGACTATATGTAATTTTTAAATACGTTTGTTTTGGTTGGGCATACATCCTCTGTAAAAACAAGGGGCTGAGGGAAAGTTTTTACTCTTGTTCTTGATTTGTTGCTGAATTTAGTCTTAGAGACAGTTTCTCACTAAGACAGCTGTTTTTCAGATCTGGAAATGTCATTTTCAATTATCAGTCCTCTCAAAGAGATATTTGCAAATGTTTTATTAGTGTTTAGAATTTAATTACTAATAAATATTAGTACTATGAATTGGCATGAACATCAGTCCAAAAAGTGAGTTGAAGTAGCTTTAACTCATGAGAGGTAGGATGGACATACCTAATTCAAAATCCTGCATAGAACTCCACCTCTAACATAGTACCATGAGCTTGGTATGCTAAGTGTTGTAGTATACATTTTAAAATTCCTATTTTTTCCCTCTCTCATTACTCCCCTCACCTCCTTCCTTGCACAATATATCCAACATTTTGTTTTGTTGAAGACAATGCATTTCAGTTGTGCTATGAATTTTTTTTAGTCATGTGTATTTTTCTATCCTGCAAATCATTCATAACTTAAAGTAACAGTTTATAAGCAATGTATCATTGTGTGTATCCCTCTTGTTCTTGCAAGCAGTAAAGAGTCCCATTCTTTTGTGCTATTTTGGCCCTTTTGATACACACCACTTATATTTAGTATATTAGACAATGGCCCAAGGGAGTTGAAGTCAAGTGGATGGTGAAGTTGTGCAAAGAAATATTACTGGGAACATTGCCGAAGTGATCTGGGCACGTAATTGCTAAAATCAAAAGACCATTTAACTTGGAAACCTCTGGATTTATTTTTATGGAAGCTGGCACATTCCATTTATTCATTATTCACTATAATTCATTATTCATTATCTGGCTTTTCCATAAATTCCTTTCTATTTTGATGGTCCATCTTTCCTTAGGTTTCTGTTGAAAAGCAAAAATGTTCTATCATGCTAATAACTTAAACTATATATAACTTCAAATAAAAGTTGTCTTCAAACTGAATTCAATGCCATACTTTTGACATGGACAGATCTATGCAGTGTCCTTGCCTGAAATGGAGTGAAATTGCCTTCCAGAATTTTATTGTTAAACTTCCTACTCTAATCTATAAACAATGGACTTCCCAGGTTGATCCCCTTTTCAAGTATGAATCATGTCTAATACTGCCTAGCATTCTATATCAGCCAGTGAAACATATACTCCCATAATGATCTAATGATCTTGGCCATTTCTGATAAGAAAAAGGGGTTATAAAGATTAGGAGGGATTTGTTTTCCACATATTATATAATGGAACAGCCCTTTTTTGCACAATGCTGAAGAATTAGGGTTGAGTCAGAATAAGCAATTGCTCAACCAGCAGCATAAGGCAGTTGAAATTATTTTTTGAACTAGGGATTCTGTAGACCTTGCATAATTTTCACACTAGTTTATCTCTTGAGCGCAAACATTTGTTGAGTCAAATAAAATAAGGATCCCAAAGATCTTGAGAATGAATCAGAGAATAAAAAGTCACAGTATCATGTTTACATCAACTTTCCTAAAACTTTTCAAGCTGCATACCTTCACTTAATATCTATACCCCACATGCTCTCAAATGTACAGGTGAAACTCGAAAAATTAGAATGTCGTGCAAAAGTTCATTTATTTCAGTAATGCAACTTAAAAGGTGAAACTAATATATGAGATAGACTCATTACATGCAAAGCAAGATAGTTCAAGCCGTGATTTGTCATAATTGTGATGATGATGGCTTACAGCTCATGAAAACCCCAAATCCACAATCTCAGAATATTAGAATATTACATGCAATCAATAAAACAAGGATTGTACATAGAACAATATCAGACCTCTGAAAAGTATAAGCATGCTTATGAACTCAGTACTTGGTTTGGGCCCCTTTTGCAGCAATTACTGCCTCAATGCGGCGTGGCATGGAAGCTATCAGCCTGTGACACTGCTGAGGTGTTATGGAAGATCAGGATGCTTCAATAGCAGCCTTCAGCTCTTCTGCATTGTTCGGTCTCATGTCTCTCATCTTTCTCTTGACAATGCCCCATATATTCCCTATGGGGTTCAGGTCAGGCGAGTTTGCTGGCCAATCAAGCACAGTAATCCCACAATCATTGAACCAGGTTTTGGTGCTTTTGGCAGTTTGGGCAGGTGCCAAGTCCTGCTGGAAAATGAAGTCAGCATCCCCATAGAGTTCATCTGTGGAAGGAAGCATGGAGTGCTCCAAAATATCCTAGTAGATGGCTGCATTTTACCCTGGACTTAATGAAGCACAATGGACCAACACCAGCAGATGACATGACTCCCCAAATCAACACAGACTGTGGAAACTTCACACTGGACTTCTTGCAGTGTGTGCCTCTCCATTCTTCCTCCAGATTCTGGGTTCTTGGTTTCCAAATGAGATGCAACAAAAGTTGCTCTCATCAGAAAAGAGGACTTTGGATCACTGAGCAACAGACCAGTTCTGTTTTTCTTTAGCCCAGGTAAGATGCTTCTGACAATGTTTGTTGTTCAGGAGTGACTTGACAAGAGGAATACAACATTTGAAGCCCATGTCTGTGTGTGGTGGCTCTTGATGCACATAAGCTGTAAGCTGCAAGTCATGGCTTGAACTATCTTGCTTTCCATGTAATGAGTCTATCTCATATATTAGGTTCACCTTTTAAGTTGCATTACTGAAATAAATGAACTTTTGCACAATATTCTTTTTTTTCTGTTTCACCTGTACATCTCTCAAGATGTAAAGAAAGATAGACATTTTCAGAGACACCTCTCTTTGTGTCTTGTTTTATATCTCCTTTCTTGTACGGACAAAGTGAGATCCCCAAATACATTGCATCACAGCTTGGACATCAAAATCAAAAAGAAAAAGGTACAAGGAATTATAGTTGATTTATTTCCTGCAGCATGAAGTTGTCAAGTTTGCCCTCAGGTGTCTGCAATAATTCTATTAGGATCTTAGCTGCACCTACAGGAAAACTGGAACTTGATCAAATAAGATAAAGACAACAGTTTACTCAATAAAGAGCCCGGTTGTTTCCACAACCCAATGAAGAGTTGAATGAATACAATGAAGAGTTAAATCTTGGATATCTTTCTACTGTCCTTACTTCATAAAGTATTGGTAAATGTCTTCTTCTCAGACATATATGTTATCTGTTATATACATTATGAGTTATTGGCATAACATTTTCACATGGGAAAATGTCACGTCCTAGCCTTTTTTCTTCTCTTAGAAATTTCAGAACTTTCCTCACTCCCAAATTTTTCTTGCTGGAAGTTAAATTGGAACATAAAGGTAATCTTTGGGATTAGGCTTTTAGAGATGGTGCAAATAAAATTGCTAGAAGGCATGGGGACACCATCTGCTGTTTCTCAGACTCTCTCCATGTTCTCTACAAGACAGGGGAAGTACCCTGCTGAGTTTTGAGGAGGGAGTAAGGGGACTCCAGAATCTGTAGGCAGTGAATTTCATATTCCTGAAAATAAAGTGTAATGCTTTATCACTGAATATGTGGATTGTGAGTTTGCAACTAATACTTTCCCCAAACTATAGGGAAATCGAAAGATCCAATCTTGGTGCTTACAATGATGAGTAGGGCATGCACATTTGCAGATTGGCCCAAACTGTAAAATCCTGCCACTTGTGGTTTCTACCTTCACTGGGGGATCTACAAACTGAATGGGCAAGGCATATTTTCATACAATTGAAAGGCTTTATAATATTGCCTGTGGCATCAGAATCTATTAAGTGATAAGGATCTGCTTTCACTGTCAAGCTTGCCTTCAGATCCCTGCAATACTGCACCAGGGCAAACAAATAGGAAATCTAGGGCTTAAATTTATAAAATTCCTTTGGAGGAATTTGGTTTTCCTTGGAAATTCCTTGGTTTTCTCTGAGCTTGTGTTTGCATGCAGAGGTTTCATTATCAAATTGGAGTTTGCCTTCTGTTTTTATATAGTATCTTGCCTGTCAAGGATACCTGTGGTAATAAGACTGTTTTCTCTCTTAAATTCCTTTATTGCATTCATAGCAATCTTAGTGAGACAAAAAGCAGCTTTCATTTAACTAAAAATATCAGTTCATATCTCTGGACAAAATATAGGTTTAGCACCTCAGTTTCTTTCTTCTGCTCTTACATTTCAAAGACTGCTCACCCTTTCCTTATTTATTTTGGCCACCTGTGCAACATTTTAAAATATGGATCTGATCTGGATGGTAAATTCACAATTCTAAAATTTAAGCTGGCATTGTATTCAAAATGTTGGATTAGGCAACATGGCTCTTAATGTACTATCTGTTCTCCCATATGTCACAATCTGTTTCTTATTAAAAATCCATTCTACTTTTCTCTTTATAATCTAAATGCTGATATAAAACTGAACCATATTTTTTTTCAGGAATTATGGATTATATGTAGCAAGTCAATGGCAAACAAGCAACTTTTAAAATGAAGAAAGATAAATCAAATAAAAATTCGTTTTTCAAAAATGGGGATACTTCTGATATGGCCTTCCTTGTTCTTCAAACAATACTATATATTGCTTGGAAGGTACAATTGCATTCCTTACAGCAGACTTATTACGTTAAAAGAAAACAGAAGTAATATCCATATGTTATTAACAAACATCTAAATCTCATTGCTAAATGGTAAGAATTCAAGGATGCCTCAGGATTTAGATTTATTAGAAGGAGATCATTGAAAACTGTATGCTGCATTCCCCTGATATAGTTTATATATAGACATACATAGACACATACACTTATTCAGGTTGAGAACAAGAAATGAGGTTCACAGATTCATATTCTGTGTTAGATATCTAACACAGAAGATAGCACAGTAAGTGTTGTTATAGAAACAAATGCAATTCTGCTTACTTTTCCAGCTTTAGCCCAGAAAACTGTAGATGCCTTTTTATTTGTTTTGTTCAAAGATGCTTAATCAATTTTCAGATAACATTTCCACAGCACTCATGGAAAACCTATTATTGTAATTGTAAATAAGTGCTGGATAAAGCATAACTTGAGGGTATAGGGTTTAAAAGTTGATCTTTAAATTGTATTTAAAGCAACTGTTTCTAAGTTTTATTTATTTGAGAATGCTTAATCACTACATTGCTTAGCTGAGTTAGCCCTGTCTATATTAAATAAAACATCCATATTTAGCTCTTTTTTTTGTTATGTTAGAGCAGCAGAAAATATTTAAAATACTTGGCAAAAAAAATAACATATATTAATTGGGGCTTCAAACATTAGATTATATTTTTGTTTTCCTCATCTTTTGTTTTCGATGCTTAAAGCTTTTTGATGGCAAGAATCAAAATTGGCTCAACATCCTGTATGTTACTTCCAAAATGTTTAATGAAATGGAGTTGAAAAATGGATACATTACATTACAGAACTGTGTAGCTGCTAAAAAGAAGACAAACATGAAATTGTTAATATCAACCAAGTTCTTTCATGAAATATGATAGAAAAAGTTAAAATGTTTATTTTTTCCTTCTTTCATTTATCCTTCATTTGTTATTACCTATATATTTATCCAATGATTTCCCATTAGGATATCCTACTCTTGTTCATGGAAGTTGAAATCTGGAGACAAATACTTTAAAGTTAGGTCACTGCTATCCAATGAGAGATATTGATAGGTAAATGGACAAATAGTTTGTTGGAATTCTAGTTTAAATGTTATTTGGTCCAATTTGGCCTTTTTTCTCAAATTCATTTGGCCTTTTTCTGTTTGTTTTTATTTGGCATGAGCCTAATCCTCTTAATTTGCTAGTTTTTCGGGATATTATCATAATTGCGAGAGCAGTTAATATTTATAGTTTGACTACCACCCAATCTGTGAAGAGATACATGAAACATAGTGATAATACACACAGAGAATAGGGTTGTAAACATAAAGTATCTGAAATTTTTAATAGTTTACTGCTGTAAAAGTTCTATGTGTGTGTGTGTGTGAGAGTGAGTGACTGAGTATGTGTGTATTCTAAAAGTTTAAAAAATGATCATTTCTGCAAAATGATTCAGGCAATACCTGAACGTTACTAATTTCTTCTACTGTATTAGACAAATCACATCATAAATACAATGCATTGATATTCTTACCTGTTAGATTTGGTACAAAACCAAATAGGTTTTTGAAAGTTCAGTATTTGAAACTAGATTTAAAATAATACAATGGCTGCTATAACTATAGTACCAGTAGAACTTCTGAATTGTTCATTGCATTGGCATGATGGGAAAAACATAACATTCCCATTTCTTCCTGCTGCATTAATGCTAGTAGCTATTAAGATTCAGAATCAGTCAGAGTTAATACATTCAAATAGCAAGCCAACGATTTTGTTATAACTAGTTTCTTATGCCAATGCAAGTCTTTTCTTCATCAAGTATTCCGTATTTCACTTGATCAATATTTACAGTTATCTTGAAGGCAAATAACAAAAGTACTATATGTGAGGATCCACATTTGAGGGGTATGCTGTATGTATAATTGTGTTTCCAGATGCTTGTATTCAAATGTTTAAAAGACTCTTCAACATAGCTACTCTGTTTCTAAGACTAGTGGTGACAAAATGGTTTTAGAGTCCTGAATGTTTTTGAAATATAATCCAAGATTAAAATTCTCCTATTTCCAGGAATCAGGAGACGTAATGAATCTAAGTCTGAAAGCCTCTGTGTCTCTCAGAAAAAAATTCTACTTTTATGGCAAGAAAAATAAATGCATGTATATACCATGCAATATTTTTTCTTTCAGTTGTGTTTAATCTTTTGCAATATTATTATAACTCTCTTCCACCTGTTAATAAAACTAACAGCATTGTAAGATTGCCCACCCTAACTTTTGATAAACTTTAAATAAACTTTAGACAAACAATTTCAGGAATGATGGAAAGAAAAAGTGCATGTGTTATGCACAGAAACTGCAGATAATTATACCACAGCAAATGACTTGAATTGGTTGTACTCTTCTTCATAGCATTCTTAGTGAGACAAATAATCCAATCTTGAATGAGTAATTGTTCCTAAAGAGAAGAAACATGGGGAGGTTTTCTGAAAAAAGGAAAATTGTAAAGAAGTGTAATATTTAGGGGAGAATCGGAGAAGATACTTTGGAGCTTACAGGATGCAAATATAACACTCATCCATAATGCAGCAGCATCTGTAGTGGAAATCATATACAGGTGAAACTTGAAAAATTAGAATATCGTGCAAAAGTTCATTTATTTCAGTAATGCAACGTAAAAGGTGAACCTAATATATGAGATAGACTCATTACATTCAAAGCAAGACAGTTCAAGCTGTGATGTGTCATAATTGAGACGATTGTGGCTTACAGCTCATGAAAACCCCAAATCCACAATCTCAGAAAATTAGAATATTGTGAAAAGGTTCAATATTCTAGGCTCAAAGTGTCCCACTCTAATCAGCTAATTAAGCCATAACACCTGCAAAGGGTTCCTGAGCCTTTAAATGGTCTCTCAGTCTGGTTCAGTAGGAATCACAATCATGGGAAAGACTGCTGACCTAACAGTTGTGCAGCAAACCATCATTGACACCCTCCATAAGAAGGGAAAGCCTCAAAAGGTAATTGCAAAAGAAGTTGGATGTTCCCAAAGTGCTGTATCAAAGCACATTAATAGAAAGTTATGTGAAAGGGAAAAGTGTGGAAGAAAAAGGTGCACAAGCAACAGGGATGACCGCAGCCTGGAGAGGATTGTCAGGAAAAGGCCATTCAAAAGTGTTGGGGACTTTCACAAGGAGTGGATGGAGGCTGGAGTCAGTGCATCAAGAGCCACCACACACAGACGGATCCTGGACATGGGCTTCAAATGTCATATTCCTCTTGTCAAGCCACTCATGAACAACAAACAATGTCAGAAGCATCTAAAGAAAAACAGAACTAGTCTGTTGTTCAGTGGTCCAAAGTCCTCTTTTCTGATGAGAGTAACTTTTGCATCTCATTTGGAAACCAAGGACCCAGAGTCTGGAGGAAGAATGGAGAGGCACACACTGCAAGACGCTTGAAGTCCAGTGTGAAGTTTCCACAGTCTGTGTTGATTTGGGGAGCCATGTCATCTGCTGGTATTGGTCTACTGTGCTTCATTAAGTCAAGGGTCAATGCAGCCATCTACTAGGAGATTTTGGAGCACTTCATGCTTCCTTCTGCAGACAAGCTTTATGGGGATGCTGACTTCATTTTCCAGCAGGACTTGGCACCTGCCCACACTGCCAAAAGCACCAAAACCTGGTTCAATGATTGTGGGATTACTGTGCTTGATTGGCCAGCAAACTCGCCTGACCTGAACCCCATAGGGAATCTATGGGGCATTGTCAAGAGAAGATGAGGGACATGAGACCGAACAATGCAGAAGAGCTGAAGGCCACTATTGAAGCATCCTGATCTTCCATAACACCTCAGCAGTGCCACAGGCTGATAGTTTCCACACCACGCAGTAATTGCTGCAAAAGGGGCCCAAACCAAATACTGAGTTCATAAGCATGCTTATACTTTTCAGAGGTCTGATATTGTTCTATGTACAATCCTTGTTTTATTGATTGCATGTAATATTCTAATATTCTGAGATTGTGGATTTGGGGTTTTCATGAGCTGTAAGCCATCATCATCACAATTATGACAAATCACAGCTTGAACTATCTTGCTTTGCATGTAATGAGTCTATCTCATATATTAGTTTCACCTTTTAAGTTGCATTACTGAAATAAATGAACTTTTGCACAATATTCTAATTTTTCGAGTTTCACCTGTAGTTATCATCCCAGAAAAAGATGTGGTTGCTTTGAAGAGTTGCAGTGCCATTAGCCAAGAAAAGCCTCAGATTGCACATTTTCCTGGTACATCCCATCCCATCTGTTTAGAATAATATCATGAGAATATAAAAAGATGCTGAGAGATTAAGAAGGGCCAAAATGTTGCAGTACCCCATCCCAGCTCTTCTAGAGCTTATCTATACTTTTAATGTCTCCATTTTATTCTGAACTTAAAATCCAACTAAAAGGAACCAGATAATCCATTTCTTCCATGAATCTCTGAAGCCTATAACCTGACTACTACTTAACATGCCGGTGGCAGATCCAGTAATTCTGAGCAATTTTCATGCAGACTGCAACTTTCTATGTGAAAATTTATTTCTTGTAGTTCTGGTTTTTTTTGGGGGAGGGTGGTGTTTTTGACTAATTATAGAACAGATCTATTTTTGTTGAGCATTATCCATCTATTTCCATAGAAGCAAATTTAAATATGAGGTGGGAAGTCAATAGAAAGAACCAATGGTAAATTCAGAAAACCTTTCTGACCCAGAATTTAGTCTGAAAATACTGAACTAATTAATGTATCTGAGGTTGACCAGGTATTTTTTAACAGTAAATCAGGAATCGAATTTTTATATTTAGAAGTCCAGAAGTTCTGTAAATGAGCCATTTTGTGTATCTGTTCTAGATTATTTGGGATAGCAGTATTCATCATTATGAAGTAATAAATTGTTTATAAGGTAGTTCTGTTGTAGTATTTTATCATTACCTCAATTAGCAATATGAACAGTATTGTAGATACTTGTTTTTAAAATTAATAATTTATTTGATAAAATTAACCTGTATCTACTATCTATTTAAAAGTTATATGCACAACTTAAAATCACATTATATCATAAAATAACTATATGAATATTAACCTTCATTCAGTCTAAAAAAATGAGGGATGGAATGAAATCCACCTAATAAAAGTAAAATAAAAAAGTATCTAACTAAAAATAAGTGGATTTATTTATTTAGCATTCTATATCCCCAAATAAATTTATTTCTTATACTACTAAATGCACATATGAAAATGCAGACATATATGCATACTTATCCATCATATATTCTTTTTATAATAAGCAGTGATGCAGAGTACAATAAAGATTTTTTTAAAAGCTTATATCAAAGAAATGAAAAGATCTGAGATAAGAAAAGGAATAGAAAGCATAGCTAAAGTAGTTTGCATTGATATTGTTCACTATAATTTACCATATCTTTCTATATTTACAATCCATTCTTGCTTCTACCATATACATGTCTTGATTCCTAGGCTATCCTTTGTTCTTTAATCTTCTCATTCTTTTCTTTTTGAGAATATCTTTAATCCTATCCAATCATGACTTTCTTGATCTTCACCTTTCTCTCTGCCTTCATTTTTCTTTCATATGATAATTTGGTTTGATTCATTCTCTCTTTATGACCAAACTACCTCAACATAGTTTCTGTGCTAGTCATTTTTGTATTCAATCCTCATTCATTCAACACCCATTCATTCCTGACCTTATCTCTTCTTTTATTACACACACATTTTTACCCCATTCCCACTGCATTCAATTTACTTTTATGTTTCACCTGACATAGCCATCTTTCACTTCCCACATAATAAATTGGGCAGAAGCAATAAACATAACCATTTCCTCTTCTTTTGGCAAACAACCATTCCTCACAGCAGACCACATTATTTCTCTACCAACATTTGTGTGTCTTAATTTCTCCACCTATTTCTCTATCTTTAGTGAACATTTTAAGTTGAATAAATTTTGTTCGTCATTTTGTTATTTATGAATAAGTTGCAATTCTTCACTCCACTTTCTCTGTCAAACTCCACTACCTTGATCTGTTTAGAAATAGATCAAGTAATCAATCGAATCTTTGCTGCATATACTTTATGCTCTTAGCCAATCTTATGGCATTGACAAAAGTGTATGTACATTTCTGCCCCTAAGCAATATACCTCTGATATCACTGAAAGCATTATTTACATAGCCATAAATACTTTAAACAACCAAAGAGAGATCACATATCTTTCTCTTACTCCCTGATCATCCTTTTAAAATTATATTAATATCTTTGCCATGTCTATGTATGACTAGATTTAGGTTAAACCCTATCTTTGAAAGAATTTTTTCCCCTCAGTGAACTCTCATTACTCATATTCACTTTTAGTTCTGAAAAGATCAGCATTTTCTATGTACTTTCTTGTCTTGTTCCACACTACAATTAATATCAATTAACTGTTTCTTTTTCTCTACTGGATTGGATTTTCATGTTATTGCCCTTTTGTTTCCTAAACCCATATGTGGTTTTCACATTGTTATATACTTCACAACTATCAGCAACATAAGAATTCCTAATTTCAAATGTACACATTATATCAATGCATATGCTCTGATTTTCATTTTAGTTTTTTATTCCCAATTAAATCTAGTTCTTCACTTTCCTTGCATGTATTCATCAATTCAATGTCCTAAGGTCAGGCCATCCTCATTTATTCAATATTCTTTTCCTATCTCTTAGCTTTACATGCACACAAAATTATTTTTGTCCTTTCACATGATTTATCCATTCATACTTTTTATTATTGACACCTTTTACATTATAAATCATAATCTTCCATACACCATGGTTATTACCAGATAATCATTAATATTAACCTCCACAGATGTGGTCTAGAAAAATTTTCACATGATGCTTAGATAGAAAAGATAGACACATTCACCTGAAATGATTAACATTATAGTCTCAGTAGAAGAGATAGAATTGTGGTTTGTTTTTTGCACTGCCTGATTTTGTTTGTGTGTGAAGAGGTTACTGGCCTGTGTTAACATTTATGGAGCTTCAGGAGTTTCCTTCCAATGTAATAAAAAAGATATATTTCTTTCCTTGCAGACTCTTGTTATGAATTTTAATTCATTTTATGTTGTACCAGCTTATAAAGTGTGGATCACAGTCACAGACTCTTACCTCAGAGAAGTTTAATTTTCTCAGCAGGATTCAAAACCAATCTACCTAGGATTGCGAACAATTAATTTTCCAAATCCACAGAATGGTCAGCTTCTGAGGGAAACAATTAGCCAGTCAAAAATTGTAATTGTCATCTCACTTCTGATTTTAATTTGGATTAATAAACACTAAATTGTTCCTTCCCCCTCCCTTTACTCCCTTTCTCCTAGGTTTATCTGTTTTATGTAACAAGATTCTGCCTTTAGAAACCTACCTGGTATGATCTCCTTTCACCAGAAAACTCTGGGCAAAGCCTGGCTGGGGAGAATTGCCATTAATTCCTATTGTAGCTTGCTTGTTTTCAGATATCATTTCCAATAAAAGTTTTATTTAAGGGAATTGACTGCTGGTGTCGGTGTACTCCATTTTGTCACAGTTTGTTAAGCTTGCCTGCTCATACATTCATTTGGCGGGAGGAAATATTGTCACTTAATCTTCATCTCCATAATATGATGATTTCCCAAGATTCTGCAAACTTGGCAATACTGCAATATTTACTGTCATGCTTATACATTATACTGTATTTTCTAAGTACAATCTGCTAATAAACAATAAAGAGAGAGAGGGGGGGAGGGAGGGAGTGCTACCCAATGAAAAATAAAATAAAACATACCAAATCAAACTACATTAGCAACAAAAGCCCACAGCAAGTGGATATACTGAATTTTTAATTTTTTAAATTCTGTGTAGCTACTTTTCAGTATGAAAGTCTCCCAGGACATTTTATATAACAATTAAACAGGATTGTCCCTCCCCTCTGAAAAGAAAGCAAAGATAGTACTAATAATAAAAGGCATCTTGGGTGCAATTCTAAAACATCTGGAGCACCATTGGAAAACCATCAGCATTGACAAAACCATCACCAATCAATTGCAAAAGACAAAGTTATTTGCAACAGCTTATATCACGGAATGATACCTTTAAGACCATTGAACAACAACATCTGCCATGTCCTTGGGAAGGAATTGATAGCTGGATAAAATGCTAATCCAATCTAAACATCTGGTTAATTGTATAACCAAGTATAATAATAAAAGAAAGCTGAAGAATTGGTGGACCACTTAGTGACCTGCTGCAAGAAGATTGCAGACTGAATACCAAACAATAGCATGACAAAGTAGCAGCAGTGGCGCAATGGAATTTCTATATCACCCATCTCACCTAAGTGATTTTGAGAAATCTACATACATTGTATTTGTATTTAATATTTCATTTATATTTAACTCATGATATTGAATCAGGCCAATGAATTCTGACCAGCATGTAATTTCTACATGGGATAAGATGAAGCATTCAGCATATTCATCAGAAAAAGAATTTAATGTAATTCAGTGTGGTTCACTTCTTAGTGTTTATGTTTAAGATGTTCTGCAGCTGTAATCCTAGACACATATTTTTAGAAAGGAAGACAATTTATCTAATTGAAGTAAAGAGAGTTTTGGGCTAATGATATTCATACATGCAACAAGATCCAAAAGCCAACGCTTAAAGAAAAATGGGAATATAAAGCAAAGAAGTGGTGAGAGTTACAAGTAACTCTTTCTAAAACAATCTTTTTTCTCAATAAGTGCATTTTTCCCTCTGCAGGGAACCTATATACCATTGCGCTACTATCTTGAGCTTGTTTCATTTTGTATTATTTTGTATTATATTTCTTTGAAAATACTTTTGATATTTTGAAGCATTTCCAGGAGGAAAAAAGCAGAATAATTTACAGTACTTCCTCCTGATCCATCTGAGGTCATTCTGTATCCTATCCTGTTTTGGTTGGATACTGTTTGATACAGCAGGTGATTAATAATTAGGATCAGCTTGCAAGTCTGATTGCTTTATCTATATTAATAACTACGATGATATATTTTCATGGATCTCTTAAAATAAATCTGTTCAGGAATATTGATATTGTGTCAATTGTATATAAATTTGACAAATAGGATTCAAACATTGCTCTGCATCGTAGTGTATCTCACTTGACTGGCCTTGAACTTAGCTGTAGTGATTTATTCAATATATTATTAAACCATAGCTTGCCATGTTTGGTGAACCTAGCCAATGACAATATCAGATTAGATTGGGAGGCATTGTTTCTGTCATAACTCTGCTATCTTATAAATAGAAGTGAAATTAATCCCCATCCTCTTTCCAAACCTTCAACAAATAGTGCTCATGTAAACAATTAGTAGTACAATAGTGCTGTAAAAATGCATGTTTTCCCCACCTTAGGAAAAAAAATAGTGAGTACCACAGTGTATCAGAGCAGATACCAAAATTTGAGTATTTTTCTTAGAAGATGGGACAAGTCACTATTTCTTTGCTGCATAATAGTATTGCATTAAGAGGAGAGCCCAATCTTAAAATACAGCATCAGATGGAATATGAATAGGATGAGCACATGGTAGACCCCCAGCTACCAATAGTTCATCATCACAATGGTCCTATAGTTGGGCTTATTTTAGTCACTCTGCCAGTTACACTGTGATTACAAATGTTTCGTGTTAATTGGATGTTATTTCTCTCCCTTGTGTCCATTGAAATATGCTTCTCTATTTCAGCCAAATGAGAAAGTTATCTCTTTAGTTCAAGTTATTAGGCTTTCAGACTCTGCAAGTCCCAAGTGCAGTAGCCAAATATTTCTCATCATTTTTATTTTATTTTACTTTTAAAAAGGGTTAATTGATTGCCAATTAATTCAAATTAGTTCATATTTAAGTAAAGACAGACATGCCAGCTGAGAAGAGAATTAGGAGAGTTTCTATTTCTGTAAGAACTAGAGAATGATTGCTGCCTCTATGAGTTCATACTTTATGAAGTTTGCCCTATAAAACAAAGCCTTCTGAGGCATTGGAATTTATGCCATTATAACTTATCTCAGTTTAAATACCCCAAAGATTTGTTCTGGTTAATAGAAGTTTAGATAAATCACATATTTGTTTTGTTTCTTGTTGTTAGATAAACAGACATAAGTGCCATTTCACCTGAACACAAATATGGTGGGTGAGTGGCTAACATGAATGGCTGACAGACTTTATTAATTCTGCTCCTATACTTAATCGATTGCCCATGTGAGCATCTAATGAGGAAACCATTTGGTGCAGTACCTGGAATTTTAGAATTTAGCCTGAGTTAACCTAATTCTTCTCTCAGCCATAAAGTTCACTGGATGTTCTTGGGCTGACCACCATCTCTCAGCCTAAAGCCTTCAAGTTTGGACAAACTTTCTACAGATTGTCATGTGAAAAGAGAAGAACCACATCTGCTCCCTAAAGTGTATGCATCTGTATGTTTTGAGAAAGAGAAGGAAACTATGATAGGTTCACACATTGCATAAAGCCACAGTGTGGCTTATTTGGCTATGATTTAGCATGTGGTATAAACTAGCAATTATAGTTTAATGATATGTTGGAACCTATTTGATTAAGAATTAGTACAAACAAACAAATTGGTATATCACAGTGACTATATTTGCATTATATACTGATCTATAGTGCACTTAACCATGGGTCGTTATTTTTCAGGGATTTTCACAGTATATGAACCACAAATTGACCACAACCAAGGTTAGCCAGGTTATTTTGTATTTATATGAACATAGTCACTATGTGAATTCAATCTGTATATAAAAATGCTATTCAAGATTTAGGAACACAGCCAATAACAGAGGCTGTGATCCTGCAATGAAGAATTTCACAAGAATTACTAGTTTGCATTCAGTAAGTCAATAATCTATATTTAAAACTCCTGAGACTGCAGGAGGCAATACAAAGATTGTTTCAAATTTACTCACATGTTTTCTCTGGCTTGGGCTTGCCCACTCCACAACTACTATATTGAACAAGATATCTGGTATACTGGACAAGTAAGTATAGAAAATGATTGATGAATAAAAAAATAGAGATAGAGAATAGTTAGCATTGCCCTTTCTTTCACTACAGTTAAAAATGGAAAAGTATAATATGGATATCAAGTCTTCAAACTGTGCATAGTATTGTATTATTAGTTGGGGGAGAAATGCAGATGACACAAAGATCCTCTAAGATTTGTAAGGACTGAATGAACTCAATTCTACTGTATTCATTTAATCACATAGCATTCATAGTGGATTGAAAATGAATAGGTCATTTGTTCCTACCTTCCAGATAATTAGGGTGGTACCTACTGCACTACTAGTATAGATATGTCAAAAAGAATATCAAGGGACCAGTTGCAAATTTTACAGTGGAATAAATCTTAAAGGAGCTGAACCATACTCAGCTGAAGTTATTATATGTGACAGAATGGAAGGATTTTCCTCCATGGAACTGAAAAAAGTTTAGAGCTCTGAATATTGCTAGCAAAGATGTAGTTAACTATTTCATTTCTTTGAGATAAATCTTCTCTGATTGAAGGTTTTTTTTACAGTAAATCCAACTACAATTTTCATAATAAAAGCCGGATTTACAGAAGCCACGGAACAGTTTTATTAATGTCCCCAGAAAAATAACACTATCCTAATTTATTTCCTGCAACAAAATTGCAAAGATAATGAAAATATTTTTTCAAGACTACTTACAATGGGAAAACTATTTCCAGCTCATTGTTCTGTTTTCTTATCATTGTACAACATGGTGTTGATATTATTTTGTAATTTAACTTCAGCAGTGTCTATTCAATTTTCTTTTAGTTTGATACTTTGCTTGAAAGTTTTAGGACAACTGCTTTACTTCATTGCTGACATTGAAGTGTGATTGTTTCCCACCACCACTGATCAGTCAAAATTTATTATTTAACAGCTAGCTGGTCATCAGTTTTTTATTTCATCACAACTAACCAAACATTTATGTAGAGTTCTGGGATTTAATCATTTCTGACCTGCTCTGACAGAACCAAGAAACAACATTCTCAAAAAGCTCATATTATTTAAAACTCAGTTAACCACTAAAAGAAAACATGAATCATTTTCTGGTATCTAATGGCCATCTGGAATTTTGCAGGTAAGATATCATAGCTTATTGATTTAATTTCCCCCCTTGGTGAAAACTTTTTAAGAAAAAAAGTCATAAAATATAACAATTTAGTCTGATTTTCTGAAACACAAATATAGAATTGAAGTGAGCAGGGTAATTTAAAATATTATGTGTTAATGAAGTTCTAGTTTCTCAGGTCAGAGTCACAGGGTTACATGATCAGAAAATTTTGGGGGGGAGTCAGGGGGTACTGCAGCACTGCCAAGTTGCAGCAGGCCAATTGCAAATCATTCAATCACTTACTCACTTGAGCTTTTGCTCCATGAAGGATTGAATTGTCAATTATATGGAAGGTTGATCCATTTTCTAGCATCAGCTAGCGTTGGCAGTTGCCACTGATGTGGAAGTTTTGTGGTATGGACATGTCTTCAACAAATATCAGTCTCAACCCAAGGCAAGAAGGATGTAGGCAGGAACCTTTATTCATTGAGTAAGCCTTGGCATAACTAATCATTTCCCAGTTAAAGCATTTGGCTTTAATTTACATAATTTCATCAAGTTTCATTCATTTTACAATCTCCAGAACCATCTGCAAGAAAAACAACACTGACTATAAAGGAAGAGATATACTATATACAGCATTCTTCCACCCCCAAATCAGCTGTATACTTGACTTCCTTGGGTTCAATTAGAGGTAGTGTTGCAATTCCTCAATATTAGCTAAATCAAAACTACACTGTCTTCTCCCAAGTGGAAAGGATTTAGAGATTATGACTGAGAAGCCAAACTCTTTCTCTAGGCATGTACTGCCATTTAAATAATGGATGATAGGGCTACCATGACTCACACAGATATTTCAGAAAACTAATTTTCCAGATACTATTATCAACCATCATAATCATAGCAGTTTAAGATGCAGCAAACCAACCTTCACTTTATTTGATTTTATGTACTGAATATTAACTGCATCATATCTCTTTTATTTAGTCCTGTAATAGCAGTAAGAGATGTGGACAAAAAACCAGTATTAATTACTCATAGAACATTCGGGAGCAAATAGTCAAAGAATGGTTAGTGAATTGGTGGAAGGATTTAAATTGTTAAAATGCTGCCTTACTCCGAACTAGGAACTAAAGGGAGGTAAGGAAATTGCACAGAAGTAAAGTACTTTACTGCTGAAATCATTACACACAAATTGCCCTTGACAAAGTTGGTTTGCTTATCTATTACTGTATTCAAAAGAGCTATAGTTTTGACTTGGATTTTTTAAAAGCATATTTGATAAACTGAAAGAAGCAGCATTGTCAGTACTAGTTAAGGGCAGTCATTGTCCCTGTCTAATTCAGCTGTTTTTGGTCTCCCATGTTTAACATTAAGGGTCTACAGGCATTGGTACAACCAATTTGCTATTGTATCTTTGTTTGCCAATTCTATAGTAGATTTTCATTCTGACTACCAATGCATGAAATTTATCTTTATATTTTCAGTTGTTTTGTTTTTTACAGACACATATACAGTATAAAGATACTTTGTATATGTTTGGATTATGTTTTTATATAGTGATGAAGGTTCATCTAAAAGTCCTTTCTTTTTTTGTGTCATATAAATTAAAATAACTGTTTAGTGTTCATTCTCAATGAATATTGTTGTTTTTCTTTGGGAGGACAATCTGTTATCAGTTCCCACAAATAATGTCCTTATAATTCAGTTCCTTCCATCACCCACGTCTCCTGTAATGATTACTAGTTCTCATTATTTTGTCCGGAGTTATAGGATTTGGGAAATTTTTCATTAAAAATAATGTGTTGCAGATACTGTTGTAGTGAAAATGTAAAACATGTCATTAATAAAATACACATGCTTATGGATTCTAGATAAAGTGTCCATTGCAAATATTTTCAATGAGAATTATATTTGTGATAGAATCACATTTTTAAACAAGATTGACAGTTATTAATAGAATGTATTAGCTAAGGCCAGTCTTACTCATCTATCTCTTAACTGGCTTGGGGGAGGGGTGTCATGCTCCTGTTAGAATCTGACTCCTAGGGAGAGGAAGAATAGCCAACAGGGAGTGGGAATGTGGCTCCAGAGGTTGTGGAGGAAACTGGGGAAGGGCATGGGCTGGCTGGGCATTCAGAGGAATACCCAGGCCCATCCCCTCTTCACAGGAGGGCACGCAGGAAGGAGCAGATAAGGGAGAAATGTGAATGGTGTGGTCTATGGGGGAGGAAAGGGCCTTGATCCCCTTCATGGGCTGCAGCTCTGTTTAAAAGGACAAACTGCTCATGGACCAGTGGAAAAATAAAATATTTTCAAAGTGTGAAAATATTTATAGTCTGTCAGTTCTTATCTGAGTTCTGGCATCCTTCCCAGTGTGTGTGTTTCAATATCTATGGATGTCTTCAAGCCATTATTCTGCCTTGTCTCATTAATTCTTCAATGTGGTTTGTGTTGTTTTTTTCTATTTATAATTTATGTGTATTTTGAGTTTGAATGGAAGTTCTTCCTTTTCGCAATTGTTTGTGGGGGAGGTTTTTTTTTCCAGTCAATGATAATTGGACCTTTAAAGCCAAGTTGAAGGAATTAAAGGGACTTCATCTGTTTTTGTGACTTTGTTGTTTTTTTATCCCACCCTGGGTCATCACAAGGGAGCTGGGAATTTGGTGGATTCATTGAGCAAGGGGTGAGACTCCGAGTCTTAAATGACTTTCCAATTTAATTAATTCTACTCTGTCCAGTTCTGAGTGGTGTGCATTAAAGGGAGATGTAGAAGCTGGGACCAGTTCAGAGGAGAACTACCAAACTACTGGAGGGTTTGTAAATTAAATCTTTTGACAAAGAGCTAAAAAAGTTGGATGTGTTTAGCTTCCAGGGAGAACTGGAGTAAAATCTGATAGCAGTCACACAATTATCTAAAATACTGTCATGTACAAGTAGGGGCAATCCTATCCTCTGTTGAACCTGAAAGCAGGTGATGAATAGATGAATAAAATTACATATAATATTTTACACTGACAGATTATTTTGGCTTTTGTTCCAAAGAATCTGATGTCCCAAATTTGAACTATATGAAGTCATCAACAGAAGAAAGCAAGAAAATAGTGATATTGGTGATTTATCTACCTTTCTTTTGAGGCTTTTCAATTCAAACATTAAATGTAGTGTGCTAAGGTTGATGTACATATCTATATCTGGTTACTTAAATCAATTAACTACACTATGCTGTATATTTCTACTCCTATGCGAGTCCTATTGAATTCCAAGACTATAATATAGTAAGTTGCAGACCCATTTCCTCCTTCACCATTTTAATGTGTTTTGAATTACCATTATTATTTATTTTTACCAAAGTACTTGGTACATACAGTCCATTAACCACAAATAAAATTGTGTATCTTACTTTGATTTTAAATGGAACTCTTCCTTAAAATGATATGTGTTGTTGATGACCTTGTTGTTAAATAACTGATTCTGTCAATACATTAAGAGTGAATTTTTATTATGTTTCAATATTTATTTAAGCAAGAAAAATAAATATGTTTAAATTAAGGTATTGGTGAACCAAGAAATTTTATTTTAGTATCAATTTTTACTGAATTTTTGATTTACATATTATCAAGTCCAATCACCCTTTTAAGATACTAAAATATTTTTATATACTCCACCCATACTAGTGGAAACTATTTAATTTTTTGTTAGGGCCTTGAATGCTTAGTAGAATAAAGAGGATCTAAATTGAATAAATAAATAATAAGGTGCATAAGTCTGTATTAAAATATTAGAATAGGAAAAAGCTATTTTTAATACTGTACTTTCTCCCCCTAATAGTAGCATTCCAAAAACTTTCTAAATCTTCTAAAACCAAAGCAGCTATTAAAAAACTACTGTAGTCCATTTATTGAATTCTACCCAATTTAGATAAGGTTTCCTTTACTGTTCCATGATTGAAGTAATTAAAATTTGTTGCTATGATTTATGTTAATATATTGTACATTGCTAATTAAGTTTAAAATAGATTGATTAAAAAATTAATGTAGGATTTGCAGTCATGATTAGTCATCCTAGATTATTGTTATCATGCTGAAGATATTTTCACGTCTTACTAAGGGTTGTAAAATCTAATCCTCTATAAAATGAAAAACCAGCAATGCGATATTTTGATACTGTATAGAAAGATGAGCAACGTAAGTTACTGTGGCATCAGAACTAATTTTATTGTTGCCCTATAACAGCTCTAATATAAATATATGAAAAAGTAGCTATTATTTCAGTGTTCAATAATAAAAGTAAATAAACAAGAATCAGGGTGACATAAGAAACCAGAACTCTTTAGTTTGACAAATTGCTGGGGATAGTGTTCTGTAGTTAACGCACCACAGTCAGTTGATCCTATGCCAAGTATCCTAGTAACTGATCTTACATTTCTAGATCTTTATTGGATGTATATGCTTTATTCATATTTATATAAGTTGCCATGAGAACAATTCATTATTTGAGCATTCAAAGCATTTGCTAATAATACTACCCTACTTTGACTCAACAACAATACCAGCATTTTCATGGAATCAAATGTGGAACAACTTGATGTACCATTCACTAAAATTGTAAGTGGGTATTTTATTGTAATTTGGAAATGTGTTTGGTTCAAGATTCTCAGACTCATGAAATATGAGTCTTTATTTTGATTCTACAATAAAATTAAGATAATTCTTCAATTGCCTTAATCAGAATTACATTCATTAAATATCCTTATCAGAAAAAGTAAAAAAAATATTCTTTCTACGTATGTATATGTGGGCATATTACACAAACATGCAAGAGACTAAAGGCAATTTTCAGCATTACTTTCTGAATTTCTTACAAATAATGTTCTTATATTAATTTCATTGGCTCTCAGTACACAGTTTAAGGTTCTGCTGCTTGGTCCAAATTTTAGTTTACCAGAATTTATTTTTTATGATCTGTGATCTTTATACCTCCTGATTTTGTGTCCAAACCAGTATGTCCTGATGCAATAAAATCTGCAATTTTAAAATTCTTAATATGATTTTCAACAAAAAATGGCAAGAGAAAGATGTATAATAAAAAGATATATATCTCTTGCAAAACGTACCTGGAAAAGAGGTACAAAATAGTGACTGTTTTAAAAAGATGTAAATTTTAGTCTTATTTCTCTTTTGTTTCCTTTGACAGAATCACAATCAGATGAAGAAATAGGCATTGGACTATTCGATTCTGGGGCAATTGAATAGTTTCCAGGGGTAAATCTTCAATGCTGGGAGGACAGGAGTTCATGATGTTCTGGAATTGGCATTTGATCTGAGAAGTTAAAGAACTTTTGTGTAGAAATTCTGCTTTTATGAATGAAATTCTTTTTCCTAAGCTCTCTTAGAATTTATTCCATTTTTACTATCATCTTTTAATATACTGCCATGTGTGACTCAGCATTCAGGAACAGTCCATATGACAGGAATTTGATCATTGAAATGTGTTTGTTTCCATAGAAACATACAGAAGGTAGTCTGAAGAGAATGAAACATCAACTTTATCAAAAAAATTGTCTTGGAATTATTATGAAGCACTAAATTGCTTAAAAAGAGCATCATTAAGCTGGATTTCTTGGGGGGGGGGGAATGTGCTAGAAAACTTCAAGCAAACAAGGGACTTTCCTTCAGAGTTTATGTGGGTGGAATCAATTTAGTAAGGGAAATCTTCACATATTATGTTGTGGGAGGTAAAAAAAGAAAATATTGTAAACAAAAAGCTACGTTTAAAAGAATTCCAAATAATAATATTCTCAAATGGAGGCTAATCTAGAAAATACCATAAACACATGACTGCATAACGTGTCAATTAAATGTTAAATTTCTCTTTCTCCTTGGGGACAACTTTTCCCAGTACACTGCATTTTCTAGATGTATTGGGATATTATCCCCAACATGACAACACTATTCCATAAAGATTTGAAATGATGGAGTTACTTCACCATCATGCAGTATCTGGAGGGGACAGTGTTGCAGAAGAACTCTGTTTCACAGTGTTCTACATTTTTTAACCTTGACTATTAATATAGTTGCTACCCCAAATGTCAAGACTATTACTGAGAGAAGTTCCTTTAGAGATTATGGAGAAAAAAGGATAGCTAGATACAGTACTATAATTTTTAGTGACATTTGGGGTAGCAACTATATTAGTCCACTAGACAAAGAAAATGACATGTTTCCATAAATTAATAAAATTTTAATAATAAGTCATACTGAGCTACCACTAAATGTTATGGTGGTTGGTGGGTCATGTTTATTGGGGAAGGTCTTTCATCCAAATAAGGAAGACTTCTACTTTATAGCTCTGCAAATTCTTTTCATACAATTGCAGGTAAAACTACAGTCTGACATTTAGGATAGCTTCCAAGTAGCATGTAAATGTGTAGATAACAGACTAAGGTATTTAACATTCTTATCTTATTAGAAGAAAAAGTAATAAAGATTTTGGAGTAAACCTGACCTGGACCAAAGCAATACTTAATAGAAGAAGTGGACTCTGCAGATATTTTTGCAGTGGACTATATTTTTCTTTTGGTTCTTGCAAGCTAATTAGTCAAGAGGGTAGAGTTCCATCTTTTACTGTAGTATTCACCAATATATGCAACACACTGTATTTTGATTAATAAACATGGTATTTTTATTGCCTTAACAACTGAATGCTCAGGAGGTCATGAGACAATGAGAAATGATAGAGAGAGAGCGCCACATTGGAAAGATTGACCGGGCAACCATTTTGCTGTGTTATGTTCTTAATGCAAATACACAGTATTAATGGCATCAGCTATATGGAAGTGTTTCTGATATTTCAAAAGACAATTAATTAAAATAAGCAACCTGCTGCAATAAGATCACAAGACTGATTATATATAATGACATGACAAAGTAGCAACAATAGTGCATTGAAATGTCTACAAGAAATGCCATTTGCTTGCAAGCAATGACTTCTGGGACCAGATAGACAAAATCATAGAAAATGAAGAAGCTCTGGGACTTTAGAATTCAAACAGACAAGTATTTGCCACACAACACCTTAGACTTAACAACTGTTGATAAGGGAAAAAAAAGTCTGAATAGTGAATGTGGCACTATCTGGAGACAACAGAAGAGAAGAGAACTGGACAAATCACAAAATGCAAATGCAAATAGAAGTAGAATGACTGTGGCAAAATAAAACAAAGATTACACCAATAATGATAAGCACCTTCGGTGCAATCCTGAAACAAATGTAGCACCACTTGAACACCACTGGCATTGACAAGATCATTAGCAGTCAACTGCAAAATTCAGCTTTATTTGGAACAGGTTACATCCTGTGGCGATACCTCTAACACCATCAAACAACAGCATTTGCTTATCCCAGGTCCTTGGAAAAGATTTGATAGATGGATAAAAATGTCTAATCCAGGCTAAACATCTGGCATGGTTGGTACAACCAACCATAATAACATTATCTTTGATACTTTCCCAAAGGTAATGTAGTACACAAAAGTAGTGAATGGTGTTTTATCACATTTTAAATTACATATTGTTTCTAATTTTCTAAGATTATTTCTAAATACAAATATAAAATCTTATGTACCTTTCCAGAATCCCTTTTTCAATAAAGTTTACCCATTATCTCTAAAAGAATTTTGTTTCTTTGCATCTTGCTCCTCATCCCTTCCTTTCTCCCTTGCTTATTCTTCTCCTTACCCTTTTTACCCCCTTGTCTCTCCACCTCCCTTTTCTTCTTCTGCTTTCCTCCTTTCTGTTGTTTTCTAACATAGTATCCACTTTTCACCTTATTTTCTCTTTTTGGTTGTTTTTCCAAGTCTTAAAGTCCCCTTTTCCTTTTCCTCTTTCTCCTTTCCTTCCCCAAATAAAGTCACTTGTTCATCAAAAATGGCTTCTTCTTTACTCCAGTCATCCTGTTGCGCAGTCAGCTTTTCATAAGTACAAACCGCCATTTCTAAAAATTGAAAGAGAGTGCCAAGAGAATCCTTCCCTTCTTGTTCTTCTTTTTTGTATTTTTGGTATTCAAATTTCAATTCATCCACAAGTGATGCCATTGTAAAGAGAAAAAGTTTTTCCAAACAACCACCCAAGTGCTTTTAATCAAAGATAGTTCTCAGAAATTCCAAGATCACCAAACAATCCAAATAAGCTGTTTCTTTTAATACTTTCTCCTTTCTTCACTTTCTCTTTCTGGGGTTACTGTTTAGTCACAAAGTTCCATTTAAAATATATCTTTTAGAAGTCTTATTAATGTTTAATAACTCTTTAAAATTCTAGGCAATCTTCTTATTTTCAAATTCTGCTCCAATTTTTTTTTCCTCTCCCTTCCCACTCACAGCAAAAAAGGTTTTTTTAAAAAAAAATGTTCAGAAATCCTTATCCCTTCAGCATTTAATTACCTCCAATGCAGGTTTTCCGATTTCTCTTATGGTTCCATCCGCTGTCACGTTAGGAAGGAGAGTGAGAAAAAAAAAACTTTTCCTTTTAAAATTCCATTCGCGCTTGTAAATCTCTCTGGAAACAATTTATCTTTGGCAAATTTCAAGTTCCAGGGTACTTTCTTTTACTTTAACCTGGTCAGCAAAAACCACTTTCACTTGTTCGCGACTCTTCCAACTTTCTTCCTCCTGCACAATCTTGTCCAACAGCAGGCTTCTTTGTGGCGGCCATTGCTGACCGCCGCTCCTCCACCTTGGGAAAAGGGGGTTTTGCCGGCTGGGGAGGGGGTCTGCGACACCCCCAAACCCCGAAAAAGTCTGAATAGTGAATGTGGCACTATCTGGAGACAACAGAAGAGAAGAGAACTGGACAAATCACAAAATGCAAATGCAAATAGAAGTAGAATGACTGTGGCAAAATAAAACAAAGATTATACCAATAATGATAAGCACCTTCGGTGCAGTCCTGAAACAAATGTAGCACCACTTGAACACCACTGGCATTGACAAGATCATTAGCAGTCAACTGCAAAATTCAGCTTTATTTGGAACAGGTTACATCCTGTGGCGATACCTCTAACACCATCAAACAACAGCATTTGCTTATCCCAGGTCCTTGGAAAAGATTTGATAGATGGATAAAAATGTCTAATCCAGGCTAAACATCTGGCATGGTTGGTACAACCAACCATAATAACATTATCTTTGATACTTTCCCAAAGGTAATGTAGTACACAAAAGAAGTGAATGGTGGAGTGGCTCAGAGGTTAAAATGTTAGGCTTGTTCGCTGAAAAGACTTGAGCACCATCCCATCATCCCGTCCTCAGCACAACTCCTGCCAACCTAGTAGTTTGAAAGCATGCAAATGCAAGTAGATAAATATGTACCACTTTGTGGGAAGGTAACAGCATTCCATGACAACATGCTGGCCACATGACCATGGAAATGTCAATGGCCTTGAAACAGAGATGAGCACTGCCCACCTAGCAATGACTAGGAGAGTAAAATCTACAGGGACTCCTTTATCATTTTACATACAAGTATTACCTCCAAAGTAGTTTTTACATTTTAAGAAACTATTCAGAAACACTGAAACACTGATTGCTTGGAGAATGTTGATATGGATAGAATGTGATATGTATGTTCATTTCAAGCCATCTGCAAGTGCTCTTTGCTATGCAATGACATAGTTATCTGATGAAAAATCTGAATATCTACTATTATGACAATTAGGCCTGCAGCAAGCATATGAAAGAATTATAATCCACTGAAACATAAACAAAGCACTTCTCTTGGAATCATTAAAGCAGGCATGTCTTTTCTAAAAATAGACACAACCATGAATGGTTCTTTAGCAACTCTTATGAGTCTGACAAAATATGCATTACATTAATAAACTGAAGAGAAATACGTTGTCCTCTTGTGCATTGCACAACTTCTTTCCAAATGCTTTGTACAACCATAATAATTTAGTATTAATAACAGTATTTGAGCAAATTATGTCAATGAGTTTCTGTAACTTTGTGACACCAATTCAGCTCCATAAAGGACTAACTTTTTTCCCTACCCTAGATTAGCTGTAATGGTCCTGGGTTTAAAACTATATAATTGGGGAAGAGGAGGGAAGAAAGTTGGTTGCTTTAAAAAATTCAGCTACCTCAGACCTAGATTTTTTTTAATGTTCTAAAATTCACTTGTCCTATTTCTCCTCTAGATGTTAGGAAAATATTAGCTTAGCTAATTAATTCATTTATTTATAGAAGCAAATGGGGGGATAAAGACAAAGTTCATAAAAGTCCTTCAGAACATTTTGCAAACTTTAAGGACTCTATTACAATTGTGTCCCATGGGGGACATAAACATTTTCAAATCAGCTTTGTCAGTTATGAAGAGAGATAATGGGTACCTTGTTCGCTTATTACTTATTTAGTTATCTTTTTATTTTATTTTTCAAGTTTGATCTAGAAATAGGCAATTTTAAATATCTATAAATTAAAAACTAAATGTAATTTATAAAATGAGAGGTTTATTGTATGATACTTAGAAAGTAGCTTTCTAGCATTTTTCCTTTTAATCCGTTTTTCAGTTTAGCCTAGATAATAAGGAAAAAATTGGTAAACCAGGAACTGAGTTGTGGTCAGATGGAAATAACTCTAGTCACTCAGGTAACAAAAAAAAAATGCAGCAGTACAAACAGTTCTATTTGGATCCCAAATCAACAAGATCTTCAGAATTACAAGTAAAAAAATGAAAATAAATTGAGAGAAAGTTCAACAGCAACAAGGCAAAGTAGAACTTTACAATGAGGAGTAAAGGAAAGGGACAAACAACTGCAAATCTATTCTGGGTATGTCTAGTCTAATAAAAAGAAGGCCTAGGGGAGACATGATAGCAGTGTTCCAATATCTCAGGGCTGCCACAAAGAAGAAGGAGTCAAGCTATTCTCCAAAGCACCTGAGGGCAGGACAAGAAGCAATGGATGGAAACTAACCAAGGAGAGAAACAACATAGAACTAAGAAGAAATTTCCTGACAGTTAGAACAATTAATCAGTGGAACAACTTGCCTCCAGAAGTTGTGAATTCTCCAACACTGGAAATTTTTAAGCCATTTGTCTGAAATGATATAGGGGGTTGTTATTCTATTCTATTCAAACATTTTGGCTATTTGTACATTCAGTACATCAGTAAAGTATTAATGTTTCTGAGGAACTCTGCTAATAGGACAAGTTGACCTCTGTAGTTTTCAATTTGTATACAAATATTGATGTCATTAACAGACTGCTGTTGGAATTTTTGCTGGTTATAGACCCAAAAACAGGAAGCAACTCTAGTTAATACAAGGATGATAATAGTTTAGTTGTTTTAAGTACTGAAATCATATAATTGACTTATGTTGGAAACATTGGCACTATATAGCCCAACTAAAGGAGAAGCTTTTGAAGACTGGAAACAGATGACAGACACTTCTCTACAGATTTATAACAAGCTATAACAATCATTTGGAATAGAAGCTAAACTGACAGTTTTCTTTAGGAAATGAATGACTGAAAAATAATCATTTCAAAAAGAGAAGTCTTGGAGATTTTTTTGGGGAAAAAATGTGAACAGTTCTTGAAAAACATTTAAACCTAATATGATATAATGTTTAAGGTGCTGAACTTTGACCAGGGAATTCTGATTCAAGTCCACATTTAGCCATGGATAGCAATAGCAATAGCACTTAGACTTATATATCTCTTTACAGTGCTTTACAGCCCTCTCTAAGTGGTTTTACAGAGTCAGCATATTGCCCCCAACAATCTAGGTCCTCATTTTACCCACCTCGGAAGGATGAAAGGCTGAGTCAACCTTGAACCTGGTGAGATTTGAACTGCCAAATTGCAGGCAGCCAGCAGGCAGTAGAAGTAGCCTGCACTTCTGCACTTTGACCATTGTGCCACCGTGGCTCATGGATGCTTGGTGTAACAATCCCTATTTCACAGGATAGTTGTAAATACAAATGGAGGAAGGAGTACTATTTAAATTATATTTCATTAATTTATTCACTTATTAAATTTATATAGCAGCACAGCTCACACAAAGTGAATCTGGGCAGTGTACAACAATAAATATTGAACTCTTGGAGGAATTGTATGAAAAGAAACCTGAAAATTATACAGGTAGTCCTTATTTAGCAACTACAACTGGGACTCGTAACTTGGTCATTAATTGAAATGGTTAAGTGAAACTATGACTATGGTTATGATATTCTTTCAGCCATCTTTTGCCTTATAGACTATAAAGGTTGCAAATACAAGGATTGGTCATAAAGTTACTTTTTCTTCACTGTTGTAATTGCCAACAGTTGCTAAACAAAGATGACCTGTAGAGTCTGCCCCTCCCCTCCTTGCCCAGTCAGTCCTTATCACACAAGGGCCACTTTGCGCGCATGCCTGACGTCGCTGACTGTATTCTCCCCTGCCCAGTCACTCATTAAGGTTTTTTTTTCTTTTCCTCCTGATGATCAGCTGTTCCGACAATCGGCTGTGCCGGGATCCCCCTCGCTGTCTTACTGCTTTACCCAGGAGGCTTCCCTGAGGCCCAGGAGGCAAAAAGGGGTGCGTGGAGGGGGTGTACTACATGCCTCCATTTTTTTGCCTTTTGGGGCCTCAGGGACGTTTCCTGGGTGCAAAAACGCCCCCCCCCCCAGGAGGCTTCTTTGAGCCCAGGAGACCCAAAAACAGAGTGTGGGGGGGTGTTGCTGCAAAAAAAGCCACGCCCACCTCACCACGCTCACAGAACCAGTTGTAAAAAAATTTGAATCCCACCCCTGCATAAGGTGTATATAATAACTACGGTATGTTACACTCCTTGATCATTTGAGAAGAGAAGCATACAAATGCCCCCTCCCCCAATACTGTAACGTAGCATTTTTAATCCTAATTAACTATGGAAGTCAGCTCTGCCCAGGTGACAGCTGAGAATCAGTGATGTGGGACAGTTTCTGGAAAGCACCACGAATCTCATTGTAAAGCATTTTATGTTGCTCTTAAATTAGAATATGGGCATGTGAATTTCATAATACAGCTTCAATTCAGATGACTGCTCACATCAATGAGTCATTCTTCAGTCACAAATGAAAAGAGAAAGAAGTAAAGAAAGAAGCTTGAAGTTAAGAATTTTACTTTTGTGCTGTTTTTATTTAAATTTCTTTTATGTCCTTCTTTATTTCACAAGTAGCTGCTGTTTAATCTAGACAATTGACTTTGGTAAGGGCAAAAAGCAAAGAGCACATTTAGGTTGCCTAAATTGACTTCCCTTTGTCTCTAGCAATGAATCTCCATTTCTTCTTCTTGAGATTCATATACCCAGAGTATAGTTTTGAAGTTCTATTAAATTGGTTTTCAGCCAGCTTTTGATTCACATTAGCTCAAAATGTATTCATGATATGATTCAATGTAATTTAATTTTTAATTCATAATTACATCTTTAAATATTATATCCCACTCAGAGTCTTAATTGTGGGAATGAACCAAGAATCTTGATAACACAGTGCAGTATATGTATATACACATAAACTGGTGAATCTACTGGAAAAAATAGAGCAAAATTCTCTTATCTATTTTTAATAGAAAAATGGTTGTACCTGGGACTGATTGGGAAGCCACAGTTCTTCTGATAAAGTTCCAATTCTGGTGCTGAAACGGGAGACCCGGCGCATATTGATTTGTCTGATGCTAAAGTAACATTTCCAAAATGCACTGTTTCTATCATGTTGGCACACCTGAACTTGTGGTTCTGTTGCCATTAGTCAACTGTGTTCGGAATCATAAAACACAGGGGGGATGGTCTGTTCACATAGTTCCTACATCAATTGATGGCTGATATATATGTATGTATGTATGTATGTATGTATGTATGTATGTACATATGTATGGTATTCAGCTTTGTTCGGGTATTTTCCCACATCATTATAATCGTGCTTTAAAGTTGTAGCAACGTTTCGGCAGAATCTCATCTGCCATCATCAGGCTTCTGTATTGTACTCACAGACGAACACAATACAGAAGTCTGATGATGGCAGATGAGATTCTGCCGAAACGTTGCTACAACTTTAAAAGCACAATTATAATGATGTGGGAAAATACCCGAACAAAGCTGAATACCATATATATATGTATGTATGTATGTATATGTATATGCATATGCGTGTGTGTGTGTGTATATATATATATATAAGATCCCTGAGAAGAGAAATATCTGAAGGCAGCACCTTTTCCATTTTCAAGACTGGGAATAGATCCAGCCTTAAAAGGGAGGACAAACTGTTCGTGAAAGGACAGCAATGGATGTGCAATCAATATAGTATCTGCTCAACAACAAATCCCATGAGAGTTTTGTTTCCTATTCCATAAATGGAACTGATCAATTAATCCAGCATTTTCTGCTGGTCTAGCATAAGTTTTTCATCAGACATCTATATTTCTGCTCTTCTGCAACTCAGAATTATTTCCTAAGGTCAAGAAAGGCTATATCTTATTTGTCTTGAAGAGGTAACAGAAGACAATATTCTATTAGATATCATACCTCTGCTTAGGAGGCTGTACTGTACAGAACAAGCTATTCTGTCTGATCTGGTTTCAAGAATGTCAATTGACAGTTTGTGGTGGGACAGGAGGGCCAGCAGAGCTTAGAGCTCATTCTGTCATTCTGACTTTCCCTGTACAAAGAGACTTATTAAATTAAATAGAAATTGATCATTTTTCTCTATATTAATGAAAATCAATAATGTTTGTGTGTTTGGCTATCCAGACTTAAGAAGAGAGTATTCTTATGGGGAAAAAGACAGACCAAGATAATCAATGCTGAAGAACCTGAATCAGTGTTATTGCTCCTCTTTTAAAACAAGGGCTAATAGACTCTCCCTTGCTAATAAGCACTTTATTTGAAATAAACCTAGGCTTGGGACTTGGGAACTTGATTTCAAGCTCCTCCCTGGAATACTCAACTAAAATAGAATCTGTCTCCTGTAATGAATAGCATATAGGTTTACTACCAATACTAATCAACAGCTTAATCGAAAACCCTTTTAACAATGACATACAGTATGAACAACCCAAGCTGTCCTTGCTTTGTACTGGTTTCTCCTTGTTCTCTTGACAGTCATAGCAAGGCTGGTTTTTGGCTCTGGTTTTCTCCAGTTCTTCTGCTCATTTCCGTTCTTCTGGCCAGGGTCTGCTGAATCTGCCAGCTTCTTTCACTTTAAGTCCATTTACTGACAATTAAAACACCCATTCTGCTTATTATTTCAATTTCACAACTTCCTTTTTTACATTTAAATTAATTATTAATTAAGCTACATTTTAAAACTCTTCTTTACAGTATTATCCAATTGCTCTTTTGGCTTAAATTGCTATCTAACACATTTGTTCTCCCCCGCACTTTCCTATATACATATAGTGCTCACCCTTCTGGGATTCTCTTTACTTATATTCCGGTTTTCCTTTCCTACCTTTTTCTCCAGGGGGATGGGAGGAGTATTTCCTGTCTTATTTTGAAACCGGCAGAAAAATATTTTTTTCTTTGACCTCAGCTTCCTTTTAAACTTTATTAGAATATCTCATTCTTCCGATTATTCTAATAATTGATATTTGACTGCTTTGCAGAAATTAGATTCCTGGTATGTGACTCTCCCCCTTCTGGCCTTTACTATGAAAGGTAAAGCTTGTGGAAGTTGGATAGCAGAAGTCAAGAAGGTTGATGACAAGAGCAGGAAAAGTGTAAACTGTTATGGATAGTTTGCATATCTATCCTTGATATCTAGGCTTGATTTTGTTCAGGTTTGTCTGTGCCCATTTGCAAATAAGATTAGGAATGCCTTTCTTCTTGCAAATGATGAAGAACAGCAGACAAATAATTTTTGAAGTTTTTAAATAATGAGAGAACTGATAAAACACCAGGCACTGAAATGAATAGCTTTCTGAATATGAACACATTTGCTTATGTAGCTATCAACAGAGAAGCCTATTAGCAATTTAAAATAGGCTGTTGAAAAGAGATCAGAATCGTTTTCATGGTAACTTCTTTAATTTTTTAAAAAATAGATACAGGGTGTCTTTTGTCTTATTTAATACTTCATTGTCTTTCTTTAAGCCTTCGCAGCATATAAATTCCAAAATGTGAATTTACAGTGTTAAAAGAAGAGAAATGTAAAACCTTAAAATATAATGCAAGTAGAATGCATGAGGTAGATAGGCAGGAAAGGAAGGAAGGAAGGAAGGAAAAGAAGAAGAGAAAGAGAAGAAAGAAAGAAAGAAAGAAAGAAAGAAAGAAAGAAAGAAAGAAAGAAAGAAAGAAAGAAAGAAAGAAAAAGAAAGAAAGAAAAGAAAGAAAGAAAGAAAGAAAGAAAGAAAGAAAGAAAGAAAGAAAGAGGAAGGAAAGAAAGAAAGAAAGAAAGAAAGAAAAGAAAGAAAGAAGAGAAAGAAAGAAAGAAAAAGAAAGAAAGAAAGAAAGAAAAAGAAAGAAAGAAAGAAAGAAAGAAAGAAAGAAAGAAAAGAAAGAAAGAAAGAAAGAAAGAAAGAAAGAAAGAAAGAAAGAAAGAAAGAAAGAAAGAAAGAAAGAAAGAATCACCTTCATACAGTATCTCTTCTCAGTAATAATTTAAAGCAGGCGGGTTCCAGCTGGAGGTATAAGAATCCACATGCAACTTTTGCTGATTTATAGCATTTTCATGATTTTTTTATTCACATTACAGTTGAAATTAAACCCAGCTAGTGGACAGAAACAATAGTATTGGATCATGCAGAACTGATATTGTGATAGTGATAAGATGTCCCCTTCTTTTTTAAAAAAGAATGTTTTATTATAGAATATAAAATATAAAACAGTAAAACAAACAAACATGAAACAAAATGAAAACCTACATTCAAACTTAACAACAGCAAAGAAAAAATAGTATACAAAAAAGGAGGAAAAAGTGGTCAATTAAATTTAACATGTAGGATCCAACCTGGGTGGGTGCTAAAAGAAAAGAAAAAGCAATAGATTCTCCTCCACTTTTACATACATACATTACGCTAATCTTCAAATCTCTCTGTTAACCATCTGTTATTATATTTAGCATGTAGAAAGTCCACAAATGGTCCCAGTCTCTTATTATCCCTAATCAAAGCAGTTAATTTTGCCATCTCTGCTAATTTGGTCAATTTCAAAATCCATTCTTCAACAGTTGGCATCTCTTTTTCTTTCTGATGTTTGGCAAGTACAATTCTCACAGCCATCACCATGTGAAGGAGTCCAAATTGTTTTTCAATTGACTTGTCCATCATACCTAAAAGAAAAGCTTCAGGTTTCATTAATATTTGTATCTCAAATATTTTTGCACTGTCATTGTTGCATTTATACAATATGTTTTCACATATTAGCAAGACCACCGTACATGATAATATACACCTGGATTTTGACTATATTTTCACCACTTATTAGAAATCCTTTTATACATTTTCGCTAGCCTATCTGGGGTCAAGTACCAATGATACACCATTTTATGAAAGTTTTCTTTCAAGCTATAATTTAATGTAAATGTTTCCCTTCTTCAATACTTGCAAACAGCATGGAGTGTGATAAACATTATACAACTGTTAACTTCAGCAAGAAAGAAACACTATTCCAGTGTTATCAACAACTGGAAGCACCTGATCTAAAGATCTGTGGTTCATTAGCATATTCTGAGCACCAGACATTGTCCTGTTTGAGGTCCTGAGCAGCATCTGATATTAAGTCCTATAAGTATCAAACTCTCTCCTAAGCTATGTTAACTTCTAATTTTCTTCCAGTATGCAGCTTTCCCTTATCAATTCAAGAACAGTGATTTAGTCTGTCACTGAAACAACCTGAGGCCATAAATCTCATCAGGGTTGCAACCTTATCTGTCAGCTTCAAGTATGACAGACAACACTTGCAATTCCCAGTGGAACTCTTTGAGCCTCCCACTTACTTCAGAGGAACTGTGTGACACTTTCTGAAGGGAAGGGAAGTTAAGGAAAATTGTCCCTTACAACTTTTTATCCATATATTTAATCTCTTGTTCTTTAAAAAAAAAAGAACCCTCAAAGGATATGGCCAATATGAAAATTTTAAATATTTTAGCTTATTTGATGTCTTATTGATCATTTTTCTAATGTTTCAGTATTATAAATTGCTTTTTTGTACACTTTGAGCCTTTAAAAACTTTAAAACCACTTTAAAATGTTGTGTGTGTCTGTGTATATATAGGAGAGATATGTGCCCATATTGCTTCCTTTACATGATGGTGGTTATATGCAAAGATCTAACTATTATGAAAAAATGGTAGTGTACATACTGTCAGTATAATTAAGAAATACAATGACTTGTTATTTGTTTCTGCCTGTACTATTAAAATAATGCTAGTCTGTAGTCACATCCTCCAGGATCTCACTGTTTGCATGACATGATGATCTTATCAGAAATCACAGTGTTACACTTTACGGGAGTGAACAGATCATTAGAAAATGATTTAAATACAATTCTTATGTCAACGGATTTTCAACAGATGTTATTATATGGGGGTGTAGTTAGCTAGATAAAAATACATATAGGAAATAAATAAGAATAGGGCATTTGGTATCTCTAAAACATTTCCTGTTTAGGGTTGAGGTCATCTTCAATCTTGGAGCTGTTGCATTAGATGCATTTGAAATGGATTCTTAGAAATTCTTTTCTTAAATTCTGTAAGAGAGTAAAAGTTTTAGTTGCTTATTGTAGATAATTCAAAAATAAATGAGCTGACATGTCTATGAAATTCCAATAAGTTTCTTCAGTTCTGATTAAATGGCGGAGGATGGAAGGATTTATACTCCGTTATATTCTAATAATGTCTTTCTTATGCATGACATGTCATACAACAAAGTAAAGAGTATGGTTATTAAAGGGAAAATATTTGATACAAATATAGTAATCAAAAGCAGTTTTAAAGTTAATAAATATTTTGATGTAATCAGCAGCAAATGAGAATGAGTTAGAATTTAATATTATTTTACGTGATTTTAAAAATAATTGTTTGTTTTTCTTTTTACAAATTCATGTTCATTTATTTTAGGAATAATGACACATACTATAGTGGTGGCCCTAATATAAATATTAATATTTAGAGAGTTGTGATTTTCAATTATTTCTGAAGCTGATGTGAGTCTAGCTTAATATATTCAATTATTTAATCAGTGAAAAATTAATTTTAAATTGTATGATAATTTAAGTTCACTGTTTATTTGCTGACATTTTATTTTCTAGCCACTATATCTTTTTTCCACTTTCTTCTTCTTTTTTTCTTATGTAGTATTTTTTTTTTGTTCCTTAAATCTGTCTCTCTATTTCTCTCTTTGACTATGTGTGTGTATGCCTCCAAACCTGAAAACATCTTTAAGCCTCCTGCAGTCACCTCCAGCAGTACTGACTTCAAATTCTGGTAATAAGAACCATAGAAAGTAAAACTATCATTACTCAGCTGTTGCAAATCCTAGGGTCGAAAAACATATCTCATCCCCAAACCACAGAAGAGAAATAAAATCCAAAACTAGCATCCCCACAACCATATATTTCCTTTTTGATGTTATGTGTGGTTGCTCACATCTGCAGCACTGACTGCAGAGTTATGAAGTGCCATTCCCTTGAAGGACCCGACAGGCAGACTCTCAGAAGTAGGAGATCCTTTCAAGGGGAAATGGATTGCAGACAAACTCTGTGGCTTCACAGAATCTCAAAAGTGTTGCAAAAAGAAATACAAGGTATAAAGAAGTTTCAACTACACCACAGCTGGGCTAGAAATAAATTTCCTCAGTTGTTCATCACTGCTGCATTTGGGGGATCAGGGAAACCCATAGCTACCTTCAAATTGGTACAGCCTATTTGTGTGGAGGTACACAATAAAATTTGTGTGTGGGGGGGAAGTAAGCATGTTTGTTCATTAGGTTTTTTCCCTCTTATTCTTCAGAATTAAGTCTCATTTACTCATTCATTTCCTGTATGAGCAGATGAACACAAAAGTAGGAGTGTGGGAAGCACTCAAGGTAAAGCATTTGGGAACTAAATCCGGGAAGCTGGCCATAAGCGCAGGGAAATCATTGCTGACCTATATTGGCTGAAATGACTAGCATTTCCCTATTTTTATTTTTTCTCAGTCTTATAAAATGGGTGAGGCTTCTAAAATCCCCCACTTCCTGTAATAATACTCAGAGTTGACTAATGGATTTGGAAGAATATTTTCATGCATATAAGTTAAGACTTTTTCTATTTTAGCTTGCTTTTTCTGTAGTGCAGGTGTAACAACTAGATAGATCTTGATTGCATTTAATGTATCTGTTGAGCACAACTGTAATTTCGTCTAATGCTACAGTATTTTGACATAGCAAAGAAAAGAAACTTATTATCATGCTTTCTACTATCCAAAGCAGCATGTGTATTGTATTGGTATGGACCATTGAACATCTATTAGATCATGCCTCTGACAGAGTGGCAATTTTTGATGGCACGTTTCTTTCTTCCTGGGCCATGTTGAAAATGGTTTACAAAGTACTCTTTAAAAATATTGTTCCCTTCTTTGTATCTTCAGTTTGACTGCTTTAGATGCTGAGTCTTTTTCCTGCACAACAATACACAAGCAGGCTATTCAATTTCATTGTTTTGCAACCTCCAAATTAGTAATTACCATATTTTTAAAGTAGAATAGTAGAATTTCCACTGACATAAAAGAATATAAATTCACTATTTTACACAGTTATATCAGTCCCTTCGGAAAACTTTCAGATGAGAAATGATTGAATGCAAATCAAGTTTAAAGTTGAATTATTGCTATTTAGTAGCAGTTCAATGTTTTTTTCAATATAGAATGCAAACGGTCATCTCTGTGTTGAGGCAGCTCTGAGCAAAGAGGTCAGGGCTTCCTGGATTCCTATAGGGATTCCCTCAAGACCTTGATTTTGTCTAGCAACTACTACTGATTTTGTCTGTAGTACCTCTTATGTAGGGCAGGACAGTTGTTCCATGGGTTTGTTCATCTTCTAGGTCTCCAGTATGTCTCAGTGTGTTTTTGTGGATCAGGCCTGTGATTTTGTGGAAGCCGTTGGCTGTCAGAACTTTAGTTAGGGTGCATAGTTCAGTCTTTATATGTGTCTTGTCTGCCAGCCATTTGGTTCTGGCAATTAGTGTTTTGGCCACGGAGTTTATCTGTGCTGGGTGGAAGTGGGATTGGGCATTGAGGTAGCAGTTGGTGTGTTTTCTTCTGGTATATGGTGTGTCCTAGTGTGCCATCTGTTTTTTTGTAGATTAGTACAACTACCATTCCTAGATGTAGATTACAGCACAAGACCCAGGATGTCACAACAATAGAACTCAGAAGGTTATCACACAGCGCATTACCCAGGTCGTTACAACACAGGAGGCTGATAGACACACAGCCAATACCTCAGCCACATACGTTCTTATGAAAAAGCCAGCCAATCTGCAAACATCAACTCCATCAACCAATCAAGAAATGACAACACAGCCAACCTCCCCACCAGTATATATAGGGAGACGGCAGCTCCGATCACACTTTGCTCACACAAGCACGAAGTCGAAAGCACCAGCCTGAAGATGGCGAGTGTGACCTCGTCAAAACGTTGCCAAAATGCTCTCAATCTTACACAGGAAAAGACCCGAACATGCCAAGACCTGCATATATATGCTCCAGCAACCTACCCAGAAGCAACCTACACAGAGAAGAACAAAAAGCACTCACCAACCTGAGGAAAGACAGCAACATAGTCATTCTCCCAACAGACAAAGGCAACACCACAGTCATAATGAACACATCGGACTACCACTCCAAACTATCCAACCTACTCCAAGACCCTGCTTACAAACCTCTGAATACTGACCCCACCACCTACCTAGAAAAAACCACCAAATCCAAAATAAAAGCATCTCTCATCAGCGAAGAGATCCAGCAGAGAATCATCCCCAGAGAAAAATCATCCATCATACCACTCAGACCCATAGTCAGCTCCATAGGCTCACCTCTACAGAATCTTGCCAAATTTCTTGCCAAACAACTCCAGCCCTACACAGAATCCATCACCTCACACGTACAAAACTCCTTCCACTTCATAGAAACAATAAAGAAACAAAACCTACGACCCAGCAACCTACTCGTGAGCTTCAATGTCATATCCCTCTTCACCCAAGTACCCATCAAAGAAGCCTTGACAGCCATCCAAAACAAATACAACCCCCCCAAACACATCCTAGATCTAACCAACCACTGCCTAACCAACACATACTTCATCCACAATGGACAAAGATACAAACAAATAGAAGGAGCACCCATGGGATCACCTCTCTCACCCGTCATCACTAACCTATACATGGAACACTTTGAAACCAACGCTCTAGACAAATCCGAACACAAACCCAAACTCCGGCTCAGATATGTAGATGACACTTTTGTAATTTGGCCACATGGGAAAGAAAAACTGGACAACTTCCTCACACATCTTAACAACCTACACCCCAAATTACAATTCACCATGGAAACAGAAACCAACAACCAACTTCCCTTCCTGGACGTCCTAATTTACAAAAAATCCAATGGCTCCCTAGGACACACCATCTACCTGAAAAAAAAAAAACACCAACCGCTACCTAAATGCACAATCCCATCACCACCCTGCACAGCTCAACTCTGTAGCCAAGACCCTCATCTCCAGAACCAAACGCCTAGCTGACAAAGACCACCTGAGAACAGAACTACACACCCTCACTAACGTATTAATTTCCAATGGATTCCAAACAAACACTATCACCAATCTAATCCGAAAATAGATACCCCAAAAAAACCAAGACACAGAACAAGACAATGGTATCGCACTCCTCCCCTACATCAAAGGCACCACAGATAAAATCAGCAAAATTCTCCACAAACACAATATCAGGATAGCCTTTGGCTGACCAAAAAATAGCCAACATCCTAAGAAACCCCAAAGACAAGATCCAGCTAGAAAACCAAGTTTATGAAATACCATGCAACAATTGTCCAGCCACATACATTGGACAAGCCAACAGGAGAATAAATGCACGCATCGCAGAACACAAATACGCAGTCAGAAGAGAAGAAAATACTTCCTCCCTCTTCCAGCACCTTAAAGCCGCAGGACATGAAATTAATTTCGAAGGAACCAAATTAATATCCAACACTGAACACTCCAGCAAGAGAATAATCAGGGAAGCCATCAAGATAGAGAAACACCCCCATAACATGAATAGACGGGACAATACCTCCCGCCTACCAGACATCTGGAAGCTAGCCCTCACCAACAAATGAGTCCCAGCCACGAAAACCAACACCAGACCCGAAACAACACGGGACACCACCGCCAATCCCCCTCATCAGACCCAGGCCCAAGCCCATCCTATAAATGAAGGACAACCACCATCCAGAAAACAGACCACGGCTGCTTCGCCAGCTGTTGCACCCCCCGACCCCAAAACCAAACAAGCTGACACATGCCAAGAACACAGACCCAGACCCCAAACTCGAAGCCAGACTAAAACCCAGAATGCTACATCACAGCCACCCGCTCAGGATATTACATCAGAAAACTCAGGAATTTACACCACAAGAACTCAAGAAGTTGCAACACAGCAAATGACCCAGGATATCACAGCACAAGACCAAGGATACCACAGCAATAAGTCTGACAAGGTCATCACACAACCCATTACCCAAGCCGTTACTACACAGGAGGCTAATGGAAAAGAGATCAAAACACAAACCACCCAGGAGATTACAACGCAGGACCCAGGATACCACAACAAAAGAACTCGCAAGCCCATCACACAACCCATTACCCAAGCCATTAAAACACAAGAGGCTAATGTAAAAAAGATCACTACAAAACAAACGACCCAGGAGATTACAGCACAAGATCCAGGATATCTCCACAACAAAACTCACAAGGCCATCAGACAGCCCATTATACCAATATCAACTCCATCAACCAATCGAGAGGCAGCAGCACAGCCAACCAGCCCAGCACACCAGTCCCCACCACCAGTATTTATAGAGAGACGGCAGCTCCGATCACACTCTGCTTGCACTGGCACAAAGCCAAAAGTACCAGCCTGAGGATGGTGAGTGGGACCTCGCTGAAACGTCACCAAGATACTCTTAATCTTACACGGGAAAAGACCCAAACACACCTAGACCTACATACCTGTACCCATGAAAATCTACAAAAACAAATATATATATATGTATATTTAAAGTGAATCATTCTTCCCTTCTAATCTTGACTTTCTAAGTCATCAATGCCTTAATACACATCTCAAAATATAAAGTGAATCAGTTGGGGGCTGAGAAGCCCCTTCCTACTCTTGTCATGTGTAACTTCTTAAAGAAACACTCTTAGATTTTTCCAACACTTTTCTCATAGTGAGCCAGTTAAGTAACTTTAATTGGCATTGGATGAACAGTCTATGATGAATTCATTAAGCAAAGCCTAGAGGTATTTTCTAGGCTGCTCAAGGTTTTAGTTGAATTATTATGCATCTTACTTGACAGCATAGCATATAGAATGAATTTCATTATGGAGGGTCAATGAAGTTCATTTTCATCTGATAGACTTGACCTCTGAGTTAGCCCAAGCAAGAAGTATATTGTATGTAACAGGATTCATTCCACTGCAGTTTGAAAGCTTGAAAACACATCCCTGGGAGGCAATCTATGCATTTAAAAGGTCATGATAATAAGTATCTGCTTAATTTGGAGACTCCACAGTATAGTTGTTATATACTGTCATCTAGATTAAGATCAATGTGATGTTTTCTGGGATTACTGCTCATTTTCATTGCACACTTAGTAAGAAGTATTATCCAAAAGAAAATAGTGTTGTTTTGTGCAGTGTTGGTCTCAAAACATTTTATTGTCCATTCCAGCATGTGAATGTGTCTTTGACATAAAGCACCGGCATTCATTCATTGTCCTTGAAGCTCAAGTCAACATCAGTAAATTAGGACAGGTGACAAGAATGACTGCTGACTGAAGGAATAGTGACTGAAGCCTAGGCCAGTTCTGCCATCCCCAGCATGCACAGAAATGGGCAACTTATCATATTCCACCCTGTTGTCTGAATTTGTGCTATATGTTAAAATTTTAACACTCTCTCCCTGCTCCCCAACATCAGATCAGGTTTTCCCTATTAGGGTATAAATTCTAGCTGGAGTATTCCAAATCTTATGAGAACAAGTAGTGCTGCAGGAACGTTTACAAAGAGAGGGGGGTAATAAAGGATGATGAAAGGTCGTCATTATCACTGTCATCAGTAACACTAACACTATAATATTTTAAATCATTACAGCACAACATCTCTGATCTGGGATTCTCCAAATGTTATATTGCTCAATTTGGGTAGTTCTTAACTGACAGAAGATGAAACCTGGAAAACACTGGGTTGAAAAACGCAGAAGTATTTAAGTTGTTTGGAAACAATTAGTCAAGTTACCCACACTTAAGCCATACACATTTTAATGGGAATTAGGGAGGACTTACTTTTGTTTCAACCAGTTTTGTATCAATCAGCTGAATACCTTGCCTTCAGAAGTTGTGAGTTCCACATCACGGGAGCTTTTGAAGACAGGCACTGTCTGAAATAGTATAGACCAGTGGTTGCTAAAATTTTGGGCTCCTGTGCCAAAAATTGTGTGCATGCTCGCACTCGCGTGCCAGCACCCAGAAGGCAATGCGTGCCCCCCCATGCCCCTTACGCATGCGCATGCAATCCCCACCCACCCCCCTGCTGCCCCCTTACCTGCATTGCGCCTCACAGCTGATTTTCAGCCAGTTTGAGGCCTTTTTCGGCTTCCCAGAGGCTTGAGGAAGACTTCTGCAGGCTTTGTAGGCCAAAAACTAGGTCCATTTCGTCACTTCCTCTTTTTCTGAAAATACCCGAAGTGACAAAACGGGGCTAGTTTTCAGCCTACAAAGCTTGCAGAAGCCTGCAGAAGCCTTCCTCAAGCCTTTGGGAGGCCGAAAAAAAGCCTCAAACCGGCAGAAAATCAGCTGTGAGGCATGCACATGCGCAGTGAGGTAAATGTGCCTGCAGCTCACGTGCCGGCACAAATGGCTCTGCATTCCACCTGTGGCACGCGTGCCATAGGTTTGCCATCACACGGGTATAGACTCTCCTTCTTGTGCAGGGAGTTGGACTTGATGACCTCCAAGGTCCCTTCTAACTCTGTTATTCTATATTCTATGTTTGTAATTTATCTAATATTAAATTTTGAAAGCTTTCCCTCCACCCTTTGGCTAGATATAGAACAGAAATTTCTCTGGATTGTTTCTGAGAAAATAGAAAAAAATTTCCCCTAGGGCGAAAGAAATCTTTTCTTTGTTGGGTGTTACCTGAAAACAATATGTTTAGGACATAAATAATGAATGTCTCCTTTCCCTATTAAAATGAATTGAGAGTTTAGTGATTACAAGATATAGCAGAAGTTTGTTTTTCTTGGTTGTCAGAGAGAAGATATATGTATGGGGAAGGGGGGGATTGCGGTACAGTGCTGTCAATCCCAGGAGCCTTTGTAGAAAGATCAAATTGCACAATTGTATTTTGACTTCTAGCCCCTTTTTCTTGCATAAACACTCATATCAGAATTCTAGTTCATACTTCATCCTCTGAATGTTGTACAGGCTGAACTGAAGAGAAAACGGGAATAAAAGAATAGTGGAAAAATAGCCAACAGGGAAACTGATGTAAGATGCAGAATTATTTGAGGCAAGCAGATGCTGGTTTAGTGGATAAAATATGGATTTTGTTGATCAGCATTGTAAACCAAAGCTGGAGGCAAAGATTGCTTAGCACATAATTATGGGAATAGGATGGCATTAGAAATTGCAAAGAATGACTGCATTTAGGAATCATGTGGAATTTTGTTTTGTGATCGTCTGATTCTCAGTCCTCCAGGTCATGGTTGTCCCAAAGGTGCTTTTTCAAGAAGCAACTGGACTTTCGTGTTTTTCTTTGAAGAGGTTTCACTTCTCATCCAAGAAGTTTCTTCAGCTTTTGTGATTGTCTGATAATTGATTCCCTCAAACATTGCAATATTTGGATATGCGATAGGGAGATTGTGAAATTGTATTTATATTGCTGTTGTTTTGGGTTGGGGGAAGGAGGACAGTCTGTGGAATCTCAGTTAATGAATGGGAAGTATTGGCCTAACCCTATAGCTGAACAGAGCACTAAGCCTTGACCATTTGCTAGTCAGTCATCTGGAGCATCAGCTTATTTTTCCATAAATGTGACCTTGGGGGGGGGGGACCACTTGTGTATTTGCCTGAAAATTATGGGGAAATGAATATAAATTGTGAATAAATAAGAAGAACCTGCCTGATTTCAGTTGAGAGATAGACTCAATTGCCTTCAATCAACCAATAGACTTAGAAGGTTGTCTTCATATATATGTTCCCCATGACTCATCTATGGAAAGAAGGGGTTATGTTCCTTGTTACATCCATGACTATTTGGTTTTCCCAAGTGCCAAGAAAGAGACCACAAAACATGCTGCAATTTCTGTTTTTTGCGTCCTTGCTCTACCATATCTGCATTTTTCAATTTGTTATTTTTTAGTTATGGAAGGTTTTATACTGCCTGACAGTCCTGTTGGATGGTTTTGATCTATTCTCTGTGCAAAAAGAAGGCTGTCAAATATCTCTAGGTTTTATTGCTGGCATTATCATAAACAGCGTCCTTTACCTATTATCAGGTCACTAGGATGCTTTCTCTGTCATGTCATTTCACAGCCAGAGTTGACAGCTCAGCATCCATGAAGGGATGCCAACTTGAGAATTAAAATAACCAGCATCTGTGAAGAAAGGCTTCTGGAAATCAGTCACTTCAGAGGTTCTTTCTGGAATTTCATGATTGTGGGAAAAGGGATTCTTCTATCTGAAGCCTCATGCTGGACTACATTTCTCATCATCTCCAACCACCCAACAGCAATGATTAGAAGTGTATTAAATAGTTTTGGAAGATAACCTTTGCTCATAGAATTATTTATTGCAATCCCTCATTCAACTAATAAGCTAAAAGTCTGATTTATTTATTATTTTGCTCATATATCCTTCTGAAATAATTTTTATAATTATGCATTTTCCTATAATCAGATTGTTTCCTTAATTCATATTTAGTTAATTCTGTTTATACAACTTGTTAATGCTTTATTGAATTCTATCCACCTTCCCAGATTAACAATCCATCATCTGTACTACATGGATAACATAAATGATTAATTTCTAGTTTAGCATGTATTACCGTGTTTCTCCAACAATACGGCCTCCACCAATAGGAAGCCCCACCATGTTTTATTGGCATAAAATCAAATTAAGCCCCTCCCTCCAAATTAAGGCCCATATTAAACATGCGAAATGGGGGGGAATGGCAGGGGGAGCTTGCCGTTAGGAAGTACTTTTGTTGCATGCCCGCATATGGTGCTGCCTACGTTGGTGGGGCACTTCATATCAGGAGACCTTCCGCCACCATTGCTTTCCCTTCTCCCTTGCTGCCATGGCATTTGGCGCAGCCATGTGCAGCCAGCCAGGGCTCCTCCCTGCAACCGGAGCCCTGCGGAGACACTTGGCTTCAGGCGTTCCTGTTGCCGCCTTCCCTCTGCCTCGGGCAGCCTCTCCCGGTGGCACCTTGGGGTTCGTGCTGGAGGGACTTGGGAAGGAAGCCAAGCTCAGGTCGGCCCGGCTCTTTTGCTTGGCAGGCGGGCCCGCACCCACAGCTCACTTTCCCGGCTCTGCCCAGCCCGCACGGCTCTGGCGCGGCCCTGGCGGGATGAGTGGAGGGTCCAGTGGGGAGGCGTTCGCTGCCTTGGTGAGAGCTCTGCTGCCAGGAAGGAGGGCCCACCTGTCAGCTGCGCTGGGCGCCCCAAGCGAAGCTCTTCGTGTTCTACCCAGCACCAGGCAGGGATGGCGGCTGGGTGCTTCTCCCGGGGTGGCCCGATCCTGCGCTGTGGCCCTGGGAGATTCGCCTCCCCATGTGGGGTTGGGCTGCCCTCTGGGTCAGGGGAGGCTTTGTTGTAGTAGGGTGTCGTTTTTAAAATAATTCGCTTTACCTTCGAAGGCAAAGGAAAGGTGGCGACAGGAGAGCCTGAAGCCAAGTGTCTCGGCAGGGCTCCGGTTGCAGGGAGGAGCCCTGACTGGTCGCACGTGGCTGCGCCAAACGCCGCGGCGTTGCTGTAACGCCGCGGCAGCAAGGGAGAAGGGAAAGCAACGGTGGCAGAAGGTCTCCCGAACATCCAAGCTGTCGCTGCCCGCCCACCCGAGGATGCAAGGGGGGGGATTAAATCACCCCCGAAAAGACGGCCTAGCCGTTTTTTCGGGGGTCAAAAAAAAATAAAGCCCGGCCTTATTATGTGAGAAACACGGTAGAAACCTGCATCCACTATAGTAAGAACCAATCGTGGAAAATCAAAGAACATTCAATTCACAGTACACTTTTTATAATAAAAATAAATAGTTAGAAGAAACAAACCATGGTAGGGGGTCTCATTTTTCCCTGAGACTAAATGTAGTAGACCTGCACAAGGTAGCCATTTTTCACATTGACTAAATGCTTTGTGTCATTTATTTCTATTTATTAATCTCATGCTGTGATCATAGAAGACTCTTGAAAGTTCACAATAATAAATATAATAAAAACAACAGTCTTACAAATACATTAAAACATTCCAAAGCAATATCCCCAAATCCCTCCAGAAAAACTCTTATCAATTTTTTTTGGGGGGGGGCGGGGCAGGGGAGGAAACTCTGGAACAATATGAAAGATTCTCTTTGTTATATGTTGGGCAGTGCACTGCATTGCTTTATAAAGATGCTTTGAAGATGTGCTTCACTTGATGCAACATCAAAGCAAAACATTCCTATTTTCTTGAAAAGCATGGTGTCATGTACCCCATCACTGAATATCAGTTATGAACTCATGCTCTATTTGTTAGAGGCAATTCACAGAGAAGTCTTTACAGCACTGGCAGAGAAATCCCTCACAAAGTCAGAATGGGCTCAGTTTCCCAATTTCCCCCTTTAAATTCTTTCTTGGGAAAAGAGAGAGAGATAACCTGAAGTTCTCCCTCCCAGCTAGGCTGTCTTCCTTTTGCAAGGTTTTGCTAGTTATGGTCTCACTTATGAACAACTGAAGCTTCATGATACCAGGGCAATGTCTAAAAGCATTTTTTGCATCTTGTGGTAGAACTGAACTATTTCTGGATGTATCCTTTATTAGAGCTCAGTCATTTGCAAAACTTCCAAAAATACAATGTGATGCAATCTTCTGCAGTAAGATTCTTTTTTTCTTTTAAAGAGGCGTATTTGACAATGTCAAAAATCACACCAATGAAAAGAAAACCATCATTTCTTCACATTTTTTTTTCTATTAATAATCATATCATTGTATGTTTGTCAGCCTTTCTAAACCTTTCTAATGGCTTTTGCCTATTATTCTGGAACAGAAACGTCTTTAGGATTCTTAGCAAGAAAAACAGAGTCATTCATATGTAATGGTCTGAAGTTTCTTTCATGTCTAAACATTATTATTATTTCATTATTGAACTCATAGCTAAGCAAATAAACATTTTTGTCTTCTATTACTTGTACTAAAAAAAAGAGAAAGTGATGTAATTTCTTCTTTACATAAGGACTCTTTGGTACTAAAAAGCTACGCATAATCATTTTAAGGCATGCCCCGTGCATATTGATTCCCATTTTCTTCCTGTCAACCTGGAGTCCATTGTGAGCGTTCAGTATGCTGCACAGAACATGCCATTTGACACCAATCACTATTGCATGTTTAAGGTGATTGATTGTAACTAAATGTGAGTCATGGACGCCTCAGTTTCAGAGCCAGAGGAGTGGGACCAACCACAAACAGCCAGCTCCAGCAGTACCAGATGAACTGCCATCTGAACAGGCTGAGAAGATGGGACAGGCCAACAAGCAGTAGACACAGATGAAGGTGCAAAATTACTACCCACTCCTAACGCAAGGGTTTAGCAGGCTGCAAAGAGAGTAGAGCCAAGGGGTTCTGTTAGACTGTTCATGTAGAACAGGGGTCCTCAACCACCGGGCCGCGGACCGGTCCCGGTCCGTGGAGCACTCTGTACCGGGCCGCAAAGAATTTTTTTTTTAAAAAATGGCGGCTTTCTTCGCCTTCGGTGAATGCTGCTGGGATCGGGGATCAAGGACACAAATGAAAGAAGGGGAGGGAGGAAGCAACCGAAGCCTGTCCTGCTCTGTGGCTCAGCGGCTTCGGTTTCCTCCCGCCTCGTTCCTCTCTCAGTCGCTCTCTCGCTGCTCCACCAGCCCAGGAAGAAACTGCTTCAAAGAAGCCAGGGGGGGGTGGCTTTTCCTGTCGGCGCAGCTCCTCCGAAGCGCCCGTTTCACCCCGCCCGCCCGCCCGCGGTTCAATCCACAGTGCTCCGTTCTGCCTGCCTGCCTGCCTGCCTGCGTTTCTGGTGAGAATAATAACTATTCGCCTCTTTTTATCAGCCGAAGCTGCTCCGAAACGGGCGGGGTGGGGGTAAACGGGCGCTTCGGAGGAGCTGCGGCGACAGGAAAAGCCACACCCCCCCGGCTTCTTTGAAGCAGTTTCTTCCTGGGCTGGTGGAGCAGCAAGAGAGCGACTGAGAGAGGAACGAGGCAGACACCTGAGGGAGGGAGGGAGACACCTGAGGGATGGGGCTGAGGGAGGCAGGGCTGAGGCGCTCCTGAACTTCAGGAGTTTGCTGGCAGGCGTTTATTACCCGACTAGGTAACAACATCAGATGTTACCTAGTCAGGTAATGAAACGTCTGCAAGCAAACCACCAAACTCGGATTCTTCTTCTCCCCCTCCCTTTCCCCCAGTCCTTGAAAAAGTGTTTGTGCTTGAAACTGGTCCCTGGTACAAAAAAGGTTGGGGACCACTGATGTAGAAGGAATCTCACCCTTCTACACCAGGGCCACTGATCCAATGATGGCAACTGCTTTTTCACTCCCCACTCCATGGGCCTTGACTTATGGACCTTGTAATTATGACTTTGAATCTGGTGAAGCTGCTACAAACTCTGATTCTTGGACTCTGCCTGAGTATTCTCTTGCGTGCTGCTTTGATTTGGAACTCTTGTAAGCCAAACTTGATGAACTTTGGCAGGAACTTGTCTCTATACTGCAAATGCATGTGTTCGCAAGCCTTGTTTCATATTTTTTAAAAAAACCCACCCATTTGTGTAGTCATGTGTGCTTTGCCTGGGACAGGACAACATGTTATAGTGGATTCTGTGATAAGCTTACTGCATGGTTGAGAGTGCTAATTAGAAAATATATGAAAGCACAGGCAGGGGGCCAAAGCTACTAGAAAATAAATTTGAAACACCCTCTGAATATAGACTATATGCTACTATTATCATCTCCCGTTATTTTACAAATAAAAAGAGAAAAATATTTGCCAAATTCTTACACCATCTCAATCCCTAGTGTTCCATACTCTGAATAATTGATTCTATCTGTTGTCTTAATTTATTATGCAATTTCCTGTCAGCATTGATTGGAAAATGGAGAGAATATCTGTTATTTTGCTTAAAAGGGCAAAATTAATTGATAGTGTATTAATACATATACGGGTATATACAAACATACCTCAGCAATGTCAGGCTGTGAAATATGAAGCTATCCTTCATTCAAAGCTTGGTTTAAACAGCCCTAGGAATAAACAACAGATGCCTTGAAGTAGCCTATTAATAATATTTGGATAGCAGACTGAGTAGGCACTAGGATCTCCTAGTCACAAAGTCTCCTAATATGGGAAATCTCTTTATTTCTGTTTCAGTCTATATGATACTGAAATGGAATGAAATGGTGGTCACATATGACTGTGATCATATCACTGATCACATATGGTCAGTGATCTATCATAGACAGATACTGGAAAATATTTAGTTATTTCCATCTAACATGAATTGAAATTTTGCTTTGTTAGGTATTCTTTGGGATTACCTAAAGAATCCTGAGTTATCTTCTTTCCTGTCAAATGTTTTTGATTAACCAATTAACTAATACAAATGTTAGTTTTATGTGATCTCTACAGGGAAACACAGATTCACAAACATATCATTATAAGAAAAAGACTTCAATATTCAGTTCACATTAGGGTATATTTGGATGCTATTCAAATAAAAATACAAACATTTAATTAACAGTAAATCAAAAGAGCTTCCCTTCAAAATGAAACTATTAAATCTGCTACATTCTAAATCATTAATCAATTGAAAGTTCAATATCTAAGAGCAATTAAAAACAAATGCATCCAAAGCCCATTTAAAAGTTTTTGTTGATGAAGCCAATGGGAGGGAATTCTATAAATGCAGAATCACTGTTGAAAAATCCTATCTCTCATTTCCACACAAACACTAACGTAACCGTTACAACAAGTTCTGTCTGAGCAGAAATAATATGCTTTAGTTCAGTGTTTTTCAAACTTGGCAATTCCCAGAATTCGCCAGCTGGAATAGACATACTCCAGGCCTTCCTTTAAATCTTGCCATCTAGTTGCAGGTCTTGGAAGTGTGCCTTTTCCATTGCTGCCCCTACTTTGTGGAACATCTTCCCACTGGCGATTCAACAAGCCCCACTCACCCTTCTAGGTTTTTGGAAGGCCATTAACACCTACTTTTTATTGAGGCACTGAGATAGGATTGTATATAGATAGATGGCATGGAAGTAGGGCAACTGCCGTGGGACACCCCATAGGGGCAATTAAGGCACAAGATTGGCTTTACTGTTTTTATTATTTTATGATTGTTTTATTTATAGGTTTTATTGTTGTTGTGAGCCACCCAGAATTCCTTACAATGTGCATCAATATAAATCTTTTAAATGAAGAAAAAAAAGCTAGGACAGGGGAAGAAAAGATCATTGATTGTATTTTAAGAGATGGTGATAAGTTATTAAAACTGTTCATACTTGTAAAGGAAGGACGAAGTCACTTCTTCATTTATTTTCCTTTATTATTCTCTTACTCTTCTTTATACTTTTTCTTTTTTCTTCTCTGCTTCTTTTTTTTCTTTTTTCAAAGTTTGCATTAGTTTTTATTATTGAAAATTGAAATCTTTAATAAAATAAAATAAAATAGCACATCTTGAAAAGTTGCAAGGGAAGAGACAGGAATGTCCCAAGGTTGAAAACATAGGGTTCAAGAGCAAGAATAAGGCACAAAGCCAGATACCAAAGTCACTTCTAGCAACAAAAGGCAGTCCCTGCCCAGTTTAAATCCTCCCTCCACCAATTTTACACCATTGAAGCTTTCCTTGTGCAACTGTGGTCAGTAATGAGACGCCAGGCTTACTTGCCACTTTGTTCATTAGGTGCTTATTTTGATGGGTTGCAGGATTCTCAGACCAAGGGAGTTTTCCCTGCTTCTTGGAACTCTTGTTGACTCTGAAAGGATCAGTACTGACTGAGGAGGGACCTGAAAGGATGTCAGTGTTTGATTCAGTGGCTGCTGAATCAGTGGGCACAGCACCCAGTGGGACATGATCCACCCATGTCTAGGAGCTTGGCTCAGAGGCCATGCCAAAGCTGGCAACTTCAGCAAAGCATTCTGAGGGGCAGTAAATTCACTAATCTCACTTCTGATGCTTTAATTTGAAAAGCCATCTGGTGAGTCTCTCTTTGTTTTTGAAAACAAAAAATTAATTATGAGTTTAAGAGCTTAAAGAATTTGAAATAAATGGCAAAAAAAAACCTAAATAAGATTTAGAACCAAGGAAGTTATAAATGACCTAGACAAATTTAGAATGGTGAAAGTTTTATATACTTTTATAATAAATATAACTATATATACAATATTATAGAACATTATAATGTTAAAGTAGATCTTTGAAAAATGGTGTCAGAAATTAGTAGCTATAATATCAAAAATATTGTATGGATAGATTATATCTAAAGGATGTTAATGAAGGAATAACAGATGTGAAACAAATCTTGCTTGATGCAAAGTAGTAGAATTAAAAGTATTGGTTTAAAAAATAGTGTGGATTACTAAACAGAAACCATTTAACTGACTGGCCAAAATAATTACTTATATAAGGACTCTTGCTTGGCTTTACAGAAGAAGCTGACTGAAGTTTTAAAAATTAAAGGGGAAATAACAGAAGTTAAATTAAGAGAACTGATCTGGATAATATTTTTTTTACTGAAAGTAGAAAAGAAGCTTATTAAAGCCTCAAAGAAGTCCTTTGCAATGGGATAAAAAAGAACTTAAGAGATCAACTCCTACGGCGATATTTGAATGAATTAAAGATTAAGTTTTTCATAAGTAAAAGGAAGGAATATAAAGTTGAGTTATTTGATCAACATTAAAATAAAACATGGTTTTATGAAATTCTGGTAATCTTTTGTAGACTTTTCGCTGGATTTGTTAATGGGTTATGGGAATAATGCTTATTTATTTATAACCTTATGGGATGAAGAGCTACCAAACTTGTTTATTCCTGTTGTGATAAAGATTGGAAGTCACTTCTTTATATATTTATTTCCTTTATATCACTCTTTTTTCTTTGCACTTTTAACACTTTCTTTACTTTTCCCTCTATTTTTGAATTTACTTTGTATTATTTTGCACTAAAATCTTTTTTATTTATTTATTTATTTATTTAAGAAATGTATATGGCCACCCACTCACTTTTAGTGACTCTGGGCAGCTTACAAAAAATAAAAACCCAATATACAATTATAAAAATAATAACCTCCTCACACACCCCTACCCTTCCCCCAGTGACAGCAATCAGTCAAACAAGCCACTTGAGGGATGTCATCTGGGTTCCCTAGGCTCATTGACAAAACAAGATCTTAGGGCTCTGCAAAAGAGGGTCAAGGTCAGGGGTGGGATTCTACCAGTCCACACCTATTCGCTAGAACCGGTTGTTAATATTCTAAGCAGTTCGGAGAACCGGTTGTTAGAAGAAATTACTGGCCTAATCCTGTAAGGAAGGCAGGAAGGAAACATTCTGGTGTTGCTTACAGAAACTGCCTCTCCGTTACCCCCTATTACGTTCTTGGCAGGACTAGACTTCCTGTCTCAGGAACTTCTCTGGAGTTTATTTCCCCTCCTTTGCTGGTACTTTGCTTGTGTGGAGTGACCGTTCAAAGTTATAATGGCACTGAAAAAAGTGACTTGACCATTTTTCACACTTATGATTGTTGCAGCATCCCCACAGTCACGAGAAGCCAGGCGAGGAGATGCATGCCTCGATGTGAGTGATATTGAGATGGCCACGCCCAGCCAATAACATGACCACCAAGCCACGTCCACCCAGACACATGACTACCAAGCCACGCCCACCAACTAAGCCACACCCACAGAACCGGTTGTTAAAAAATTTGAATCCCACCCCTGGTCAAAGTCTAAACTCTGCAGGGAGGACGTTCCAAAGGAAGGGAGCCACCACGGACAGTGTCCTCCTCCTGGATCTCACCAGATGTATCGCCTTAGAGGGGACCCACAATTTCCCCTGCTTCCCCATTCTGATGGGTCAGGTGGATGTAACTTGGGAGAGACGGTCCTTCAGATAACCTGTTCATTAAAATCTTCAAATAAAAATTATATGTATAAAATAATTTTGCTATTCTATCACACAACTTGGTTTCTGGATAATAGTTTGTTGCAGTGACAGGGAACTTCCAGGCATCTCCATTTCATTCACAAAGTTTCAAACAAATCCCCTTTCCTAAAGTTTTCTTTTTGTTGATACACCAAACAAGAAAATACTTGATGTGATGCATGTCAGGGTGAGAAGTGAAGGGCAATTAAAGAGCTCCAAGACACTCCTCCCATGTAATACAATTTGTGCCCATAATTATAAGAAAGGTGCCTTTTTTACCATCTTTAGGTTCAACTCAACCAGAACCAGCATTGATGCAGGTGGGAAAGAAGAGTCAGAGATGTTACACTGGTTTAGTCTATTGATTAATGAAATCATACCAGCCAGGCTATATTTCAATTAATATTGTCAGAATCATTGTGACTCTAAATTAATTTTAATGCATCCATAACAGCTACAGGTTCATTTAAATATAGTGTCCAATATTATAATATCATAAAAGAAGCAGCTGAGACTTGGCTAGGAATATGTAGTTGCCATGGCAACTTCATTAAGGCTTTGCCCTTTAGCAAATTCACTTAGGGGATGGTTCCAATAAAATTGGAGAAGTTCCAAGAAAATTCAGATGATCGCTTCAGCCTTTGGAAACCAGCACTCATCAACAACTGAAAAGCAGCTGTGTATGATTGTCAACAGCCAAGTTATACTGACTTCAGTATGTGCCACTGGTTTGCAGATGACCAGTTTAGCTTAAAATATAAAATAATCTGGGTAACAATTTTTATTTTAAACATTTTTTTATAAGAAGAAGGTTTTTTTAAAAAATACAAATCATCTAAAATATGCCTTCCGTCATCCCACAGAACCACTACCAAAGATCTATGAGCACACCCGACCTTTCTTATGTAGCTGTCTTTGCCTGAGGCATAATATGGAGATCAACTGGAAGGCTCTAAGTTGAACAGTGTTTATTCAATGAAAACTTCCTATGTAGGGAAGCAATAGCTTTATAGAATTGCGTATTTTTCATCATATAATAACATACTATATGGAAATAATATAATAGATTCAATGGAATACACGTTAAATGGTGAGATGGTTGGATGGATAGGGAGAGGGAGAGGAAGAGAAAGGAAGGGGAGGAGAGGAAAGGAAATAGGACGATTTAGCTTTGAAAATTCTTCTAAGAGCACACTTGCAGCACACTGGAATTCATATGAAACACTTGTCTTTGAATTAATAATGCAAACACATCTTTTTTCATACTTTTACAATGATTTTGTAAGTTAATCCTCAATATGTCCACATACATGTATATTCAAAGTCATATCATTTTCCTGGGAAGATACTGAATTGTGAAAAAACTACCAATGTTCATATAGGCTGTGATCTGTTTCTGCTTTGGGTGTGTTTTTTGGTGGGGGAGGAATATTTGTGGGAGTTTTCTCAAAGACATTATTTCACATATGAATGGAAAGAGAACACTTAACATTTAAGTGAACTTAATTGATCCAGGGAATTACACTTAAACAAATCCAGGTGAATTAAACCTTTAGTCAACTGATTAATTGATTTAGCTAGGGTTTGAGATTTACATGACGTATTTTTCCTCCAACAACAGTCAAACAGGATCAGGATGATAGTTCAAATCAACAGTGAATTCAGAATGGAGTAGTAGCATTTCCATTGACTGGAACAGATGTATTAAAATATGTACAATAATGAAAAATGAAAAGGTTCGGGGATTCATAAAGTAGTGGAATTTAATAAAATGCCCCCCCCCCCTCTCTCTCTCTCACTCACACACACACAGAGACCATTACTGATGTCTTAATTTGGGATCACAGCAGAAACTCATGTGTTTAAAGATCATGGGGTTGCCATGGTACTAACCCAGTGGATGGAAGCTGTAGCAAAGCATACAGATTAGGAAGGCTAACAAAGCTGAGAGAGATTTGGTTGCCATGTTACAACAGTGTGTGAAATGGCACACTGTTTCTATAGCCTTGTCTTTCTTTTTGCCATAATTAGTAAGTTTGTAGAAATACTCTTTTTAAAAAAATAGTAATATTCTCTTTACTAGAAAATCAGGATGAAAAGTATTCATTTTTATTTATGATGCCTTTTTACAAAAGTTTAGAATTTAGCAAGGAGTCCTTTTTTCCACCTTTATTTCTTTGCTTACCCCTTAAAAAGGGTAACATTGATTACTTCCCATTTAATATCTTCTGTTGCTACAAAGATTAACCCAAGCTTTTAAAATCCAGTGTATGCTTACCTAAAAGTAAATCCCAAAGCATGCTGGGCTTATTTTGAAATAAATAATAAGATGTTGCCACAATGCAGTATTCACATTTTTGTGTGTGCATGTGCATATGTGCACACGTGTGTGTCAGTTTTAAAAAACAAATGAAATGTTTCTTTATAAATGACACAAATGGACCACATTTAGAAATGGTGCTACAAAGAGGCTGAATTTAAAAATACAAAAAATAAAATTTATTCAAATGCAATAAAATAATTTTTGTGCCTTGGTATTGAAAAGAGGCTAAACAAAACATATGGGATATATTAGACTTTCCAAACCATAATAAATAACTGGTTTATACACATCTATAGAAAGATGGGACGGAGTGTTCATATAAGTATACAAGTCTGTATACTTATATGAATACTCCATCCTGCCTTTCTGTAGATATGTATACACGTCTGTATACTCCAGGAAAATAAACTATGTGATGCAGCGTTGGCTTCTTCTTCTACCCACACATTAGAGAATGGTCCTTTTGACTGTGAGAGGAAAAGAAACAAAGAGGAAGGAAGTGTTCTCTCTTTTCTGGGTTGCCAGGCAACAGGCACCATGTACAGAAAGCTTCCTTCTTTCCTTCCCTCCCTGGCACTCCTTTGCTTTTAATATGCCTAACATATATATCCTATCTACTCCTATGTCAAGAAGATTCCCCGGATTTTAATTTTGCTTAACACTTCATATCTAGTTGACCAATTCTAAATTAACTGAATGGATGCCTTTGCAAATATCTTATGTAAACATGATTTGTGTCCTGGAATCATTTACTTGAAATTGGCTACAACCCTGAATTGTAAGGTTTAACTCAACTTATTCCCATTCCTTTGAGTTCTATTCAAATCTTTTATATGAGAAATCCCTCTATGCTTGCAATGGAATATATCAAAACAGCAACATTATATTTTTCATGTGGAGCATAAATTAAACATAGATGGGGAAAACTGTTTTACATATCTGAAGGCTTTTTAATTCAGATTGCATGATGGAAAGAAATTATGGATAACTACTGTTTATATATCTTGGCATCTTATTAATACAGTACAGTATAGACTGAGAAATTTCATAATTTGGATCTGATTGCATTTTTGAGTATTTGCATATTCTAGGAATATAAATCATTTGTTTGCTTCATCTAAGCTTATCTTCTTATTTTGACTGTTTCCCCTTTACCTCTTTGGTTCAGTGAAACATTTTTATTCTCTAAATATTATACTAGTTTATATATTTGGAAGAGCCAAATATAAAAAAAATATGATGGCAAGGTTCACACATCACAGTAAAAAAATAAGTGTAGCGTCTTCTACTAAATTATGATCAATACATTAAGCTATAGTTCCTAGTGAGCAGTAGCACACAGAATTAAGCCATTTGGTTAGCTAAAACATTGCAGTACTATAGAAGTGTGATTTATCAATCCTTCCTTGATATGTGAGAAAGGATATATTTTATTTCAAACATGGTGCCAAAGGTATTATTGCACAAACATATGCTTCTGTCAGCAGTAACCACAAATGACTCATCCAATGTAACTGCAGTTTCATTACATAGATATTTTAATGTTAAACAAGAAGGTGGTCATTAAGAAGATTTATTCAAGATTAACAGCTAGGTAGCAGAGACTTTGATAATCACAGCTATGGAACACTTGATCCAGAACATGTAAGAATTACTCTGGGGTAAATCCCCTGTAGGATTTCAAATTCCATGACTGCCTTTTTTCCTAATTCCCAATTCCACTGCTGAAATTAATTCATGCATTTGAAATTCAAAGAACACACTATTTGAACTAGTAATATCTGCCTTCCAGTAGTGCACACACTTAAATTCCAAGAGGCAGAATGGAATGAGATTGTTACTTTTGAAGTGATTGCAAAAGGCGAAAAATTGATGAAATCAGAAAACATCATCAGAAACATCATGCCAAACAGATCTGTTCAAAATTCAGCGTTTTGTGTTTCTTTCTCTCTTAGCAATTGTTTGAGGTTATGACGGATCTCTCCAGGGGTACTTATTACAGGGTTCTGAAGTTCTGACAGCTGGGCATCCCTCCCTGTGGTCACATGACTGCAATGAGCCAGCCCACATTTACAGTATTTGCAGTGTCCCCAGATTTTATGACTGCATTTTATGATGCTGGAATTTTCAGCAAAATTAGCCCACAGTGAACAATTTGTTTGCTTAATAACTATGGTGTTCTCTTAACAATCATGGCAGTCACTTTACAACCTCAGTGTTAGCTTAACTACAGCTGCAAAAAAAGATCATAAAACTGGGTAGTCACATCAGCCATTTTACAGTTGTCATAGCTTATGACTGTAATGGGCAGGTTCCTTTAGGGATATAAGCTGAGGACTATCTATATTAAGGCCTGCTATTTCTAGGAACTTAATTAACCAATCATGTGACAGGGAATTGAAGGCTTTCTTTTAGTCAATTCAAGCTGCATTCAAGTTGGTTTTCCCTCTCTTACAGTTGTCCAAAAATCCTCTAGTGAAAACAAGAGCTAGTGTTTTGTTCCTCTTTGAAAATTGCAATTTGAAACTTTGTTGTAAGCAGGTAATTGCCTTGTAGTTGCCTGCCCCTTTTTTTGGATCTTATCAGATAGGTTTTGCCAGATGTCAGTCAGTCTTCATTTTCAACTCCTTGCATCAGGATGTTAAAATTGCTTGGCAATGAGTGACTGTAGACCAGTCTGATGCTTTAACCAAAAAACATGCAGTTCTTCATGAGATGCTGACAGATTATTGCAAGCCCAATGGCAAAGAAAATTCCTGGGTTTTGCCAGTTGAAATTCTTTTTTTTTTTTTAATAAAGTTTTATTTGGGTTTTCACACATACAAAATACAAGTAAAACATCTTTTTTGAAAAGAGCATGGTCCCGGGTTGAACTTCTTTATACAGACACAAAACTCAATTTCATGCTCCTTTTTGTGTTCTATTCCATATTTTATACTATTCTACATTTTCTATATAGTTTTTCCCCTCTTTTATTTTTCTCAATTTTATTTTGATTATCTCATCTCAATTCAAATCATTATATTTATACTTTTGTCTGTTCTGTTTCAATTTCATATTATCTTTTCTCATTAAACAAATTTTCTCCTGTAGTTACTAATTGGAGTATGACACCTTTATATCTTTTAATTACATCCATTCAACTCTTATTTAAACTTCAATATATACCTTAAGGTTATGACCTTCAATACAATACATAATACATAACTTCCAATCGAATTCTGCTTGGTACATTCTTATAATACACACTATATTCTTTAAAAAAAAGATTATAAATATATGTAATTATGAACCCTCATTCCATTCCAATTCAGTTCTATCATTAATAATCATTAAAATCTTAACATCTTTAACACTTCTTTTCAATTAAATATCATACTTCCTTAAAGACACATATAATCTCCATAATTAATTTTTCCCTTATTTCTCTTCACATATGTTTTGTAAATCATTAAATATTCATTTTGTTACGTTTATTTATTGACAGGCATTCCACTGAATTACAATAGCTATTTTATCAAACATTTTAATCATACATTATTTCATATTTTCTAAAATTATTTCTGTTTCTAATATAACAATACTATCTTATGTACCTTTGCAGAATCCCTTTTTCCATTAAATTTTCACCCATTATCTCTAAATAGGCCCTGTTTCTCTATATTTTGTTTCTGTCCTTTATAACTTATTTTCCTTTCTTTCTTCCCTCTCATCTTCTCCCTCCCCTTTTTACCCCCTTGTCTCTCTACTTCTAATACTCTCTTCTGCATTTCCCTCTTCTGTTGTTTTCTGATTTTATACTTATTTTTCACTCTATTTTGGGGGGTGTTTTTCCCAGTCTTAAACTTTCCATTCTCTTTCCCCGCTTTCCTTTTTCTCTCCCACCTAAGATTACTTGTTCATTAAAGATGGCTTCTTCTTTGTCGCAATCTTCTTGTTCTGCAGGCATTTCCTGTTGTTTCTTATAATTCCAAATCTCCATTTCTAAAAACTGAATTACGAAGCCAAAAGAACCTCTCCCTTCTTGTGCATCTTCTTTGTACTTTTTAAGTTCCATTTTCAGTTCTTCTAAAAGTGGAGCCATTTTAAACAGTTTTAAACAACCACCCGATTGATTTTAGTCATTCAAATACAATAACCAAAAATCCAGAAATCATCAAGTAATCCAAATAGTCCTGAGTTATTTCTTCTTATTTCTTTTTCCACTTTCTCTTCCTGGGGTTTTTGTTGCAATATTTCAGTTAGAATGTATCTTTTGGAAGTCTTGTTGAGATTTTGCTGTAAGTTCTTTTTAATTCCGGGCAATCTCCTCCCTTCCAGATCCTGCCCTTTTATTCTTTTTCTCTCCTTTCCTGTTTTCAAAAGCTTTTGATTATCCAGAAATCTTTATTATCCCTTTGACTTTTTATTTTCAGCATTAAATGCCTATTAATGTCAAAGTGGATTTTCTTCCAATTTCTTGCTTAAGTCTCTTAGCTGTCAGTATAGGAAAAGGAGAAAAAAAAACCAAATCTTTTCCTTTTTCTCTCTCCTTCTCAGCTTAAAAATCTTCTTAGGGAACAATGTTATTGTTTTTTTTTTAATAGTTTCAATTCCAGGGTACCTTACTTGTTGCTTTTGCTGTTTGACCCAGTTAACCAAAACTTTCTCTTCTTATCTTCCTCCTGCACATTCTTTTCCGGTCGAGTTCTTCTTTGTGGTGGCCATTTCTGACCACCGCTCCAACCGCCTTCGGGAAAGGGAGTAATGGCCAGCTGAGGAGGAGAGATGCGGCTCTCCTCAACCCTACAGGCAGTCTCCCCCCTCTTCACCACCTCTACGGGGTGGCTTAGCCCCGAAACCAGCCAGCTCGGGGTGCTCCAGTGGCGAGCACGGATCGAAGCCTCACAGAGACGAGGTTTCGGTCTGTTGCCAAAGAAGCTCAAACCAGAAGTCGCCAGTTGAAATTCTTTAACTGATGGAGTCCATAAAATATCTTCTCTGCCTGTCCAGGTGGAATGGGACAATGTGATGTGGATGAGGTGGTTCCTCAGGTAACTGGTCCCATGCCATGTAGGGCTTTAGAGTCATAATCAAATTAAGATATAGACACATTTTGCAAATATAAAAGGCATCCCTATTTCCATTTTTTCTTCTGCTTTTACTTTTTAAGTGGTGGAGATAAGAGCTAGGACAGATATTACCCAATTTGGTCCAAAATATTCTGACAGCTATTGGAGTTAGAAGAGCTAACATAAATAATGCATACAATTTGTAACAAACTGCATTACTTCCTACTTCACGGCAACCTGATCAAGACAATTATGCAAAGGAGGAAGGAAAATTAATTCTCCCATCATTTTCCTTGTGAGGGAAAAATCCCTCCTGAATTTATACAATGTGATTGTTTGTTTGTTATTGTTGTTTTTGTTTGCTTTCCAAAGCCAGCTATGAAAAAAGGATCAATCTGTCACCTCCTTTAACATAATTTTCTTCCTCCCTCTCCCTCCCTCTCTCAACTTTTTTATTTTATTCCCAAAATTAAAATACAAACTCCAAAAAAAAGACAAGAAAAAAATGCATAAAAACACATGCACATTAATTGTCACCCCCCTGTTGAATACTGATACATTTATTTCACCAATTGTATATTCCATCTCCCTTGCAAAACAGATCCAAAGTTTATAAACTTCTACAACTCTGTTTACTAACCAGTATGAAAAGAGAGGCAGCAAAGGGCACCCAGGAAGCTGATGGGATGTTCTCTAATCCATTAGCTACCTCCAATATGCCATACCCCCATTAGGACCCCAGGCTAATTGGTGTAGCCATGTCTTCACGGCCTTTCAGGAGGCCAAAAGCATGGGAACAGATCAGACCTCGGGGGGGAAGAGAGTTGGAGCCATAGCATAAAAAGCTCTTCTGTATTCTGCCAACTGAAATTCCTTGGCTGATGGGGTCCATAGCATGCCCCTTCTTCCAGCATGAATGGAGTGGACTAATCCCACTGGGGCAAGCCAGTTTTTCAGATAGCCTGGACCCATGCCATGAATGACTTTAAAGATGATAACCAACACCTTTAATTGGACTCGGGAACAAAGTGGCAGCGGTGCACCTCAGGGAACAGTGATATAAATGGGCCATTCTAAGGGCCCCAAGATATCCCATGCAACTGTGCTCTGCACCAACTACAACTTCCAGATACTCTTCAAGGCTGTAGCCCCATTTAGAGCACATTGCATAGTCCAAGTGTAAGATGACCAGGGTTTGAGGTATTTGAGCTCAGGGACTCCCAATCCAGGAAAGGATACAACTGGCACACAACATTAAGTTGTGCAAAGGGTCTCCTAACCACGATTGCCACCTGCTCGTTGAGCAGGAGTTATGAGATTGTGCACTGCAGATTATGCGGTGCAGCAGAAGGCATATGTCATCACTGAGTTTGGCTGTGAGATTCACCTGGCATCGTGTTTTTGACTGAATAATTGTAGCTACCCTGTAACTTGTTCTTTGGGTAACAAATATAATGTCAGGGCTCCTGTATTGACCCCCATTTAAATCATGAGTCTCTAGCCTGATTTTCAAAGCTCAAAGATTTATTAGGAGAAGACATGCTGGGGTGCCTGGATGTAGCTGACTCTGAGACACATCATTCACTGTCACCCTTGACCATGGTTTTCCCCCACCCCCCAGGCGTATCATAATTCATATACTCCAATGGGACACATCCATAGCCAAGAGTCATCAATCATACTCTTTAGTTAGAATTTTGCATGGCAGAAACTTCGGTTGCCTGGAAACTGAAAACATCTATGGAATGCAGTTTCGGTTTTGCAAGCTGCTACACTACTCCCTCCTCCCTTTCTGTGGGCAACTCTAAAAGACCAGAGAAATATTTTATGAGTTGACATTCGGCTCCCCTCACTTCTTGAAGGTGACCTGTACAACATAAAAAGAAAACAGATTTATTGCAGGTATAGGACTTAGGCTTGTGGAAACCTTCCCCCCACCAGGCTTGGTTGGCTTTTCTGCATGGAACCTCATCACAGGGCGATCAGCTTGGACCTTCCTATTCTTTACCCAAGAGGCCTCTAATAAGGCATCATTTGAACACAAGCAAAACCTATATCTATATCACAGAAGACACAAGTCTAAAAACCTGAAGAACCAAATGAGACTTGAGGATTATGAGAGATGAAATCCAGTGATTCTGGAGCCAGAAGGCAATAGGCTGGAAAAGGATGTTATAAACTGATCACATCTTGAGCTATAAAATAACAACCTCTTAAAGGCTAAAGACATCCTAACTGCTATAACACAGGAGCAGTATAAAATATTAATATAAAGTTTTAAAACCATGTTAAAACCCCTGGGAGGTCATACATAGGTACCAGCCTGGGACGGGAAATAGGTTCTGGACTCTAATTCAATGCAAAGCACAAATCCAGTGTAGAATGAGATAATACAAGCTGTTTCTTAATCTCACTTGACAATGAACAGAATGTATAATTTGTCCACTGTCTAATTTAAAATTCTCCATTGAGCTTGGCCTCCAATATGTAATTTAGGATCTCAGTAGCTCAGCTGCACTGTGCATCAAAAAAGGAGGGTAAGTTAAAGCTGCCAGCACTTGCCAAACAAATAAATCCCACATGCTTGTAATGTAATGGTAGGAATGAAAGGAGAATACTGGATTCAGCAATCAGCAGATCCAACCACAAATCAGAGTAACCTTTGCAATCGGTTCCCCCAATTGCAACCCTTTGAATGGATGGCAAGACATGGGGAAGAGGAAAGAGCAACAGATATCCTAATCACTACTATTACCTCTTATTCTCCTAATGTTTTTAGTATATGTGTCTGCAACTTTCTGTCTCTTGTAAACAACCAGCTGTAGTGATCCAGAGGTGATCGAGGCATGAATGATGGTGTGTAGAACATCCCAAGAATTCATACACTGGTGTACAAGATCTATTTGTGCAAAAACCCTCCAAGCCATAGCTGTCATCTGCTCTTCATGCAGGACCCTTACATCTAGGAAGATCCCAGTGTTGTGCACTGATACTGTTGGGGGTGGAGCAATACCTTCAAGAATCAATGATGGACCCAGTGTCTACAAAATCTAAAGCATCTGATCTTGCTAGGATCTGAAGTTCTGAACCTCTTCTTCCCAATCTAGATCCTCACAGTCTTCAGACAGGGAGAAAGAACCTCAGCTGCATCATTTGATTAGAGTAGGTTTGAGATAATATATGGTAATCTGCCATTAAAACATTATCACTTCTCCTTCCTAAGTCATAAGGAGTCATGTCTTTTCCTTGAAATGTATGGTTGTCATTTTGCAGCTGCAAGGTTCCAGGGAAACTATATCCTTGTCTTAAAAAGTGTCAAACAGATGCTACATTTGCTGTACCTCTGAGCATTCTAGACCATCTTTTTTGGAATAAAATCAAAAACATTGCTCAAGCCATTCTTTTGGGCCTTAGTTAATAGGAGTTGGATGTATGCATGTGGTTTATATTTTGCTTTGAAACAGTGATGAATTCTTAACATTCAAAGCAAAATACTTAAAACAGACAGCATATTTTGTTCCATTCTAAATGCAATCTCTTGAAATGTGGTTGCTTTATTTTGAGAAATGCTGCAAATAGTTCACACCTGAACAGTTTTGCTCCTAATCTCCTCTTTGGACTATTGAAGCATAGGAAAGAAAGCTGAGAGTTTTCTTCCCAAATTCTGTAAACTTCATGAACCCCTTATTAATACTTCCCTTTTATTTCTTGGTGGCTTTATTTTGATTCCATTTCAGACAGAACCTAAAACTTGAGTTTGCTGATACAGGCAACCCTGCACCCTGAAGTCATTATACACAGCATTACTATGTAAACAAGTAATACAAGTGTTGAAAAATGGTAATATTAATTTGACAGATTGTACGGCTGCTTCCTATAGTGCTTAAGAATTCCTTTGGGGTTTTTTTTCCATTATCCACAGTTTATTTTTTAAAGACTACAATCAACAGAGTTTCACTTTAGAACAAAAGTTTGCTGTGGTCTTTTGCCCATTTCCAATTTGCAGACTGTCAACACCTGATTCTCTGAAGGATGTTAAATCCAGCAATGGTAAGATGCTAAAATGACTCTTGAAAATTCTTATTAGCAAAAGATTTGTTCCAACCTTGGCACTGGATATCTTTTTAGAAAGAAAATTGTCAGTATAAAATAGCACAGTTTTCTCATTACTCTTCCATCTTATTGTCTATGGAGATTCTCAGTCATCTAGGTCATGGTTGTCACAAAGGTGCTTTTTCAAGAGGCAACTGGACTTTATGGTAAAAAAAAGTCCAATTGCCTCTTGAAAAAGCACCTTTGGGACTTCCATCGTATTCTAAACTTTGTTAAACCCAAATTTACTGGTATTCATTGATGGCACTCAAAGCAAGATTGGGTAGACCCTCCGGGTGTCTGTACATAACATTTCTCATCATCTTTAGCCATCAGCCATACTAGTTTAGGCTGATGGAATATGGAGTCAAACAGCATCTGGTGGGCCATAGTTTACTACTTCTACCCTAGATACACTCATCACATGCTGGTGAAAAGGCTGTCCCCTTCTCTCTTGCACTGTTAGCAAGCCAAAAAACCCAATTCTGGGCCAACATCTAAGAAAACAGAATGCATGGTAAATATCAGGAATACATTTGAAGCCTTGACTTGCATTGCACATATGTGATCAAGGTAATTTTCTAAATAAGAATCAAATTGTCTGTGTGGCTTTTAAAAATTTATTTTAGTCAAGCAAACTTACTATTAAGCGTTCTGAAAATATGGTTTAAAAAGTATTCATATATTCCTTCTGGTTAATTAATTAGTCAGTTAGAAATAAGAGTAGTTAATCACATTAAAAATGTTCACTTCATTGTCACCTCAGATTTGCAAATCAATTCATCAATAATTCTGTCATCCATATTTTATGCTGCTTGCCTCTAATAAAGTTTATAGTTATCATCTTCTTTGCTGCCATTAGTTTGCATGATATAGCAGAACATTGCTTTTTCTGACATCAAGAACCAAATGTATTGTTGTCTTAAAGAACTTAGGGTGGCAACCAATGTTTTCTACTTCTGCTTTTTATCTCACAACAAGCTTGTATAGCATGTAATTTAAACTGGATCTGGTGCCTAGCTCCTAGTTACAAAATAAGATACAGTTAAGGCAGGAGCATTTGAGACAACAAAACAGAAAAATGTTCTTTGAACTAGATTTGGGAAACACACTTTGAAGTTACTTTGGAGGTGAGTGGGGAGTGCCATCTGTTGTTTCCTCCATAAACAGTCACCTGCCCATTCTGGCCACTAACTTAACAGTGTAGTATGAGCAGTATCAACATATTTGGCAAGGAATCATGTGCTTTTCTATAAATTATGGTACTAGACAAAGAAATCACATGATTGAATACACACCTTCTAAAATTGTATTTTGAAAAACTGCAGAATAATCGCTCAGACTCCTAACAAGGCCATTCAGTATTCATTTCTGCCATCCTATCCCACTACAGACTTGTTTCTCTTAAAACTGTTAGGATGTTGAGGAAAATATGTTTTCCCATGAACCCAATGTGTTTCAAGAGGGCCTTGTTTCCTCAGTCTGTCCCAGTTTAGAGCAATTCACAGCACAGCTGTTCCCAGGTTAGGATGACTGACCTCCCACTCACTCCTTCTGCTGCCTAATCTCTTGAGAAGGGAATGCAAGCTGCTCTCTTTTGCACTTAAAGTTGTCAAGCTCAGTGGAAAAGAGATGGTCTAAAGTTTTTAAGCCCATACTCTGTCTTCTTATTATTCCCTTAATTTGTTAACTGAGCTGAACTGATATCTTTCCTTCTTTATGACCTATTCCTGCTGACAGTTCTTTTAATGTACTTATGCCAATCAGTCTATTTGCCATCTGCTCCATCAATGGAGCAGCTTTGTGGTTGGAAACTGTCAAGAACCAAGAAGTCTCCAAGGATTGGCATGGAATTTAGCCAAACCTGGTATCATATTCGAAATGCATACAGGAAGGCAGAAACAGAGAGCCAGCTATTATTCTTAAAGCAAAAGGCCCTTTTGGGTTACAGTTTACTTCCCTATAGCTTCTCTTCCCTGGAGATTTTGTCGGGCTATCATGTCTGGGCTTAACAATCTGGTCAATCACGTGGTTTTTCTATAGATTTCTGCTTCCGTCTAGTTGTTACCTGGAATTTTGTATTTTGGATCTGGTACCCCTGTTTCTTTTTGCTTCTGTAAAGTCATATCCTACATTGGACTAGTTGATATAAAAGGTGGAGATCTTAATTGGCACTAAGAGAAACAAAATGTACACATATATTCAAGCAAATCAAAATAATGCAATTATGGTACTAGGCAAACATATTGTTGTCTAGATAGTAAGCAAAGATTATATATTCCTTTTAAAGTTACCTAGAACTGAAGTTAACCCATAGGTGGCAGCATGCTAAAATTATACAAATTGTCATCTTCATTAATTCTGTTGGCAATGTGCTAAGTAAATTGGTCACCAATCATAAAACAAACTTTCACAATGAATCCTATGGTTGGTTTATTGTCCATATTTCCTGAATCACATTAATTGATGTGACATAAAAATTGAATCAGTTTCTGTTATTAACTACCAGGTTTGTTATTATACAACTGTGGAAAATTAAATTATATTTTCCCCTGTACTTGTGTAATTTAAGGTTGAAGAATTGCTCTAGCCAAAATAGTAATATAACAAAGAGTTTTGAAAACTTTACAAAGAAGGTAATGATTTATTAGCTTTTGTCTTTGTTTCTACAAGAAACAACAAAAATATACAGAAAATTTCTGAGATTTAAGTGAGGCATGTGATTTAGATGAGGGGCTAGAAGAAATGCTTATAAAATTAACCTATGACATGAAGCTCAGGGAGATAGTTAGCCACTCAGAAGGCTGGCTGAGGGTTCCAAAGGATCTTAATTGACTTGAATATTGAAATGTATCTAACAAAATATTGTTCACTGGTGAGAAATATAAAGTTCTACAGTTAGTCAGAAAAGCCCAGATACAAGATAGGTAATATCTGGCTCAAAATAAATATTGTGAGAATGTTGTGGTTCGCCGGCAGCAGGTGCGGACTGCTGAAGCCTCAGAGAGAGAGGACTCAGATGAGGGGCCTACGTGTGATGCAGGGATGGGGCCAGGACTATTAAAGAGTGGAATGCTGCCTTCGGAGATTGGGGAGGCTGGCAGCAGTGATGCAGAGGACCCCGAGGAGCCTGTGCCCAGTGCGCCTGCGTGCAAGGCTGCTCAAAGGAAAGAGCAGCTGCAGCAGCACGGGCAACTCGGGAGTAAGGCTGCAAGGTAATGTCCCCTCCCTTAAGAGATAAAAGCCAGCCTGAGAGAGCGGGATTCTTTGCAAGAAGCAAAGAAGTTCTTGCACTTCAAGCCTTGTGGATGTTTGGACTATCCTGGTTTCTCTTTGGAGACTTTTTGTTTTGAATATTTCTTGGCAACTTAATCTAATGTTCTTGGCAGCCTTGCACAACCTTGGCAAGGCTCATTCTTATCAGAGACAATTAGTTTTCATAGCCTTTTAACTGTGAATGAATGGAATTCGCAGAGAAGCATTAAAAGGTTTTGCTTTTACCTCTATTTGGTGTTTGTTTCCTTGGAACAAGGTTTGGTTCAGAACAGAGAAGGATCCAGTTATCCAATGGACCACAGATTATGTATGAGCCAAAAAGTCAACATGGTTTTGACTGCATCAAATACAGAGATATAATATCAAGTTCATATGAAGCAATAGTACTGCTGAATGCTGTATTAGTCACACCACACCTTGGATACTATGTTCAGTTCTAGTTGACACAACATAAAAAGGATTCTGAGAAGAAGTGCAGAGAAGAGTAACAAAGATAGTAAGGGATTTAGAGGCTAAACCCTACAAAGGACAGTTAGAGGAACTTGGTTTGTGAAGTCTACAAAATAGGAGACTCTGGGGAGTCATGATTGCAATCTTTCAATACATGAAGTGGTATCACAGGGCAGAGAGTGTGGATTTCTTACCTATAGCTTCCAAGAGTAAGATAAGAACAATTGGAAGGAAGCTTTAAAAAGGGAGATCCAAACTTGAAATCAGGAGACATGTCCTGACTGTGGGAAGTATTAGATAGTAGAACAGCCTGCCTGGTGAAGTCATGGATGCTTCATGGATGCTTGAAGTTTTCAAGTAAAGATTAAACAGTCATTTTTCCAGGGTGGTTATGAGGATTCTGCATTGGACAAGGGATTGGACTAGAAATCCTCCAAGGTTCTGTCCAATTCTATAATTGTCCTGATTTTTGTGAAAGTGTATGCAAATTACCAGGGCATCGTGTTATCCATTGAAAAATGCTAGCCTTCCTTTTTGCTTGGCTCAATCCCAATCCTGGTCATCCTCTTCTTCCAAATGAATATTAGTTGAGAATAAAACTTCCATGCATGTACACTGAGCAGCAATTGTGAGCTGATCTGTTGTTTGGCATTCTCTGACCTGATATATCTGAATTGGATTGTTTCTTCCAAAATTCTACAGGCCAGACTGGCTGGAAGAAGGCACCTGAAGGGTATCTTCGGGTGCCTTCTAAAGTACTTCATAGTGCTTTACAGCACTCTCTAAGCAATTTATAGAGTCAGCATATTGCCTCCAACAGTCTGGATTTTCATTTTACCAACCAGGGCTAAGTCAACCTTGAGATAATCAGGATCGAATAGCTGGCAGTCGGCAAAATTAGCCTGCCATATTATGTTCTAACTCTGCTCTTGAAGTCAATGAATTGGTGCATTAATGAAAATGGCAGTTGCCAAACCTCTATGTATTCATCAGATCAAATGCACATATGAGGAAAAAGAAGGGGAAGTCATCCCCAACCCTCACTACCCCAGTATGCCTTGGTGTGGTGGCTATCATATCTGGGCAGTGGTGGGATTCAAATTTTTTTTACTACTGGTTCTGTGGGCGTGGCTAGGGGCGTGGCTAGGGGGCATGGCCATGTGACTGGGTAGGTGTGGCATTTTTGTTTTTGTTTTGCAGCACAACACCCCCCCCCCCCTGTTTTTTGGGCCTTCTGGGCCTCAGAGAAGCCTCCTAGGGGGGCATTTTTGCTCCTAGAAGGCTTCCCTTGGGCTCAGGAAGTCAGAAAACGGAGGATAGGAGGGGCACACTGTACTCCCCCACACTTCATTTTGGGGCCTCCCTGGGGCCCAGGAAGGAAAATAATGCCTTCCTGGGTCTCAGGGAAGCCTCCTGGGTGAAGCAGTAAATAAGTGAGGGGAATCCCAGTACAGCTGATCTTAGGAAAGCTGATTGTCAGGAGGGGGGAAAAAAGAAACACTATAAGGAGTGACTGGGCAGGCAAGTGTCATGTAGGTAGGCAGGTGTGAGCGAGCATTGGGCGGGCGGGGAAAGTGAGTAAGCAGCGACGGGGCGGGGGCGTAGCCAGCCAGAACTTACTACCAGTTTGGCGACCCATGCCAAATCCTTGCTACCGGTTCGCCTGAACTGGTGTGAACTGGCTGAATACCACCACTGTATCTGGGCTGTAAAAAGTCAGATGACCACAAATAGTAGCAAACAGATTTTATTTATTTAACACAATTTTTTTAAAAAATAAATGCAGTTACACTAATACAAACATTAAAATATACTGTATAGCAGACATAGAAAACTCTCACTCCTTGCTGTAATCTAGCAGTTTTCTAAAGTGTAGAAGACCAGATATAGTACCTACTCATTAAAGATCATGTCATCTTGCATATCTGATTTTTCAAAGCACTTTCTGAGTAATGAATATTTGTTTATTTTTTTAAAAAATTAAAAATATTTTATGATTTTTTTAAAAAAATATTTCATGATTTTTTAAAAAAAATCATGATTTTTTTTAAATATTTGTCTTGAGTATTTTTTTTTAAAGTGATATAAACTCAGTTATACTTGGTTTATCTTTGATACCATCTTAATTATCCTGATGAGAGAGAGAGAGAGAGATATCTCCAACCTAACCTCAGAGGGCTGGCAGTGATCTTCTCTCTCTCTCTCTCTCTCTCTCTCTCTCTCTCACACACACACACACACACACATACACACACACAAATCCCTCACATACCCCTACTCCCTCCAAGGCAGCCACATTCCTTCACTAACCTACTTTTCAGCTCCATTCTCGGGGGAGGGAGGGGGAGAGAGAGGGGGAGAGAGAGGTTATCCTGCGATCCCAAATAAAGAACGATCGATCGATAGGAAAACAGGGTGGGGGCAGAACAGGAAGCTGGGTATCATATAAATTAAATAAATAATAAAACCTAAAACAAAAACATATTGGTGCACTTTCTTTAGGATATACCTTCTGCAGATTTGAATAGCAGCCTCTACATCCATTGGGACTGTAACTCCCAGATGTTTCCAGTTAGAAGGATGCAGTTCCAAGACAACTGGAAGGTGCCATATTGGATAAGATTATCTTATAAGATAGCCTCAATTGAAAGAAAAACATTCTTGTTTTCATCTGACATTAAAATCCTAAATATTTTTCTCATTTACACTGTGAGAAAAGAAGCCAACGGTGTTTGTAAATTATTTGTTGAAAAGCGTACAAATGAGATGGCTATCAGGCTATTCCAGCCCATTTTAATATGCATCTTCAGTAAAAAAAAGTGGTTTATAAAGTTTGGTTTCTGCCAAAGAACCTGGAAATCTGGAGAATTGTCTGAGTTGCTGGGCCTTTTGTATAAATAAACCAAATTTTGTGAATAGCTTAGGATATAAATAGTTTGGTACTTACATTTTTAGCAAAGCGCTTTCTGAAATAATACAGCTAATTGGGGTCTTAGTCTTTTTCAAATTAAAGAGTTCCAGATGTTTAAGACCAAAGAAGTTTGAGGACATGGCCATGCCCACAGGTTCAGCCTTTGGCATACCTGCCTGTGGAGCTCCTTCCTAAGATGATCCTGTGTCTTTAGCAGGGAGATTTGAAGATTTAAATGCAGTTTGATGATAGCACCAAGCATTCACAGTTCCAGCTTCCATTCAGATCTCCATGTTAAATATATAAAGATCTTGGAAGCAACTGGATATGGAGAGTTGTGAGAGTATAGATAATCCATGTTGCCACCTCCTACATTCTGCAGGTGAACGCCCGCATAAGGGATACTTGGAATACTGCATCCAATTTTGGTTGCCATGTTGTAAAAAAGATGTTGAGACTCTAGAAAGAGCACAGAGAAGAGCAACAAAGATGAATGGGAGACTGGGGGCATGTAAAGAATGGTTGCTGGAATTGGGCATGTCTAGTTTAATGAAAAGAAGGACTAGGAGTTACATGATAGCAGTGTTCCAAAATCTGACAGGTTGCCACAAAGAAGAGGGAGTCAAGCTATTCTCCAAAGCACCTGACGGCAGGACAAGAAGCAATGGGTGGAAACTAATCAAGGAGAGAAGCAATCTAGAACTAAGGAGACATTTCCTGACAGTTAGAACAATTAATCAGTGGAACAACTGGCTTCCAGAAGTTGTGGCTGTTCCATCACTGGAGGTTTAAAAAATGATTTGGACAACCATTTGTCTGAAATGGTATAGGGTTTCCTGCCTGAGCGAGAGATTCATTTAGAAACTTCCAGCTCTTGTTAGTCTGTTCTGTTCTGTTCTGTTCTGTTCTATTCTATTCTAAATTCACAAATAGGACCAATTTCATCAGCCACCTTAACATCGGAAAATCTAGTATTCAAGTCTCTGGGAGAACAGTATGGAAGGAAACTCCCATTAAAGTTTGGAGAATGTGGAGTTTTTCATCCCCCAAATATTTGTATAAGACTGATAAAAAACTGAAAATGGACAACTTTCTTTCCACTTCTTCCTGATGATTTGGTAAGGCAAGTTTTTTCCTGTCATGTCAATTCACAATTGTTCTAAAAATGGTGGGAAGCTCTCTACTTTCTTCAGCATTTTTGTCATCCATCTGAGAGAAAGAGCTTCAACAGAAGTAAAGAAGGTGGGGGGGTTTTCTTCCCTGTATGAATTGCTGGAGAAGTTATTACTGGGTGTCTGTGTATATGCATGCATGGGTGTCTGGAAATTTTGCTTTCATCCAAAGAAAGAAAAAAAGACAAAGGATCAATTGTGAAGAAACTGCTAGGTTCAGAAAAAAATGGGTGAAGAGGGAGTGAAGAAAAGTTACTGAAAATTGGAGGACTGAGAAGCAGACAAATAGACAATTGCGAAAGGTGTGATGAAGAGGCAAAGCAGTTTTCCCACAAAGAAATCAACAAGCACCAAAGTAACAATCTGAGAGGGTGTGAGAGAAGTAAAGCTTGTTATCACTTGACTCACCCAGCCTGAAAAAGAGTCAGAGAGAGAGAAAAGCAGAACACAGTATGTGCTTGGGGCCTGGAGGATAAAAGATTCTGTAAAAATTGAAGACTGAAATTAGAATGGCTGAAGTGATGTTTGTGGCATTCAAAAGACGCAGTCATGAACATTACAGATCATGTAGTAGTTTAATTCGATACATAAAGCTACAAGAAACGTATTTCAGGACTCAGTAAATAATGCAGTAGGTTAAATTCAGGGGTGTAGGTAACAAAATAAATTATGCCCTAGAGAAATAAGTACCTAGGCTTAGGATTAAAGGTATATTTGCATATGTGTTAAAAAAATAATAAAGTCCTACAAGGGTGTGGTGTATTCCTACTCATAGTCATCCCTGCATTTATAATATCTCAAATGAATTTATGACATTGTAGCATAGAAGAAAGCCTAAATTCATTTTATTTTATTTAACAATAGCACTTAGACTTATATACCACTTCATAGTGCTTTACAGCCTCTCTAAGCAGTCTACGGTGTTAGCATATTGCCCCAACAATCTGGGTCCTCGTTTCACCGGCCACAGAAGGATGAAAGGCTGAATCAACCTTGAGCTGGTCAGGATCCAACTCCTAGAAGTGGGCAGAGTCCATTTGCAACACAGCATTCTGACCATTGCAACACCATGGTTCTTTTTATTTTATTTCTCATATTTATATAGCAATCCATCTCACAATCAAGTGAGTCTTGATGTATTGTAGCCATTTAAATAGCACTTTGCAGCCAAAACTAACCAAACAAAAGCCAACCATTTTAGACTGACAGCAATGTCAGCATTCATTCATTCCAGTGAAGTTATTTGGAAGCTTTCCAGATTGTCAAATATTTGAAGAGCTTTCACATAAAATGTGGAGCAAATTTATATTCCTCTGAAAAAGAGGGCCAAATGATAGTTCACATTACCAAAAAAAGATGTTGACTAAACATTAAGAAAAAAAGATTAGTTGCGAGCAATTAAGTAGCACAATATATTAACTCAGACATAGTGGATTTTTCTTTATTAAATGCCTTTAGATAAAAGCTGTTTTAAATACAAGCATGACAATTTTTCCTACATGAGACAGAAGTTCCTCCTAATATTACAGCTATGCAAGTAGAAACCTTGCTATCAGAACATTCAAGCCTTTGGCTTCTTTTTACTTGATTAAACAAAAGAAGGAAAATACATATAAAATTCATCATAAGGTTTAGCTCCTAGTGTAGTTGAGCTTTGTTGTATTTAGTGAACTGCAGTATTTTGGGTTGGGATTTTCTTCTATTTAAGAGAGAATATATACAGTTCTTTTGTAACATTTTATTGCTAATCAAAGTGGGGAACCTAGTCCACCCCTAAGAGTTGTTATATTTCACAACCTGTTGCATAATCAGATAATCAGAGTTGGAAGGGATCTTGTAGGTCATCTAGTCCAACCCCCCGCCCAAGCGGGAGACCCTACACCATTTCTGACAAATGGCAGTCCAATCTCTTCTTGAAGGTCTCAAGTGATGGTGCTCCCATAATTTCCGAGGGCAAGCTGTTCCATTGGTTGATTGTTCTCACTGTCAGAAAGTTGCTCCTTATTTCCAGGTTAAATCTCCCCTTGTTCAGTTTCCATCCATTATTCCTTGTCTGGCCTACAGGCGCTTTAGAAAATAGCTTGACCCCTTCCTCTCTGTGGCAGCCCCTCAGATATTGGAAGACTGCTATCATGTCTCCCCTGGTCCTTTTTACTAGATTAGCCAAGCCCAGTTCCTGTAACCGTTCTTCATATGTTTTAGTCTCCAGTCCCCTAATCATCCTGGTTGCTCTTCTCTGTAGTCTTTCTAGAGTCTCAACATCTTTTTTGTAATGTGGTGAACAAAACTGGATGCAGTACTGTAGGTGTGGTCTTACTAAGGCTTTATAGAGTGGTATTAGTACCTCCCTTGATCTTGATTGTATCCCTCTGTTAATACAACTTATAATTGTGTTAGCTTTTTTTGGCTGCTGCTGCACACTGCTGGCTCATATTTAGCTGGTTGTCCACTAAGACTCCAAGATCCCTCTCACGGTTACTGCTATTAAGCCTGGCTTCACCCAGTCTATATGTGTACTTTTTGTTTTTCTTGCCTAAGTGTAGGACTTTACTTTTCTCTACATTGAATTTCATTTTGTTAGATACAGCCCAGTGTTCTAGTCTGTCAAGATCCAGATGGATCTTGAGCCTATCTTCTTGGGTTGCCTCCAATGAAAGCCTAATTTGCAGTCCTCCATCTGGAAAATTCCTTAACAGAGCTGTATGTTATCTGTTCCATACATTCCTTATAAGACACCTTTGTAACCAGAGCACTTAGTGAGTTGGGAGGATCAACTTCTTTTCATCCTATATAGGCTGGGAGGAGCCGTTTTTAGATCTACTATGTCATTTCTGTTCCAAGCATTCCATGCCAATCATTAACTAAAGAACAAGAAATGGTAGGTAGAAATAAGTAGAAGTTAGCAATGAAACAGTTGGATACACCACAGATCTGAATTTGCATTAACCATGTTTAATTTCTTCATAAAATACCTGGAACTTGTAGCAAGCAGTGAAGTGCCAAGTTTACAGAGAACACCAGATTATGAGAATAATAAAAGCCTAAGTGAACTGCAAAAAACTATTCTCCAAAGTAAGTGAATGGGCAATAAAATGGTAAATGAAATTCAGGATTCAGAAGTACTACATTGGGACAAAACCTCCCAATTCTGCATTGAACTAGCTTAGGGTTATCAAAAAAAGAAAGCTTGAGGTTTTGATGGAATACCACACAATGGTATTGACTGAAAATGAAATAGCTACATTTGTACAACTCAGAAAGGTTATCCTACTTTAGAAATGAACTATCAAAATGGCCCAAATATTGAGCATATGATAAAAAAGCAGTTTATATTGCACTGATAATATAGGACTGACTGATACTGAGATCATTTTTTCATTCTTTTATCACACAAAAATATTGAGTATTCCCCCAAAAAACATATTGATAAATTAAAATAAAGGAAATTAATTGGAGTTTCTAACTATAAGATGTGCTAAAAGTAAGGATAGTTTTGATGGAGGAAGGGCATACTAGTAGGAAAAAAATGTCTACATTTATGTTTTCTAATGGTGTTCTTAGACGTACACAATGTAGAATTCAATAGTACTTTGGTGTAATTCATTTGTTATATTCTTAAGCCTGGACTCAATTTCCTGATAAATAGAAATACTACAACCATAGGATAAATAAAGACTTATGATGAAAAACAAAACTTCCCACTTTTATATATTGAACACAATTGTTATGGCTGATAAAGTGATACTTTTATTTCATTAGACTAATAATAAGCATTAGTAAAAATACTATATTTCCTACCTCTAGAAATCAAACTACTTTGTAGATGAATTTTAGATTTGTATGTATCCTAGTCCATAAAAAAGTTTAAATTATGTCATTAATAGTAGATAGTTTTTCATGTTTACATAACTTAGTAATAATATGTGAAGAGAATTTCAGAATTCAGGCATTCATCTAATATTTGATTGTTCCAATTTTTAAAAAGATGCTAGAATATGGTAAATATTTCCTTCCATCAATCTATTTTATTTTATTTAGCATATGGCATGTACAGAGGTCATGCAATCACTGATACACAAATATAAGTTTAAATAAAATAGACAAAGAGATGATAGATAGATAGATAGATAGATAGATAGATAGATAGATAGATAGATAGATAGACAGACAGACAAATGGACGGATAAATTCAACACTATAATTGTACATTTAAACTGCCAAAATGGGGGAGTGGGTTAGGGAGATCAGGAAAGCAGCCAAGCTTTTAATATATTTTTCAGACAGAATTATACTCATATAAACTTTCAAATCTTGGGTGATGTGCGACAAATGGGTCACAATTGTGTATTTTATTTTTAAATGATATCTGGTAAGGTAGCTCTTTGTAGACCAATTATTGGTCATGTGATAGAACATGTGTTAAGTCCCAAATTCTTCAGAATCATCATTGCATATTTTTCTCCTTTGTGGGAATACTACAGTCTGAGAATCAGCCTATCATGGTTGTTGCAATATTGTATAATACCTGTCAGTCCAGCAGCCAAAATTATTTTGGCACATCTAGGCAGCTCTTAGCTGTAAAATGGAATTCACCGTGAAGGCAATAGGCAGATGAGTGTGAACCAAGTCAATTTGCAGCTGTGTGTCCTTAGCTCTAATCCACTGACCATTTCTTCTGATAGCATTTATAATCTTCTTTTATCTGCTGTCTTTGTTATACATCAAATTCGCCCTTCCTAAAATAATAATGTTCCCAATAAATTGTTCAGAAGGCATTAAAACCAATGATGTTTTATTTGAATGCTGTCCTTCAATCTAGCCTGAATAATGTTGCTATTTGTAGGGGCAGCCAACCAGCCAGCACTTTTGTAATCAGGAAACTCTCAGACCCTTTTTGCTATATAGCAAAGAATGAAAAAAGTTGGGGGAAGGGGAAGTAGCCTGAGACACAGATGCAGCCATTTATCTCTTGAAGCTGGGCTATTAGGCAGATGACAGAAGGAAAGAAGCAGCCAGTACAGGAACTGAAAACCTAGGCTTCTTCCAGTGGGTGATTTATCTCCCAACTAGTTCTGTCAAACTTGCTGATGGAAGGACTCTTCCTTTCTGTGAACCTCATCAATTCTCATCCTTGTTGCATTCTCCCCCCACCTCATTTATAAAAAAAGGTTTCCAGATTCTTTTCATTTAACCACTATCTCCCTTGCTCTTTTTCAATTTCTCATTTTCCTACTTTATCCCTACTCATTCCCCCCGTTCCCTTTGGTTTCTCATCACGGTTGCTCTATTTTTATTCCTTCTGTGGGTCTTATACGTTTATAGATAATAGCTGCTATCTTGCCTGTACCTTGCTGCATATAAGAACATGGGCCGTGTCAAGAAGGCGGAGCCTCCTCGCTGACACACCGTAGATCACATCTCTCTGCGGCTATGGTCCGTGCTCTTTCGTTGGAGAGCCCCGATCATTAGGGACAGAAGCTGCCTTGGAGGGGCGGTGGAGTAAGGGGAAGCTGCAAGCTAGGTTGAGGGGAGCCGCATCGCCCCTCCTGGGCTTGGTCTTTTTCCCCCCGAAGATGACTGCAGCAGTGGTTTAAAATGGCCACCCCGAAGAGGAGGACTCAGCTGGATTAAAATTTGTGCAGGAGGGAAGAAAGAAGTGGATAACATCTGAACTGGACAATTGGGTGATGCAACTAAACAAAAGTACCCCGGAATTTTTAAGAAAAGAAAAGTGAGTGGCGAAATTACAAAGGGACAGGAAAAAAAATAAGAAAATATTTCTGACAGCTAAGTGGGGTTTCGAACTGGGAAAGGAAGAAGCTGGAACTAAAGATTTAACTAAATTGGACTAAAATATTTTGGCAATAAACAGGCATAAAATAAAGCTGGACTTAAGATTGTCAAAAAATAATAATAATAAAGTTTACAAATTGGAGACTGGACTGTGTTGGAATATTGAGGTTCGAAAAACCCTAAATAAAAAAATAGGGGGAAAAGGTGAAGACTTTGTATAATGGAGAGTGCCACCTTTTGACAAAAACTTGAGCTCAAACAAGAGAAAGCATCCTGTTTCTGAATGAACTTGTGTGGATAGAAATATTGAAACAAAGTAAGAATCTTAGAAAGTGAAAGCAGAACCAGAATAAAGAAAAAAGCAAGGAAAGACTGTGGGATTGATTGATGCTTTTGGTATAGACCCTGGGCTGGAATAACTGAGAACTTTAGAAAATTGAAAGAAGAAAGAAGGAAAGTAAAAGTGGGGGTTTTTTTGTTTTTGTTTTTGTGGACTTTGGCGATCATAAAATATAAGAGTGTGTAATGATGCTATCTCTTCAGGAATTAAAAATGGAACTTAAAAATTTGAGAGAATTACTACATGAAAGAGGCGAATCACTTTGCTCTGTGTTAGAAAAAATGGAAATGGCGATTGAAGAACAAGAAGAAAGAGCTTCAGAGGAAGAGGAGTCGACTCAAGGAGAAGAGATTTTAAATAGACAATTAACACAAAGAACACTACAAAGAAGTGGGGAAAGAAGGAAGGTTAAAAAGTTGAGATTTAAGAAGGCAATCAAAAGGGGGAATACCTGTGAAGTCGGGAAAGGCAGAAAGACCCCGCAGAAAAGGGGAAAGGAAGATATTAAGAAAGAGAGGGATATAAACTGGAATGAGAAAAGATATGGGGAAAAGAGGGGCAGGAGAAGCAGTAAGAAACAGGTGCATGAAATAAAGAAATACAGAAATAATAAAATGTTGAAAAAAATTGTTTTCTCGGAGATAATGGTTAATGAATTAAAAAGGGGATTCTGCAGGGTGACAAGGGGTAATAAGAATATTTCTGCAATTAAAAATATTTAGAAAATAGGGTAATATAGATATTGATAACTCTTATTAAAAAATTAAGGGGGGGAAATATGCTGCGGAATCCAAATGAAAAGACGTAATGATTATTATTGTAACTTCTTAAAAGTAATGGTTTATTGGGAATCAAGGTATATTTTAACCACTGAGGTGTCACACTCAAAGCAGTAAAAGGGGGGAAACCTATACTTGTTTTTTTTCTTTAGTGTTAAAACTTGTATTAATTTAGTATTTATAAAAAAAATGTGTAATGGAAAGGGAATATGACAGACTAAAGAACCAACTAAATTAATAAGTCATATAGACCAGGGTCCCCAATCGCCGTCCGGACCAGCCGAACAAGCCTTACCGGGCGCTGGTTGCTGGGCACCGCCATCTTTTTGGTAAAAAGCGCTTCTGGTGAGAGCTCACCGGGCGCTGTTTCATCATAAAGATGGCGGCAGCTCGGTGAGCTTTCCGGGTGAAGCCATTTCTACCAGTCACCAGAGCGGCGCGCTTTTTGCTAACAGCGCTCGTGCGCCCGAGCGCCTTTCGCATAAAGATGGCGGCGCCAGTTGAACCGCGCGGCGCCAGCTGATGTCGGAACCGGGCGCGGCCAAAAGGTTGGGATCCCAACTATTAAAAGCAAGGAGAGACATTGGCAATTATTATTATTATTATTATTATTATTATTATTATTATTATTATTATTAATCATCATTAGGCAAACACATATTGTTTATCTTTATTTTTAAAATAAATATTAAAGGATTATATTTTAAATAATTGAAATGAAACAAAAAGATGTTTCGATTGAGATTAATGAAAGAGGCTAGAATTAATGTGTTTGTTTCTCTCCTTACTAAAAATTTGGAATGGAAAAGGTAATTATAGAATTAAGTATGCATATATGAATGTATAATTGCTGTCATATTTGTATGTAAAGGTGATGACCCAGAAATATGTTGTCCACTAAAAGAGATTTTTGTTATTATGTGAAAAACTGAATAAAATTTGTTAAAAAAAAAAAAAAAGAACATGGGCTGTGTTTTGTTTTGTTTTTTCTATAGACCATCATTATATAGTAGCTGTTCCTTTGGACTACCTAAATAGACATGTGCAGAAAGCCAAAATGAATCTGAGGTGAAACTGATTTTAAATAGATCAGCAAGAAACTTATGGCTTCTGCCCCTTCCCATAAAATGAAAATATTTAAGGATCTGTGATATTCTGGAATGTGTGTATGTATGTCTCTTTGTATCTCAGTGAAAGGATGGATTAATTCTATTCAGTTTTGTTGCAAATATAAATCCCTGAGATGAAGATTTTCTTTTAATTTTGAATACAGATAGTCCTCGACTTATGACCACAATTGAGCCCAAAGTTCATGTTGCTAAGCAAGACATTTGTTTAGTGAGTTTTGACCCATTAGATGACTTTTCTTGCTATAGTTTTTAAGTGAATCATTGCAGTTGTTAAGTTAGTAACCCAGTTGTTAAGTCAATCTGGCTTCCCCATTGACTTTGCTTGTCAGAAGGTCACAAAAGGTGATCACATGACCTTGGGACACGGCAACCATCATAAATATGAACCAGTTGCTAAGCATCTGAATTTTGATCACAAGCCCATGGGGATGCTGCAACGGTTGTAGGTGTGAAAAATGGTTGTAAGTCACTTTTTTCAGTGCCATTGTAGCTTTGAACAGTCATTAAATGAACTGTTGTAAACTGAGGATGACCCGTAGTGTATGTTTTGTCCCAGATGATTTGTAGTGAATTTTTGAAGTAAAAATAAATACATAATATATCCCACCTGATATCTACCCTTTTTTAGTGAAGACAGATAGTTTCACATCACAGGGAATGTTTGTGCTGAGTATTTAAAAAAAATAGACCAAAGAAAAATTTCTTTCATTCAAATAAAAGATCTAATCTGTGGAATTTCTGGGGATATAAAATGCCAATGTGTAATCTGTTACAAGATCTTCTAAACCTTGTTCTAAATCTTCAAAATAATGCCAAAGATTCTGTGACTAGATCTCCCAGTGTCTTTAGACTTAGAGAGAAACAGCAGAAATGTTTTGGATTGTATCAAGGCACTGAGGAAGAGTGAAAATATGTCCCAATTTATTATTATCCTGACTTATGGGGGCAGATAAAATATGATACTATCGTTTTATCCTTCAGTTCTAGAAAGGACAATTTAGAAAGGAAATGGCTCAGGGAAAACAATCTTTTCTTCAGTTTCATGGTACAATATTGTGCTTTTAAGGAAAAGAAAGATACCAAAGGATCTAATTTCAGTGCTCCAACTTTAAATTTAATATAATTCTAGGAGCTCTAGGAGCATGCCAAGTTATTGTTTATCATCACATTTGTTTCTCTAGGGTCTCAAAATTCTTATGGTCAAAGTGGCCCAAATAATGGCTATAAAAATTAAGCAGATATGGAAGAGAACTTTTCAGTTCTCTTTGACTAATTAATTCCCAGCATAAATGGAACAGCTATTTTTAATATCAAGCTCAGGAAAGACTGATCATATAGATTGTTGGTAAAGCATCTCAGCTGAGGCTAGCCACAAGGCATCAATCATGTGGTTAGCCATGAAGTAATTGATTTCTGGCACACAATAACAATATTCAATAGAAGTACTTATACAAGAAGGAAAAACTGGTTTCCTTTCAAAATGCTTTTGCTCTTGACTTCCAATGACAATTGAGCCCAACATTTCTGTTACTAAGTGAGATGGTTATTAAGGAATTTTGCCCCATTTTACACCCTTTCTTCCCAGTCGCTAAGTGAATCACCGTAGTTGTTAAGTTATGAAGTTAGTGATGTTATTGTTCAATGAATCTGACTTCCCCATTGATTTGCTTGTCACAAAGTTGCAAGAAATGATCACATGACCCCGGGACACGGCAACCATAATAACTATCTGAATTTTGATCACGTAACTATGGGGATGTTGCAATGGACGTAAGTGTAAAAAAAATGATCATAAATCACTTTTTGCGTTGTAATTTCAAGCAGACACTAAATGAACTGTTGTAAGTTCACTACCTGTAAATTGTATAAAGCATTACTTCTAAGGAGAAGTGATTCAGACTCTTTATATTTTCAGTCTTCAAGTGAAATGGGTTTATAATACTGGTTTCTGCAGGAGCAAAATTTATTGGAATCTCAAACTTCTTACTATTCTCATAATTCTGTTTATTGTAACAAAGAGAGCCTTTATGACAACAACATCTGAGACTTTGTGCTTTGTGGAACACTTGACTTGGCAGTACCACTTCTACTTCTGAGGGAGGATCCAAGCATTTCCATCCATCAACACACCCCATTCCAGCTGTGAGCCCTTGTTCTAAATGATTTTCTAATTTAGCCACATATGCATTTATACAGAAAATTATTTGAATCAAATCAAGTTTATTCTGTAAAGTATAATAAACAATATAAGGGAGTGTGCTCAGAGGCAAAATCACAGAAAGTCTTCTTTTATAACCCACTGGGACAAAAAATTATGTTTTTAGACAGGGGGTGTGGAGTGAGGATGTTAAAACAAAGAAGTTGGCAGAAGGATCATGACATGGCTTCCACCATATTGCTTATTTTGGCCGTTTCCCTTTTGAAATGTGGTTGTTTTTCTGTCTCTTTCTCCTTTACCAGCATTGGTTCTGTGCCTTTCACAACAGCTTGATTGGTTCAGCTTAGCAGCCAGACTTACAGAAATGGAGCCAAGGACATTTTTTCTTGTTATAATAGGAAAACTTTATCTGCAACTCAGACTGATGTGATTTAGCAATGGATCAGCAGTTTGCAATCATATTCCACAAAAAGCAGACTAAAATTGTTATTTACAGTGTTTATTTATATCTTGAATTTAAAAATCATTTTAAAATATTATAAGTAAATTAAAAATATTCATCTAATTTTTATATAACTGTACTTAGTTCATATTTCCAAAGATACAGGTAAATCAGAACATGTCTGCTGATTTGGGATTTTGAAATTTCATTTTCACTATAAAAACATTTTTAAAAGCATAATGATAGTGTACATGTCTCAGGCAAAACACCACAGTGTGTACAATAACTTATATGGTGGAAATGTTTTTAAAATCTCCAAACCCTAAAAAGTGAAGTGTGTCTCAAACTAATAAAATACCGTGTTTTACCTGACTGACTTAATGTGAAAACAGGGGCACATTTTCAGAAAAATAAAAATTACTGATATTGATAGGTATGTCTATCTTCATTGTAGAAGTGAGAGTTCCCGTTGTCCTTAAAAGGAGTATTGCTGTGTTGTTCCCTTAACAGGCTGGCCATTAAGAACTAGAGAACAATTGTCCAGTTACCAATCTCAATTCTTGAGAAGGCAGTGAGATACAAAGAACTGTGAAAGAAATGCATTATCTGGACCCTTTTCAGTCAGAGTTCAAACTCAGGATAGGAACAGTGTTAGTTGCTCTCATTTGTGACCTTTGATAGGGGGACTACAATCCTATTCCGTAACGTTGAATACACTAACAATGGTATTTTTCTGGTATACCTGTAAAGACTAAGAATCAGGGTGGTTCCATTCCATTCCTTCTTGATTGTATATTTCCAGTCCATAACTTCAGGACTTGGAGAGATCAGATCCTCAAGCAGTCTAATGTGGGATGCTAGAAAGCTTGACCCTCTTACCTATTTTATTTAACATCTGCCCGAATCCTTTAGGGGAGGACTCTGAATGATAACCAGAGGTGGTATCCAGCAGGTTCTGACCAGTTCTGGAGAACCGGTAGCGGAAATTTTGAGTAGTTCAGAGAACTGGCAAATACCACCTCTGACTGGCCCCGCCCCCATCTATTCTCTCTCTCCCATTGAGTCCCAGCTGATTGGCTGCGTCTTCTTTTGTTGCCCTGCACAGGAGAACAGAGCTAGAAAGCAGGTTAGTGGGGTGGGTGGGGAGGGAATGAGGATTTTGCAGTAACCTTTCCCCAGGAGTGGGGAGGTAATAGAGATTTTACAGTATCCTTCCCCTGCCACGCCCATCAAGCCACGCCCATCAAGCAATGCCATGCCCACCAAGCCACATCCACAGAACCGGTAGTGGAAAATTTTGAATCCCACCACTGATGGTAACCCGTTGTACATGTCTACCGTAGGCCACATGGGAGTAGAAGTTTTCACTTAGTGCTTCAAGCTTTAACAGTTTTGATGGAGAAAATCAGATTGATTTTTAACTCAAACAAGATGCAGTGGTTTTTGATACAGAAACTGACTGAGTGGGGATAAAACAAACCTTACCTCTAATGTGATTTAATCTACCAAAAACTGCTGTGCTGAAAATTAGGATTTTTTAGAAGCCACAGTAGAAGATGAGCCAGGAGAGCTTTTGCCCAACTTCAGTTAGTGTGCCAGTGCAATCTTTCCCGGTTCATAAGGTGTTGGCATTCATGCCCTCCTCATCTCAAATTTGGATTGCTGCCAGGTAGCTGCCAATGGTATAGTATGCAGCTGCCCATATGTCAATAGGAAAATTTGGGGGTCTGGAAGCTCACAGCCTAGTCTACTAAGTTAACATTGCATTAGAAATATGGCTGTCATTGTTATGTCCCATGCATGTTCCTAGCAATGTTTAGTAAGCCAAATCCTGATTCAGAAATGTTTGTATTCTGTATGTTATTGTCCTATCTTCTCCAAATGGCAACCAGTGCACGGGAGCAGGGATGGAGAAACATTAAACAAAATGACATTGTCAAACATTACCAGAGTATTAGTACAGCAAGGAATTATTATCCAATCTGGTTATTATTATAGAATGGTGTGAAGATTTTTTCATTTGTTTTTATTCTTTGCTGTTGGAGACATGGAAAAGAATGAACTGCCCCTTGGTTATGAGCACAGAAAATGAAATTAGGCATGTCTGACAATCTTATTTTGTTGGCTGTAAAATGGAGATAACAACAATTCATCTCATCATTAATTTGCATATTAAGAGGGCTATATCTTCATAGGTACCATAAATCATAAAACTGCAACATGACCATAGCTCAATGGTACAGAACATGCTTTGTATGCAAAAGGTGGTGCATTCAGTCTTTGGCTCCCATACATAGGATTTCGACTGTCTGAAATCCTGATGAGCTACTACAAGAGCTGAGATAATGGATAAGTAATGTCATTTGGTATAAGGTTTTTTGTGATGTTTCTTTATTGGAAGGATCCATTAACAGAAGACGGGAAAAGACTGGAGAAAAGGACTCATAATAGCAATATTCTGTTTGAGTAATATCCTTCTCAGAAGAGTTAACAAAGTTCCAAGATTAGTAAATTTTAGGTTGCAACTTAATGATTTCAGTGATGATCCATGATGTGGGTACCACTGAGTTTGTACTGGTTTTATCTTTACTTGCTTCTATGATTTAGTAGCCAATTTAATGGTTATGGATTTTAAAAGCCACAGAAAAACATACCTAAAAAATGAACTAAGGAAGCATCAGCCCAAGATATTTTGCAGGCTTCATTGCACACAAAGGAGTGGTACTGCTGTGGAGGATTAGTTGGTTTTATCTGCTTTTGGTCGTTCAGAGGTGGAGGTGGAGATGGAGTCTGCTGGGCCACAGCTGCATTTAATTTAAAAATGGTATCAAAACACATTAACGCAAGAAAGCTTTGTAAGGTATCTTTTGTTCTGGTGCTATTTCACTGGCAGAGTCTAAACTATTACTGTAATTGGCCCAAATAAAAAAGCTACTTTTATGTAGAAGAACAAAAACTTTTTCCTCTCCATACTCATTCCACATCATTACTACCCTTCACTTTTGAACAAAGGTGATTAGAACATGAACTTCAAGAATTACCATATGTTTTCAGATTATTGGGGTGCCCTTTGCTCATTGTCCCCATTCAACAAGGCAAATGTATCTGCCTGGCAATACAAATATGTATGCCTCAGCAAAAAAAAAAAAATTGTCCATAAACAAACTAATCTTATTACCTGGATATTAGCCTGTTGTGATCTCGATATACCTAAGTAAGGATGGCAAATCATTTAATTTGATCCTTAATTTCACATGAACTAACAAAATTGAACTTTGCAAATTAATAATATGTGGATAGGTTAGCCATTCATTTTTGCAATATTGCTTTTTGCTTTAAATCAAAAATTATCACAATTTAGAAAATGCTCTTCAAATATAAGCATATATGCACAATTTTTAATATTTCTGATATAGAAATTAGTTGGGCTACATTTATAATTCAACATAGATACAATGGCACATATTAAGATTAAATTGATTTATTATCTCTCTTTTTAGGCCCATTTCATGAAGGAGAGATAGATCCTTTGGCTAAGTAATTTTTGGTCATTAAAGCAATTTAGTGAATTCATTGCATGTGCACATCTATGTGTTTGGATGGTTTCAATAAGAGAATATAATCCTTTATATGTTCAGATAATATATAGAAAACAAAGAGAACCATGAGCTAGAAAGGGGCACTGGGACCAACCCACATTCAGGCAGCAATCCAAATTAAATTATCCCTGATAAATGACTATTCAGCCTATATTTGCATACACCTAGTGAAGGAAGCTTACTACTGGTTTTATAAATGCTTCTACTAACTGCTTTTACCATTAGCAGAGATTTCCTAACATTCAAATGCTGTCATCCTTCATATAGCTTAAGACAGGGGTCAGCAACCTGCAGCTCTGGAGCCACATATGGCTCTTTCATCCCTCTGCTGCGGCTCCCTGTCACTCAAAATATGTCACAACTGCCAATGTGTGACACCCACCAGCACATAATTTTTTGAGCTTTTCAACCTCTGGTAGCCCAACCATCGGTGAATCCAAGAAAAGAAAAGTTTCAGAAGAAAACAGAACATTTAATTCAACTACATATGCTAGTTTTGTGACCACTCAGGAAATAGTCAGGCATGGGAAAGGTTTTGTGGCTCCCAGTGTTTTCTTTTCTGTGGGAAATGGGTCCAAATGGCTGTTTGAGTATTTAAGGTTGCCAACCCCTGGCCTAAGACAATCGTTCCACACCAAATACTGCAGGCAGGGGGGGAAAAACCAGTCTTGGCCTTCTGTGTGATTTTCCTGATGGCAACACTTTTCAAGTATCTTATCTTCTCTCAGTCATCTGTTTCCCAAGTAAAATACCCTGCTCCCTCATACTTTCATAAAATTTAGCTACCAAAGACCTGAACATTCTTCCTGTTCCTTTCCTGTACCTAATACAGTTTTTTTTTCCTGGTCCCAGAATCAGGCATGGTATTTAAAGTGGGGTCAATAGAAAAAGCCAGGATGAAGAGATGGAGCCTTTATATAACAGGCACCTAAAAGACAACAAATTTGGCCCTTAGGGTCAGAACATTCCAAAGTTTGGGCATTAACACCAAGCACATTCTCAGCAAACATCAAGTGATAAGCTGCAGAAAGTGATGCAAGCAACATGGCTTCTTCCAACTATTGACTTTACTCACCATTCATTCTGTAACTGTAGAGGCAAATGTGCTCATTCAGCCATTTCTACCAGATGTGAAGCACCAACATCAGATAATATCTGGGTAGCCATGGTGAATCAAAGGTTAAAGACCAGAAAATGTGGGGAGAATGAAGAACAAAACAGTAGCTGGGGTTGGGAACAGCAGATTCAAGGAAAGAAGAGAAACAAGAGGGCTGCTGTGGTCTGCAAGCTGCGTGCTGGGGAATAATGACTCAAAATCCACTTTAGTGAGCCAAAATCCACTTCCCTCCTGTCCCTCTACCGAAAGCATTAGCGGCCTGCATCTCAGCAATTGTCAGCAGAAGCGGGCCCAGCCTGAAGCTGGGGTATCCCAGCTGACAGTAGCTCATTACCAACAAAAACAGCAGGCTGTTACAGCTCTAGCAGGAATCACATGGTTCAGCCATTGAATTTCCAGTCACATCACAAATGCTTTTACTCCTTCACAGATGCCAGCATGCAGCACCATAGGCTGAGTCTTTTGGACTGAAGATAATCATAATAAAAAACTCTTAAAACCTGGAATCTGAGCCTATGCTTCTCTGAACAGAGGCAGCAACAGATTGCAGGCAACCAGCAGTAAATGTGTGTACTACATGGGAGTTAATGAGAAGGTGTCTTTTCTGAACACAGTTGCCAAGAGAGAGCTTTGTCCAGTTCCTATTGTAATCTGTCCATTGATTTTCATGGCACCAGAAGCCAATACTCAGACCTAAATAGCTTGTTTATTCTCTAGTCTTTCATCTTGGAAGAGCTTTGAAAGATTTTACAGATCATCTCCTTGCATCTTATTATAAAGGCAGATTTTTCTTGGGGCCACTGGCTATGGCAAGTTTAATGTTTATTTGTGAAATAGTAAAAAAGAAAAAAAAGAAAACTAAATGTTCCTTACACATGAGGGAAAATTTAACTAGAATGATACAATTAATTCCTGCCTCTACAATTAGAGTGTGATTCTTTTGGACTATATGATCAACTGGAATCATTACAGGGTATATAAACTTACTGTTCTTAAAAGAACATGGCTTTGTTCGACTGAGAAAAAAAGCTAGAAAACTAAAAATGTTGACATTCTACAAACCAATTGCAGGGAAGAATTCCTATTTGTAAGCTTGTCTTTATGCAGAACCTGACTAGGTGATTTATATTTATATCACAGGGTGATTATTGTAGGGGCAAATTCGAAGAGAGGCTACATAAGCTGCCTTCAGATCATATATATGTATAGTATGTGTACTATATTCAGATATATTATAGCCTTGACACACTCCAAGTAACAACGATGAGATCCCCATGAATACAAAACTAAAGCTAGCTCAAATGCTGCTTTTCTGTTCAAATGGAACTTCCCCCATTATTGACACAAAAAAAACAGTCAAGAAGAAAGATGGTCTTATTATCTGATTTTACATGTAGCCAAGGGACAACTGAATTTCTGTAGTTGGAAGATGGGAACTGGCTTGCTAAAACCATTTTATTCTAGTGCCTATCTATCTCCATGATTGTGTAAGCTATTTTTCTGTTATGGAATTAAGAAAGCATATACCCAGGAGGATGAAAGTCACACAGAAAGCAAAGCCAAAGGGCAAATGTTGAAAGAGAGATAAAATGCTCTAGTGTTCTCAGGTTGAAACCAAAAAGTCTCAACCTGAATATGACAACTAAGCTCCAGCTAAGGCCAATCAAGGACTCTATCCTACTATAATTACACTTTGATGTCTCAGTCTTATGGTTGACATGCTGACTTGCTTTCAAGATTGGTTATGAAGAATTACTTTAGTTGATCATTTTCCATTTCTATTTGAGGGCTGAACTGGCCATAACCTTGCTTTTTGCTTTCAATAGAAACATTTGTATCTGTGAGTAGTCCATCTTGTGATCTTACCTTGGAGGAATTCATATTTTTTTAAGATAAGTAGTTTGTCCTATATTCCCAGAAAGTATTCAAACACAGTCTTCTGAACTAATGCAGTCCAGAATAATTGTGCATCAATCTGACTGCATGTTTTGCTTCATTAGGGGATAGGGGTGATTGTACACTTCTTGCTTCTAAATGTTCACATGTTGAAGAAATGCCAGTTACAAGTTACAACAGGTCACATGCAGCAGAATATTTCAAATTCAGTTTTTGTACATGTTTATTTTAAAAGGATTCTGAACCTTTTGATGTGTATTTATTTATTATTGATTTGATTATCTGCTACCCATCTTGTCCAGAGGCAACTCAGGGCAGCTCACAAATATTAAAACCAGAAACATTTTTTTAAAAAAATCAGAAATCACAATAAGCATAGTTATACTAAAAGTTTATCATTAAAAGTTGGGGGGGAGAAATAAAGGAGCTCAAAGACCATGAGGGGAGGTGGATTCTTCTCTCATCTACTAACCATCTTCAGATTGTTGGGGCCCCAGGCCCGCTGGCAGAGCCAGATCTTCAGACCTTTACAGAAGGTCAGAAGGATCTGTGCAGATCTCACCTGGGAGGTGGGTATGAAGAGATATGGCTCTTCTCCTGGATCTCACCCACCAAAATGTATTTGATATGGGTTTTCTTTCAGTAGGGATCTCCCATAATCATGCTCTGTATTCAGAAATCTGTAATCTGAGTTATAGGAGGCTCCAGACAAACAATCTCGACTTTACCAGTTCAGTATGTGCTTTTCTGCAATGGCTTCAGGACAAAATTGGTTGATCACATTTAAAAAGACTTGTAGTCAATGATATGCAGGCAAGAACTAGAGATATATTTTTAAATTTGTATTTTGCTATCTTCTCTTCAGGGATAGAATGTAAGAGGATGTACCAGTTACATCAAAACTATGGGCTGTGGCTCTGAATGCTTTGAAGTTCTGAAATCAGATAAATAAGAATATTTATTCACTTTCATAGCATGCTAGAAAAGCTATAAGGAGGAGGTGGAGCAAGCTGATTGATATTCCTACTCCCTCGTATAAATGTTAAGAGTGCTCAGTTCCTCAGAATACTTCAAAATGAACACTCTACCTCTCTTCAGTTTATTTTCTTCCCCTCCATGGTGCAATCCATCCCAGTGGTTGAGACATTAAAACAGGCTCATAAATGCCTCCTCTGATTCTTCCTGCTCAGATGGGGCTCCCTGATTCCTCTCCCTGAAGCCAGTCTGTGGTGCGGTGCAATAAAAAGTAAATGACTTTGCATGCTATCTCCTGGCTTCATTGGCTTCTAATTAAGAAATAATGAGGCAGACTCTATTGTAGACTGCGGAACTAATAAATGACGACCAACATGTCTCCTGTCCCAGTTTTATGTTACCAATGGAAATAATCCTGCCCGACTCAGGGGCTCTCATTTGTGTAGGACAGATTTTTGTAACTTGAAAGATTATCAGCATCCCAGTGAAGGTTGAAGAAGAAGCAAAAACAAGAAGGGATCTCAGTGTGTTTTCTATACAGGCATGTGCCTTCCTCTTTCTCCACACATGATGCATATAACAGTCTTTACTATTTTATTGTCCTTGTGATCCTGGAAATGATTTGTGGAGGGTTAAAAGGTTTATATTAATTAGACATAATAATAACCTGAGGTAAAATGTGGTCAAGGAAATGGCTATGGCTTTTGTTTGTACAATTTACCTCATATTTGTTTTTTCAGTACTTACTCTATTCAAAAAGCTCATTTTCATTCCTATTAGCATGAAAAAAGTGGTAAGAGTTTAATGTGTAATATCCTTGCATAGTTCATAGAATTTTAGAGGCATTCTGGATTCCATTATTTTCCATTAGCAGCCATCTTACCTTTTTCTCATTATTTCTTCCTCTTTTGGGAGACTGGAGTCAGCTTCCCTTAAAATCTACTATGAAGGGGAAAACAGAATAGCTACACAGTGTGCTTTGAAAGACTATGCTAGGAACCCTCTGTATGGAAACTGCATTTTCCCAACATATCTTTTGGGACATGTTAAAAGGTCTCCTGGTTAATGAAACTCCATAGAGTTAGTTCATTAATATATCAAGCAACATGCATAAAATACTTCCCTGGATTGGTTAAAGATGTTATTTAGATCACATTGCAATGTGGACTGCAATGTGGCATCAATGTCAACTGAGATTTCTCCTATTATTTTAGTACTGAACTTTTGTAGCTTATCCCCCCACCACCTCTTCACTCATCTCTCCTTCCCCCAGCTCTGTCTACGCATAGTCCCTGGTATTTTTTTCAGGCCACTGAAGCTATTTGCTTGTATAATCTTTTTATTATTATTTTGGTAATTTCTATTATTGGAACCATATTTTATAGGCTTTTCCTTTTGAAAAATCCTATAGAATAAAAGGCAGTTTCGGAAAAGACCAATTGCAATATTTCTTCACTATATCCCCAAGTTACCTCTTCAGATAAGCAACCATATGAATCTGAGAGGTGAAATTTTGTTTGCATGGAATAAGTAATTACATTTGAGACATCTTAGAAGTGGACAAATTCATGAAGAAAAGAACCACCCATTGCAGTTAGCCAAATAACTTAATGGTACTACAAAGTAAAAGATAGTGCATGCAAAGGTTGGCAAACTTCCTAGAAACAAATAACCTGATACTATTGTAAAGAGAATGCTAGATAATATGGAGATTTAGCCCAGATTTATTTATTTGTTTATTTATTTATTTATTATTTGTTATTTCCCACACATCTTACCATAGGGTAACTCTGGGAGACTTACAGTTACATAGAAGCTAAAACATAAAAAAATTAAAAACAAACATTAAAACCAAAGACAGATGGGAAGGGCAGGGACAGAGGACAGGGGAGGTGGGATCTATTATTACTCAATCAGCCCATTGGGGCCCCAAGCTGACTGGCAAAGCCAGGTCTTTAGGCCCTTACAAAAAGATAGTGGGGTTGGGGCCAACCTCACATTGAGGAGGTAAGATATTCCAGAGGGCAGGAGTAACAGCAGAGAAGGACTTCCTCCTAGACCCGTGTTGGCGAACCTATGGCACACGTGCTGGAAGTGTCATGCAGAGCCATTTCCCCCGGCACGCAAGAGGTCACCTGGAAGAAACCCAGTGCTCATGTGCGCACCACCGCCCAACAGCTGATTGTCGGGTATCTGGTGTGCATGAACAGGGGGCAGAGGGGGTGCGCGGGGATGTGCTACGTGCGAGGGGACCGTGCGCAAATGCGCAGATGTGCTGCATGCAAGGGGGAAAGTGCACAGGCACAAAGATGCATGGGGCACAAGGGGGGAATCACGCATGCATGCGCAGATGCGCAGCACGCAAGGGGGGAATTGCGCACTTTGCATTAGCTGTAGTTTCTGAATGTTCTTCAAGGATGGTTAGCAATATCCCAGGGCTTTTCCTTTTAAACTGGAACCTGGTTTCCTTTTAAACTCTTCCCAGAGAGAGCTAAATAGAAAAGAATATGGATTGATTTGGATAGAATTTTCATTTCTGCTTACTATCCTGGATTGACCAGGATAATCCCAATTTGTGAGGAAGAATTCTGCCTAAAAATCCCATCCTGGAAAATCCTGATTTTTCAAATAGAAATACACCAATGCAGAGAAGTTTGGTATGCACCTGTAAGTAAAATCCAGACAGTGCTCTCCAGGGAGCTGAGAATACCGCATTCATATTACAGCAGTACCAAAAGCAAAACCTAAGTGACCAGGAAAAAGAGAAGCAAGAATATATCTAATAACAAAATCCAATCTGAAAATGTGTTAGGTATACTGGAAGTGCTGTCTGTGTATTTTGCTAGGTGTGGCTAGATTTGTGCTGGAGCCCAAAGGAGCCTATGCTATTGGTATTGAGCAGCCACTATTCACAATCTGTACATCCTCTCTTGCTTGCTTTTAGGCAGAGGTACCTGGTAGGAATTTAGGAGAGAATAAAGTACTAGTATTTTAAAGGCTTAACTGTGCCCATGAGTTAAAAACTAGAGTCAATGTCTCTCTTTCTTAAGGAGGCAGGTCATGACTATAGAAAAGAAACAAAAGTTTTAAATAGTGGACTGGTTATTATTCCAATTTATTGTACTTCCGGTTTTGGTATTCTTTTGGAGAGTCTGTTCAGAAATGGGTTCTTTAGCTGGTCACCCATTTCTAAACCATTCAATCCACTTTTCTCCTTCATTTCCTCTTTCTCTCTCCCTAACAGAAACACTTAGATGAGTGCTTCCAAGTCCAGTCATCTGACTACAGAACAAATTGGGGTGAACAATGGATTATATTGTCTGGTTAAGGACAATAATGCATGAAGGGTTACATCATGCTTATCCAGCAATTCCTAGTTTATGATTTGTGCAGATCAACATGATTGAAGAAGGAAAAAAAGAATCAATTAATTATGGAGTGTGCTGTTGACTCACTCCCTTTAACTGTTGCACTTTTGAATTTAAAAAAGGATAAAACAAATAAATCTATTAATTATGCTAACAATCTAATCCTCCATATGATAAAACACAAAACAAGATTTGTTTGTTTGTTTAAGTGATATATCTAATCATCCATCTCATCATGGTGACTCTTGGCAGCTTACAGAAGATTAAAACCAGTAACAAAATAGTCTAAATTATATACCATCCCAAAAAGCCCACCACTCTTAAATCACATGCCTGAAGTAGAAAGAGAAAGCATACCACCTATTATCAATAAGACCACAATTAACAATCCACAATTGAAAAAAGGCTCACTCAACCATGTAAGACTTTATGTGGCCTTACAAAAATCATGTGGGGCTTCATAGATGCTAAACAGCATTCTGAATTATATCCAGAAGCCCAAGGGAAGCCACTGCAGTATGTGAAATAGTTGTAGTCTATGGTCATATTGTGAAATATCCAAAACTGCTTGCACCACTGCATTTTGACCCTGCTGCAGCATCTGAATCATCTTTGAGAGCAGCCATGTAGAACATTTTACAGTAATCCAGCTTGGGAGGTGATTAAGTCTAAGGGTAATAGTGCTGAAATGGCATCGATCATGTTTTCCAGTGACCTTTAGTGTATTCATATGAGGATAGTGCATCTATCCTGATCCTCCTTGACCTTTCAGCAATATTCAGTACTATCAATCTTGATATCCTTCTGGACTGGTTCATGGAATTAGCAATGGGAAGCTCAGTGTTTTGGTGATTCTCTTCCTTTCTCTGGGATCCACTCCAAGCAGTGTTGGTCGATGGAAAGAGATTGAGTCCAAAGTCCCCACTATGCCTTAGAGAGGAAAAAGTATAACTCAGCCTTGCAACCCTGAGTGGCAGTAGATTCTGAGATACCACCTTCCCAAAGTTTTGATGATTTTTCATCTTTATATCTGAATAGGTTTATATTCCTCCAGAGAGAGTTGGTTAAGGCATTTCCCTGCAATTCCTGTTCAATATAGTTGCATGGAGCATTATTACATACTAAAACCATGAAGCTACAAATATAATTCAGAAAATGATGGTGAGATGTTGTGATGTTAAAGGAATAGAAACTCCTTCATTGATATAAATATATTTTATTAAAAAGTATTTTAATATTAAATTCCATCTGTATATTTCCTTTTCATGGTAATATTTAATCTGCCTTTTTCTTTCTAAAAGGCATGTCAAACTGGTTAATATACCTTAAAACGAATTCAATAGTACAAAAATGAAGAAAACAAGCTATAAAAAGAATTATCTAGTGATAAAAATATTACAATTCAATACACGGGGAGAATAGCAATTGGAATAAAAGGTCAATAAGCATCAATATCAAAAAATATTAAACTAAATTTCTGAAATGCAACTATCCATGAAACACACAGCACACACAATATACAAACTAGTCTAGGTTTTCATAAAACAATTTACAGTGTATAATAAATAAAGAATGCAGAATTACAAATGCCATTATATTTTCCCAAAATGGCCTTCACCAATCTAATGTTTTCCAGGGATTATTACTTTCCAGATAACATAATCATTATTGTCCAAAACCTTTGGAGGACATTAGGTTAGGGTGTTGTCCTGATGAGTCACAGCCAAAGGAAGAGGAGAGCAATTCTGATTGTTCCTCTGACAAATCATAGAATCAGCTCTTTTGAAATCATGCCTTTGGCATCAATCTTTGCCAATATCTGAAACCTATTGCCCAGATTATGTCTGCATAGTCATCTGTCCATTCATTCATTCATTTGATTTCTAATTTCTGGGCATCTTATAAGAAAGTTAAAGCATAAAAATAGAAAAACTAAAGAATTGACAATAAATAGCCATGCCAGGCTCTTTATAGTTTTATTATATTAACTGCTGGGTTAGTGTTAAGACACTGACAGTAAAACAGGCATAACATCAGTGTACTATGAGCACATCCAACATCAGTGTACGATGGGCACATCCAACAGCCTTCACATCAATGAACAAATACAACTATCTATATTAAACATTTCTGTGAAAATTGAAACCCTGTGCAGATTAATTGAAACCTTACATAACCCAATATGTAAACAAGAGCCCCTTTCAGATATACCATTCTCTAGCCTGGGTTTATTGTTTTTTTCAGAATATAAACCTTTGGTCATCTTGAGAAGTGGTTCTGCCAATATTTTGAGATATATGTTTGACATATTGCCACATATGGCAACACTCAAGCTGACAGAAAAGATAATAGATTAAAATAAATGAAACTGTACCTGTCTTCCCATTTTTTAAATCAGGCAAACTTTTTTGGGGGAGAAGAAGATGAATTCTCTTACAAATTTATTCTAAGCCTATAAGAACTCCTCTGGGCCCTCTTTTCTCAAGATTCAATAAAATATATCACCGGAATTTCCTTTTCCTAAGGAGATCTGATACATGTCCCTAAAATTACAGTTGCAAAATTTAACATGGAAAAAAGTTTTGTCTTCAGCTGTATAAATATGCAAATTATTCGTGTCTATGAGTAGACCTGGTTCTAGCACATTGCACACAGCATCCCTGGGCAAATGTTGGGACACTAGCAGATCCATCGATTCTCTTACAATGCTGTGCCCACTTTACTTCATTGCACAGTGAAGTAATTAAAACGGCAAAGCTACCAAGCCTAGCTGCATGAGCTTTGTATTTCTTACTGTGCTGCTTTCAAGCCTTCTGCCACCGTTTTTAACCAATTACTGAACATTACATGCAGAGGTACTGAAATACTTTTCTCAGAGACCCCTCAAATTAGAGCTGACCTGTTGCAAGATATAGAACATTGTGGCCTGGACATTCTTGGAGAATCCAGAGCAGCATTTGCTGTATTTGTTCACCAGCAGAACAGGTCTTCTGTCAGAATGATCTTCTCCTCCCCTTTTACTTCTCATATTTTGTTCTATGTGTTCTAGAAGGATGGAGGTAGAAAATCAAAATAAGTCAATATCCTTTTTGACAGTCTGCAAGATTGTCTGTTTTTAAAGCATCTTTTTTTTTTTTTCTTTTTCTCTTTCTCTTCCTTTGTTTCTTTTTTTTCTTTTACATCTCCTCTTCTCTTTTCTTTCCAGTTTGTAAGACCAGTGTTCTTTTTTTTTTTTCCTTTTGTGTACTTCTCATATTTTGTTCTATGTGTTCTAGAAGGATGGAGGTAGAAAATCAAAATAAGTCTTGTAGCACCTTTTTGGCTGATAAATGTTATTAAAGCAGAAGTTTTCATGAGTTACAGCTCTCTTCATCAGATACATTATAATAGATATAATACAATAGATGCAAAGCATTTCTGAAGCAACTTGGGAATTGTAGGAGATGCAAGAGGAGGAGTGAAAAAAAAGAATATCTGTGGCATTTCATTGGAGGAACTATCAGCAGCATTTTGGATTCTGTTGATTCTGAAGGCCTTGATACCACAGCATAACTAGGAGCTCTGGTGGCGCAGTGGTTAGAATGCAGTATTGCAAGCTAACTCTACCAACAGCTAGGAGTTCAATCCTCACTGGCTGAAGGTTCACTCACCCTTCCATCCATCCCAGGTCAGTAAAATGAGAACCCAGATTCTTGGGGGCAATATGTAAACATGTAAACCACTCAGAGTACTGTAAAGCACTATGAAGTGGTATATAAGTTTCAGTGCCATTGTTATAACTAGCCTTCAGCCATGTAAGGGGTCACCCTTATAGGAGTTGGGCAAGCTTTGCTTTTGGGCTGGATCCCTACCTGGATATTTTTCTGCTTCTCAACTATCATCTCCCCCCACTTTCCACCTGCTTTTCTTCTTTTTCTTTCTCAGTCTCATATTGGCCATCATCTCACTGAAATGATGCACCACAAGAGTGTTTTCTAATGTGAACCAATCTAAAGCTCCTTCAACATTGTGGATTATCTGACATGACAAACAGCAGAGGTACAATGAGGAGGGTACCAGGTTTTCTCTTGTGCAAAAGTGATGTTCCTGCAAGGTCAATATAATTAAGATGAGATCTTTGAAACCATGGGCTACAATCAGCCAGCTCTATCCTTGCTTGAAATCATGTACACTATTGTCTTACATGCAGAAGCAGAGTCACAAAAACTCACAATAACCTGATACGACAACTAGATGTGAGCTGCAAAAATCTATAATACCACTATTTGGTAATAGAGGAATATAGAAAAATTTAATTTGGCTGCCATCTACTAGTTGTCTGGATTTTTGCAGCCCAGATCTTCTAAACATAGTGGTTCATTATATTTACACTGAATGGACATTCAAAAAAATAATAGGAAGTAAAATTGAAAGGTAAGATTTGAAGGAACAAATACCGTATTTTTGGGAGAATAAGATGCACTTTCCCCCTCAAAAAAAGAGTGGGTTGAAATGTCTGTGCGTCTTTCACAGCGAATATTACAGTGTGGGGGAGGAGGGTTGGTGGTTCTAGAACATCAATCAGCTGTTCTAGAATGGGTGGCGGCAGTGAATGGGCGACAGCGAATGGGCTGCGGTGAATACATGGCGGTGAACAGGCCACGGCAAACAGGCCAAATGAATACCAGATGGATGCTGGGAGGCAGAGGCAGATTTTTTTTTTCTTTTCCTCCCAAAAAGCTAGGTGCGTCTTATACTCCAGATAATCTTATACTCCAAAAAAATATGGTACATCAGAACGGTGTATAGTACATTGTAAGGCTTTTAGACAGAATCTCGTTCAAAAGTCAAGCATATATTTTTCTTTTTTTCACATTGACAAGGTAGAAGCTGCTGGTTTACAGATGAGAAAAGCCTTGCTGGTTTCTGTATTTTTCCTGCTGGAGCTGCTGATTGATGTTTAACCAATAAATTTAAGGCAGAATGGAGAAAATGCAAAGCACTGAGCCTTTTCCTAAGATTCCTTTATGGAAGAAAACGTACATCCAAGAGGGCATAATAATCTGATATACATAGGCTTTGGGACCCCAATAAATAGAAGAGGAATAACTAAAGAAATAATGGACAGTCTTTAACTTTTTATTTTTGTGATGTAAGTGATTTGATCCTCTTCAACCAAGTCATGCCATTCACTCTTGTGCAACTTCTAAGAAGTTTCATTGATCCTCCCCACTAGTCGGAAAAAGTAATAGAGAAGACAGATTAAGATTTGTGCCCAACATAAGTGAAATAAACAGTAGACTTCTCAGGAGAAGTTGGACAGAGTTAAATTCAGGTAGTGGTAAAATAGCCAAGTATTTATAGTACAGAGACTGTTGTCTGATTGAAGAGGAATGGTCCAACTCCAACATAATGATAAATTGCCTCAAGAAACTGGGAAAGTAAAAGCATTCCGCTTGCCCATATCACCAGAACAGCCAAGTGAACAGACATAGATTTGCAATTTATTACAGCCTTCTCCACTATGATGAAATGAACTGCACTTCTAGTTAAATTATAGGATGAACAAAGCTTTTGATAGAGTTTTTTCACAATAAATGGGAGTGCAAATGAAGTGCCTCTCTGAATGAAAATGAATGTATTTAATAGATCAAGGAATATTGCAAGAACAGACCCAGTTAGCCTTTCCATCAGGATATCTGCTTTCTTCCAGATGAAGCTTTTTATATATATCTATCTATCTACTTATTTCTAACTTTCCACAAACATGCTCCTCCAGTTCTACTTGCCCACAATTTCTCTATAGTTAAAACATTTTGTTCTCTCAGTCAACCCTGTAAGATTATACTATAAGAATATCCAGAGCATTGCAAAGAATGTAGATTGAATTTTTATAGCATCTTGGTGGATGCATTTGAGTTTCTATACAACTGTCCAAGCCTCATTGTAGCTGCATGATTAAACGAAAAGTTGCAATCTTCTCAAGGAAACTCCATTAAATCCTATTTATGAGGTATTAGGAAAACTTCCACTTTACTTAGCTTGAGACAGAATTATTCAATTAACTTTTCTAAAGGAAAACAATTATCTTTTTAAGGTCCTTACTTCATGTCCTCTATTTATCAAAATCCTAAAAGCATGTGTTCAAAAACCATTCAAAATGACATACACACAAAATCCTAAATAAATTAATTTTAAATTAAATTGGAAGAATTGTTGTATTTTATCTACATTTTCCACAAACTCCTTGAACTGAATCCATCTCCATACACTCAAACTATGTTTTGATCCCAGATGTATTTACTTTAGAAGTCAGTTCTATTGAGGTCACTTTTAAATGGACATGCTTTGTCCGAAGAACAAAAGTTAATCTCTAAGAAATACAATGTATAGAAAACTCAAGTCACATTATATGATAGCATAATCATATATGTGAAAATGGATTTTAAAAATCCCAGGTTGCGAGTGGACTTTGCTTCAACACAGTACACTTTTCCAATTTTGAAAAAAGAGAGAACTGAAACATTCACAAAGTGAACAATTAAATTATGACATAATGACTGGGGTTTTTTGCACTTATCAATATTTTTGATATGACATTTTAAGGCAAGTTTCATTTTAGCAGCTGTTACTATTAAAGGAAATGCTTGGAGGAGTTGCTCTATTGCAGATTAATAATAAATTGGTATATCTGTTTAGCTACATGTCAATTTAAAATTAGTGCCTTCAAGCATGTTCAGCTACATGTTCTCTTAGGTAACATCCCGTACAATGTTCTCTATCTCATAAAAAATGCTTCTTTTGAAATACTACATTACCAATAATCAGCATCTAGATTCCCCTTCCCAAAATACTAATTTTTCCTGAAGCATCATACCGGTAGGTAAAGGAAACAATCAGAGTAAGTCTTGATGAGAAGGAGCCTTTTAAAAATGACTGTGATGCATTAGCAGTCTTTTTTTAATGTGATATCAACCCCCTACTGTGAACACATCTGAAAAGGAACAGGAAGTGATAACGAGGAAAGAAATATCATGGTGATGCAACTAGAATAATGCAGGGGGCAGAGAGAGATGGAGAAATTAAAAAAAAAAAAAGCTTGACAGGATAACCACAAATCCAGATCAGCTTAAAACTTTTAAACAAAAGGTATCTATTTTATACAGTAGTCCATAAAGTGCTAACCAGTATAAATAACTTCAATCTTCATGTGAAGATGGTCATAATTATTTCAGAATAAATTACATATATTGAGCATTATCAAGCATTTTTCTTTAAATGTTTTCCCCTTTCCCTCACTTTACAAACCCAACTACATCTCCAAGACTCCTTGCCTGTGAGCCTGGCTTAAAAATAGTTTGGCAAAGAGGAGGAAGACCTTCCGCATGCTAAATTATTTGCTGACTGCCTCATGTCTCCTCCTGAGGAGTTTTTTAGGAGGAAAGGAGAACCATGGCATAGTAACAATGTCAAGTCTTCCTTTCAGACTCCTAGATTTTCCAGCTGCTGTTGCTGATCTGTGACTTGTCACCTGCTATGCCATTGGGAAAAATTAAATGGATAGGGACATGGTTTTCCAAGGTAACACAGTTAGTTATTTTTTTAAGCATTCATTTTGTAAAGGATGTCTAAGTAAAGATTAGATGCCAGTATCTTGCTGTGGTCTGTGCACCAAAATTGATCCTGTGCATTTATGCCTTGGCTTTTAGCCAGCCTTTGCTTTTTATTATATTTCCCAGAGTAATTGTATTAAGGAAGGGGTTGCTATATTGATTTTCACATCCTTTGTGATGGACCTTCAATTTTCTTTCCCACTCTGGATGAAGTTTTTTTTTCCTCTGCCATAAATCTATCAAGATACTGAAAAACAATATATTTTCCTCTTTCAATGGAAAAACATAAAGAAAAAGATTTCTTCATTCCCTTGAGTTATAAAAGTGATCCAACACAGATTAAATCACAACATAAATTACTATTTTTATTGAAATTATTTCAGTTTATGTGCTGAATATTTTTTTGCATAGTATACTAGGTATCAAAGAGGACTTTCCATGATGTGTTGGTTCTTTATGTATAGAGACCTTTTTAATATATGTATTTGTTTGTAAGAGAAGCATCCTTTGGTTGTTTATGATTATTTATCATCAAGTTGGTGTTAACCCTTAGTGAGTGCCAAGACATTCTCCAAGATGATCTGTTCTCAGCCTGGCCCTTCAGACCTTCCAACAAAGTACTCATCACTGCTGTAACTGGCACTATACAAGTGTCGTCCCCCTTTACCCTTTTCTTCACCTTTCCCAGAAAGCTAGGTTTTTACATTATTTATGAAAGATATGATAGTTTGAGTATGTGGTTCAAGTGAAAACTATTATTTTATGTTTATCCACAGTATTCTCAGTTTTCTCCAACACCAAAGTTCAAACACACCATATTCTGTTTCTTTGAAAACCAATGTTTGTTCCATAGAGCATCACAGGGAAAATGATTGCTCACACAATTCTGATCTTTGTAAGTATGGACACGTCATCTTACCTGAGTATCGTTTCCAAGGACTTCTTTGCTATTCTACAAGTGCTAGTCTGTGGTGTATTTCTTGACTGATGGTTCTTTTATTGTTGATAATGGATCCGAAACAGAAGTTACCTACTGTTTTAATACCTTTATTGTCAATTCTAAGGCTGCTTGCTATACCTGCACTCATTAATTTGAACTTCTTATTGTTTAATTGTAGCCCATATTTACACTATGCTCCTTGATTTTCATTACTAGAACTTGCAGGTTATTTGCACTTTTAGCTGTCAGAATAGTACAATCAGCATACTGCATGTTTTTTATATTTCTTCCTCATATTTTAAAATCATAATCTTTTTCCAATCCACCTTTCCTCAGTATATATTTATCATATAGGTTGAAAAAATAAGGCAAGAAGAAAGTATATAGCTGGGTGACTTTAAGCCAGCCACTTTCTTTCAGCCACCCCACAGAATTGAGGCCAACCAACCTCACAACATTGTTGTTGTGAAGAAAAGAGGAGGAAGGTGTGATGGATGTGTCTACCACCTTGAGTTATTTGTAAAAATAACAAAGATAGGATATAAATAAACAAAATAATAAAGTTATAATAATGTTTCTTATTCTTCTTTAGCTTTTTCTAAAGCCAGCTTGAACATTTGATGTCTTCCTTTCCATGTAGGGCTCTAATCTGTCTTGGATGGTTGTATTTGCCAATATATAAAGTTAAGAATATTGTACAATAATTTGCATACTTGTCAAGACTGCTTTCTTTGGTACTGATATGTCGACTAATTTTCTTCCAATCTCAGGACACTGTCAGTTTGTTAACATATTTTGGGACTATTAGTTTTTCATCTGTTGTTGCCTGCTGTTTTGCTAAAGATATTCCTTCAGTTCCTTATCTTTCCAATTAATCTAACTCATTTTCTAATACCAAAGTTTCCTATAAATAGGGAATATATTGTAAAATATGTTGGAATTTGACATCTCTACTGGATAATATTTCAGAATAGTTTTTCCAATTTTGCTTCAACTTTAAATTAATTACTTTTTTGGCAGCTTTTAGCATATCAATTTGACGGTGGAGCCTTCTGAGTTTGGAGATCTTTTGGAAGACTTTCCTTGTTTTTCAAAGTCAGATTGTCTATTCAATGTGTTTATAGATTTCATTGTAACACTACTTCATGTCTCTTCTAACAGCTCTGAAAAATTCTTTGATAATTTCCTTCCTAAGATCTTTATATTTCTTGACATCAACTTTTATTCTCTTGTCAATTTCCACTATTTGTTCTGATACAAAAGTTTGCTTTTTCTATTTCTAGATCTCTAGCAGTTATTTTTCACAATCATCTTTAACAATTTCTTTAACTTCATTCCACACTTTTTCTGGTTTTCTGTCAATAAAGTTCAGGAGTTCAGAGCAAGTATTTTGTGATTTGTTCCACAAGCAGCCCCTGGCAACATCTTTGCTGTTATAACAGCAACAGAGTGGTCAATGTCTGGAATACTCTACCTCACTCTGCGGTTTCTTCCCCAAACCCTAAAAACTTTAACCTTAGACTATCTACTATTGACCTCACCCCTTTCCTAAGAGGTCTGTAGGGGGCGTGCATAAGCGCACCAACATGCCTACCATCCCTGTCCTATTGTTTCTTTTTATTTTTCTTATATGTATCCATTTCATGCATTCATAACTATGTTTATACTTATACCTGTTATCTTATAATCACTTGACAAAATAAATAAATAAAATAAAATAAAATAAAATAACTGAGCTCTTCCACCTCCTTGCACTTATAATATGGTCAATTTGATTTCTGGGTAGTCTGTTAAATGATGGTCATATATAAAGTTATTGTTTTGGTGGTGGGAAGGCTTTGTTAGCAAATGAACATTTCATAGGATTGCCTATGATATCAATGTGTGGCTGATTCACTTCACCTTTCATTGTATTGAGCTTCTCTGTATTCATGCTTCGTAAGTTTTCTGATCCCTGTAATTCTAACTTTGCAGCTTTGGATTTTGATTTCCTGCATGGCAACCTCAGCAACTAGAAGTTTTAGCCTATTGGCATCATAAACCTCATTTAGTACTCCAAAAGCTCCTTAGCTCCTTTTCTCAGTAGTATATTGAGTGCCATCTGACCCAAAGGTCCCATCATCTGGCATTATATCATTGATCATTTTATATTTTCTATCTATGTGATTTTCTTGGTAAAAGGCAACGGTAGTTTAGCAATCCTTTCTCTTACACAATATGAAATGTTCTCTTTGTTATTAGTGCTCCTATTTACTAAAATGATTACCCACTTCCAGAAAGTTCTTCTTGTGCTGCTGTCCAACATAGTTGCCTGCTTGCTCTAGATCAATGGGATGATCTTACTGCCCTGGTTGGTCTTGCTGGTATTATATATTCTTGGTATCCTTCTAGCATTTTTTGCTCATCTTTCCCAGAATAGTCTTTTTTGGAATTGGCAGAGCAGGATTAGACAGATTGAAGCAAAAGGCAAATTAGAGGTTCCACAACTTCCATTTCAATGTAAAGAACCTACTAACATTTCACTACTCGTGATGCAACAGCTTCCTCCATTAGTGCTGAGAATTCTAAACTAGATTAACAGAAAGTGATAGGCTACTTTCATTGCTGTCTTCAGGCAGCACAAAGTGGAAATGACTGGGTGAGGCCACTGCTGTTTCTCACTTGACATTCATACTCAACATCTACATCTGATGCAGCTATCTCAGCCTGACTAATGGTAGAGCTGACCCAGTGGCCCATCTTTCATTTGCATCTTTTCCTATTGCCTGTCAAGATCCTACCGAATTGTTGCTAGGTTCAAAACTCTTCCTCAAACACAGTTACCAGTAGGAAAAGGTGTTAAAAAAATAATGGACAGAACAGATCCCCGCATGAGTCTTAGAGCTTATTCACAAGTGAAACTAAAAACACCTTGGAGTGTTTGGAATGTGTCTCTTGTGAAGGCTACTAATGCCAGTTAGCAAATAGGAAGAAAGTAATTTTCCAGCCATTTCTTCTTCCGTCCCTTCTCAGAAACTGTATCTACAAGAGATCCAAAGTAATTACAGAGGTGAACCTGAAGACGACAGTTGAATTTCAACTAGCAACTCCATATTTTTCAGTACAGGACATATTATTTATCCTTCCCTGTCTCTCCTTAAGCTGCTGGTAAAATATAGGTGGTCCTCAATTTATAACCAGAATTTGGACCAGAATTTCTGTTGCTAAATAAGGTGGATCTTAATCATGTGATCAGGGAATCATGGCAGATTTTATGATTTTTTTTGCTATGGTTGTTAAATGAATCACTGCAGTTGTTAAGTGAATCATGTGGTTATTAAACGAATCTGTCAATGGTGAAAAAAATAAGGCTCTATATTTATGCAAGAAAAACCAAATTCCCAGGTATAGTATAAGTGGTACCTGGCTCAATAGTAATAACTGTGAGAGGGATCTATGAGCCAGCAGTGTGCTGCAGCTGCCAAAAGAGACAATGCAGCCCTAGGGCACATTAACAGAGGAGTAGAATCAAGATCACATGAAGTGTTAATATCGCTGTATAATGCCTTGGCAAGACCACATTTGGAATACTGCACCCAGTTTTGGTCACCTCAATGTAAAAAAGAAGTTGAGACTCTAGAAAGAGTACAGAGAAGACCAACAAAGATGATTAGGAGACTGGAGGCTAAAATATTGCTGCAATTGGGTACATCTAGTAACAATGAAAAGAAGGACTAGGGGTGACATGGTAGCAGTGTTCCAATATTTAAAGGGTTGCCACAAAGAAGAGGGGGTCAGCCTATTCTCCAAAGCACCTAAAAGCAGAACAAGAGGTAATGAATGGAAACTAATTAAGGAGAGAAGTAACCTACAACTAAGGAGAAATTTCCTGACAGAACAATTAATCAGTAGAACAACTTTCCTCTAAAAGTTGTGGGTGTTCCAACACTAGAAGTTTTAAGAACAGATGTCTGTAATGGTATAGAGTTTCTGGCCTGAGCAGGGGGTTGGTCTAGAAGACCTCCAAAGTCCCTTCCAAATGTTATTCTGTTATTCTGTGATTTCCTCTTTTGACTGCTTGTCAGAAGCCAGTGGGGAAGGTCAAAAATGTTGATCACATTATCCTCTGAAGATATAATTGTCATAAATACATGTCTGTTGACAAGCACCTGAATTTTGATCACATAACAGTGGGGATGCTGCAACAATTATTTAAGTACGAGGACTGATCATAAGACATTTTTTCAGTGTCATTGTAACTTTGAATGGTGGCTAAATAAAAGGTTGTAGGTTGAGGATTATCTGTATGATACTTGAGAATTATCTGTACAATACCTAACTCATGACTTACGATAGAGCCATTTTTAGCAATTAGTATTTGGAAAAAATGTGTTTATGTGTTTCAGAAAGAGAAATGGTACTTTTCATTTATGGCAAGTGTGGCATATGTACTATGGCTTTTCTGAGAAAATATTCTTATTGGTCGAGCAGATATGCTCCTGTAAGAAGATGACCAAGTATGGTTTTATTGGTCCAACAGTGCCCTTATTTCTATTACCACCATTTTACCTTCCTAATTTGGTCAAACCAATTCAATAGGGTTTCACAAAAATATGTACCAAAAACTCCATGTGAGTCTTGAGTTTAGGAGTCTACGTAACTCTACCCTAAATCTAAATGTACTTTATAACTACATGCTATCTCCAGGATTGTGCTGCTAAGTTTTGATGTGTTGTTACATGTATATTTCCATTTTTCTAATAAACTTCTCTTTTCCCAATCTCTTTCAGTTAAAACCGTAAGGGGAAAAAACCCAACATTACAAGCAAAAGAAGAAATGAATCATTTATGGAAGAGAAAAAGCCAAACTTCTGATTAGAGAGGGGAACTAATACGGCTCCTTCCATTATGAACTCTTCAGCTGAGGAAGCTTCTTACCTTTAGCATAGAACTACCTGCAGTAACCACAGAGATTCTTAAAGGAGTCAGTGTGGCAAGGGAGTGGCTGTTTCCACTTGCCTTCATGTTGAATGCCAGATGTGCCCTATGAAAGCATTTACTTTGAATGGAAGTTGCACTTGCCCATTGAAAATGAGACACTTCCAATTGAACTTGCTTCTCATCTGTGTGGCAACCACCACTGCAATTCTTGTTGTGCCATGGAAAGTCAAATGTCCATTGCAATGTGTCTGCCAGATCAGACCATGGTATACCCCCAGATCTGTGTACAGAGAAGCCGCCACAGTTGACTGCAATGATTTGTTTATCTCCACAGTGCCTGAAAGATTGCCAGAGGGGACACAGATTCTTCTCTTGCAAAGCAACAATATTGTCAAGGTCGAGCAGAGTGAACTGGACTATCTGAAAAACCTGACAGAGCTAGATTTATCACAGAACAGTTTCTCAGACATTTGGGACTTTGGCCTGAAGAATATGCCTCACTTGCTGAGTCTGCACTTGGAAGAAAACCAACTGGCTGAACTTCCTGATAACAGCTTCTCAAGCCTGGCTAATCTTCAGGAACTTTATCTTAATCACAATCAAATACGCAGGATTTCTCCCCAAGCCTTCTTAGGTCTTGGAAATCTCCTTCGACTCCATCTCAACTCCAACTTCTTAAGGACAATTGACAGTCGCTGGTTCCAAGTACTACCCAGTCTGGAGATCCTAATGATTGGTGGCAACAAAGTAGATGTCATTCTGGATATGAACTTCAGGGCTTTATCAAACTTGAGAAGCTTGGTTCTGGCTGGAATGAACCTGAGAGAGATTTCAGATTATGCTCTTGTAGGCTTAAAAAATCTGGAGAGTCTGTCTTTCTATGATAACAACCTGATCAGTGTTCCCAAGCGAGCCTTACAGCAAGTTCCTGGACTTAAGTTCTTGGATCTGAACAAAAATCCACTTCAGAGGATTAAACAGAGTGACTTCACAAACATGCTACACCTCAAGGAACTGGGACTCAACAATATGGAAGAGCTGGTTTCTATTGACAAATTTGCCCTGATCAACTTGCCTGAACTAACAAAACTGGATGTGACCAACAACCCTAAACTATCCTATATCCATCCCAGTGCTTTCCATCATCTCCCCCAGATGGAAACTCTCATGCTCAACAACAATGCTCTAAGTGCTTTGCATAAGCAAACACTAGAGTCCCTCCCCAGTCTGCAAGAGATAAGCATCCACAGCAATCCCCTCCACTGTGATTGTGTCATCCGCTGGGTCAATAGTACTGAGAACCATATACGCTTCATTGAGCCTCAATCCACATTATGTGCTGAACCTCCAGACCTAAAGAGAAAACATATACGTGATGTCCCCTTCAGAGAAATGACTGACAGATGCTTACCCCTCATCTCTGACAAAAGCTTCCCTTCTCATTTAGATGTGGTAGACGGAGAAGACATCTCTCTTCATTGCAGGGCTTTAGCAGAACCAGAACCAGAGATCTACTGGGTCACACCATCAGGTCTTAAGCTATTGCCATTCTCAGAAGATGGAAAGTATAAAGTGGACTCTGAGGGGACAATGGAGATTCACAAGGTCACAATACAAGAGGCAGGCCTCTATACATGCATGGCTCAAAATCTCATAGGTGCTGACACCAGAAGTATCAGTCTAATAGTCAACAGTTCTTTTCCCTTTAGTAAAGACATGTTAGAGCTGATAATTGAGGAAGTCCAGACTTACAATATCCTGGTTTCATGGAAACCTCATCTCAATACCATTTCATCTAATCTCACTTGGTCCAGTTTCAACCCCAGCTTGGACTTAACAAATGTAGCCCGTATTCCAATAGGTACCCACATGTATAACATCACAAGATTGCACCATGATACAGAATATTGGGCCTGTCTTCATATAGCATTTGCAAATTTGCAGACCAAGGTTGCCTGTGTCAATGCCAGGACTAAAGAGGCTCAATACCAATACTTGGAAAGCAGGCAGGGTGCCCTGATGATATTGTTCCTCTGCATATTGGTGCTGTCTATAAGCCTCATAGGCAACTATGGTTTCAGTTCTTTCAAATTTCAGTCTAGGAGCCAGGGAATCTGCATGCCATGGAAAACAGCCTCATCTTCAGTTCATGTAGTATATCCAACTTTTATCAAACAGTGGGATCAAGGGAGAAAGGGTGAGAGACTCCTAGCCATGGAGGTACAAGCAACATCGTTGGACTCGTGAAGGTTGCAGGTTTTTTTTCTCTGCAAGAAGGGTGGATAAATACATCTGGTGAATTTCTTTAAAAATTACCAAATACAGATAAAAAGGGAAAAATACTGAAGTATGAAAACCATGAATATGGAAGATGGATAGGAAAAGTTGTCCCTTTTCCAGCCAAACCATGAGTTTGCTTGGCCAAACATAGTATCTCTTAATCCAAGATAAAGAATCTATTTTTACTGAAAGAAAAGTTGCTGAAAAGACAGGCAGACAACCTGAGTTGGAAAGCATCAAGCTTGAAATTCCAAAACACCTCTGCCTCTTCCAGGCAGCTATGACTTCTCTGGCAGCCTGATACCAATATACTTTGTGCTGAGCACATGTCTGCTCCCCTGGAAATACAAAAAGGCCTTTTCCTTTGGGGATACCTTTCTTTCTGTGTGGATGTGTATCATCACAGAGAATCTTGACCAAATCCAACAAATCTTTTGTGACCTGAAGAATTTGCCTCCTGCAGTACTTTCCCAAGGAAGCAAATGTGATATGAAGAGAGGCAACTTTCTCCGGCTTGAGAATCAGGAAAAATGATTACGTAGAAGGGTGGGGGTATGTGTGAAAATTTGTATCAATTAACAATGTCAATTAGCCAATATGAACTGCATTTCAATTCAAGAACTTAATTTCAATATTATTTTGTAAACTTTTGTGAATAAGATTGAAAACAAAAGGAAGAAGGGGTGAAGATTTTTTTTTGTAATATATATATATATATATATATAAATGTAAATAGGGAGGAAGTGGGGAGGGGGCCCTTTATATACCAATCTATCATATGGAAAAGGTTTTATGTTAGATCAACATTGCTTCAGCTATAGGGTGGGCTATAGGAATGATAAGGAGGGGAGGGAATAATAGTTGATGTAAGATTGATTTCAAAGAATGAAAATATCCTTGTTTTAAAGTGGTTGATTTCCATGCGGCATAGCTGAAAACATCTCAGAAGAAGACACAGGCTGAGTGGTTGAGAAAAAGGGGGAGGATGAATATTCCCTTTTCTAGCTCTGTCATCATTTCTTTGTCTCTGATAAGCCAATTAAAATTGCAAATAAAATATTTCTGTAGTTGTGTGCTCTTCCTAGATAACCCAAATCCAGCCATGATTCATGACAGCAGGGAAGGAGGGTCATAAGGGACTTCTGCTGTTGAGTGATCTGGGATAGGGTGGCCTAGCTTCCGCTTGCAAAGATCTGTGTACCTCCACCCTGCAAAGTGTGGTGTGTGATTCCTTTAGTCCTTCGGAACATTATTACTAAATCGTTACTTTCGATCTGATGAATGAAGGCATTCTTAAATATGCATAAAATAATCCTATTAGTTACATTAATTACATTTTAGCTACATTAATTACATTTTAATCAAATTTAGGTTTGGTTCTTGCTTCAGTCGTCTTTTGGAGAATAGGTCCAATATATCATTCAACACTCAAATAGAATCCTATTCTGAAAAGTCATGCACTCCTAACTTATACCGAGGGAAGCTCTGCATGTGCCAGTAAGAAAGAGGGTCAGAGAACATCGGCAGCAGGAGGAGCAGAGTTATTATGGTTGATTGATTTCACAATTAGCAGATGTTTAGACCAGATTTGACATTTTTATGTACCTGTCAAGTCCTTCCCAAAGACCCGGGATGGGCAGATGTTGTTGTGTAATGATGTTAGAGGTATTTATGTATTATTTATTAAACAAATTTATATAACCACACAACTCACACTTAGGTAAGTCCAGGTGGTATACATTTTTTTTTAAATGTCTTTGCTGGACTTTATTTTCAACAACAGATCATTATTTAGTTTTCAGATTTTTGTGTATTTGACATGAGAAGTATTTGAGAAAACAACTTTTCTTCAGGATTTCTGGCCCTGGTTGCTTAGCCAACAAATAGTCCTGAGTTCATCATCAGATGTCCAGGAACTCCAACATTATCAGTATCAACATCAGCACCAGCAGCACAAAATGTGAAATCACAGCTGCCAGTTCTTTAGCTGATGTTGGCCTTCATATCAAGTTATTCCCAAGAACTCAGGATGTCATACTCTATTGGTATATGTGCAGATCTAAACCTTTTGTAATTGACAGAAGGAAATGTTGTCAGTGCGCCTGTTTTCTCAATACCATCCAAGATTTTTTTGCTACGGCACTCATAGATAATATATATGATATAATATGTAATATATAATTGCACATGCACAGATATGTGTGTGTGGTGTAATTATATGTAATTTTACACACACACACAAATGGGTATGTGGGTTGTATCCAATATATATGTATTGGGTGATACCCAATAGTGGGGCAGCTTACAAATGGATAGAAAATTTAGCACAACAAAAAACAAAAGAAAAAGAATCAACCGTGGCAAAGACAACAGCAAAAACAACAAAAATTGCCAGATGGAAGCAAACAAGAAAAGGGCCTTCATTCATGCTCACCCAAGAAGAGCCAGGTTTTCAGGACCCTTTGAAACACCAGTAAGAGTATATTTTGCTCACACTGTGTCAAAAAGCTGCAGAGCTTCCAGCAAATCAGGTGCAATCTCAGAACCATGGCTGCCCACTGATTTTGCTAGTCAGCATATGTTGCCACTAATTTGTGTGTTGACACACTTATAATTTTTAGGATAAATACCAAAGAACAAAACACCACAGGAGATGCCAGGATGGCAATAGACTTTTAAGAAAGTTTTAGAAAATGTTCCTGTATATGTTCAAATCACCAGGGGCCCTTCCTTAATCTTCTGCAATGAATCCACATAGCAAGGATGGTCTCCAGAATTCAACTGACAAGGAAGTCAATTTTGTGAGGCAGCTCCATTTTTTTCACCGTCCTCCACCTTTTGGACTGCTCACCTTGGATTGAAGGTAATTAATTAATTCACCATGGGCGAATAGACAGCAATATAAATTAAATAAATAAATAAATAAATAAACAAGAAGGGAAATAATGTCTGTATTTACATTCATTGGAGAGGAAGGGTTTACAAGCAAATAAGCACTCAACAGCAAATGCACATTGAAAGGAATGCAATAGCGCAAGCTATTTGCAGATTAGAGTCCACCATAGAGTCAAGCCTGCACGTCAGTCCAAGCCACTAACTGCTCAGGAGGCAAAAAGCATCAGCTATTAATGTATTAGGGATTTTGACAGTTTTAGGCAGCAGCAAAAGTTATGCCAGAGGATACTAATTAACTAATTAAGGTCACAGAACAGAGCTTGTTAACTTGTGGGTATCACTAATTAAGGAAATACCAGGCTACAGACAAAAGCTACTCAGGAAGAGATAGGTTGTTTAAGCAATCTGTCCATTTTGAGGGTGGGGGAGGGAGATCAGGTGGCACAGGATGGCATTGCAAGTCATAAACCAAAGTTGCACAGACAAAACTCTTTGATTGGTAATGGGGTTTCCCAGAGTCTACAAGTCAGAACACAAAAGCCAGTCCTCCTGGATTCACCAACAGCCTCTTCCTACACTTCCATTTTTAGAAGATCCTGACTAAGACTCCTTCAGATCATGCCTAGATCCTTATCTATTCACTTGGTCCTGCCTTTTACCACATTTTCACCAGCACCTACAAGAAGAGGATAATCTAAAGTCTGATTATTCCTGCCATCACTCTTCAAGAGAGTGAAGCTAAAGAGAAGCAGCAGCAACAGAACTTTTGAGTTTGGCATGTATTGAGTTTTGTATGTGACTAATGATATTTAGAATAGAGTAGAGTAGAGTAGAGTAGAGTAGAATAGAATAGAATAGAATAGAATAGAATAGAATAGAATAGAATAGAATAGAATAGAATAGAATAGAATAGAATAGAATAGAATAGAATAGAATAGAATAGAATAGAATAGAATAACAGAGTTGGAAGGGACCTTGGAGGTCTTCAAGTCCAACCCCCTACTTAGGCAAGAAAGCCTACACCACTTCAGACAAATTGAGATTTCTCTCAGCACCTTCCTCTGTGAGAGGGCAAAACTAATATTTGTATAGCATTTTAAGGAAGGCATGTTTAAAACACTGTCCTGTGATGTAGAGCTGGGGATGGAAACAGTGTGATTGTCATTCCATTTAATGTGCATCCAAGACTGCAACTCTATTACCCCTTAAGCAACACAGGGACACTTAGATGTGACCCTGCCGCTACAGGCTTTGCTTTTCTTCAGAGCTAATAAGATGCAGGAAACAGCATAGTCCCAAGCTAGCTATGCTGAAGCCAAATCTATTAAAATGCCCTTGTTATTTCTGCCTACCCACATCTAAACTCTTCTTTCTTTAACTTCTTGTCATCCTATTGAATTATCCAACAAGGTTTATGGGTAGCCCTTACTGCATAGCCTTCCAATGGGAACAGAATATTGCAATATGTGGCATTTAAAAACAGTTGGTATGGGATACAACAAATATGTGTGTTTTCTTTTTCTTTTTGGAACATGAAAGACTCCTGCTTGTTATTCCAATGACTGAGCCTTATCCTCTTTCCTCAAGACTTTTCCCAAGCCATTTTATGCCTCCATCTCCCTCAGCCATCATCTTCTGGAGCATACTGGAGCAAACACTTTAAGGAAGTGTTTTTCAAACTTGGCAACTTTTAAGATGTGGGGACTTCCACTCCCAGAATTCCCCTGCCAACTGAAGTCCATGCAGCTTAAAAGTTGCCAAGTTGAAAAACACAACTTTAAAATATTAGATGCCCTTAAAGCATGTTTGTCAAACTCGTGGCATCACATTGCCATCACATGACATTTTGCAATGTTTCCCTTTGTGGAGCTGGGGTGGGCAGGGCCTGCACGTGAGGCATCCAGCCAGGGGTGGGATTCAAATTTTTTAATAACCGGTTCTGTGGGCATGGCTTAGTTGGTGGGCGTGGCTTAGTGGTCATGTGACTGGCTTGGTTCTGGTCAACTCAACATCATTCACATCGAGGCACGCATCTCCTTGCCTGGCCTCTCCTGACTGTGGGGATCCTGCAAACAGCCGTAAGTGTGAAATATGGTCATGTCACTTTTTTCAGTGCCATTGTAACTTTGAATGGTCACTCCACACAAGCAAAGTACCAGTAAAGGAGGGGGGGAAAACTCCAGAGAAGTTCCTGTGACAGGAAGTCTAGTCCTGCCAAGAATGTAATAAAGGTTAATGGAGAGGCAGTTTCTGTAAGCAACACCAGCATGTTTCCTTCCTGCCTTCCTTACAGGATTAGGACAGTAATTTCTTCTAACAACCGGTTCTCCGAACTGCTTAGAATGTTAACCGATTCTAGCAAATAGGTGCGAACTGGTAGAATCCCACCCCTGTATCCAGCCCTTGGGCCACCAGTTTGACACCCCTGCCTTAGAGCATCTCTCTAAAAAGAAATTCCCAATTTTTTAAAAAAAATACAATTATTTCATGCCTCAGGTTTTCCAAGTTCACTGATACTCTTCCTAATTCATTGGTATAGTTAGGCTCTGAAACAGACAGCAGTGAGAAGTTGAACACTGGGAATATAGCAGTGCGGATGAAGGGAACAAAACAGACAAGAATTCATATAGAAAGTGTAATTAAGTAATTTAATCATCCCTGGGGGAATGGTAAGAGTTGTGGCCTGACAGCCACCCTTCTAGCAACTGAATCAGAGGGGGAGGAGGAGGAGGCGACACTGGAATCAGGTTCAGCATCAGGAAAAACTGGGGGCTCCAAGAGGGAAGAGGGAATGGAACTGGCAGAGAGAGAGACAGAGGCAGAGCCTGGCCCGTCCATCAGCCCTCAGATGGAGAGTCCCCAGGTCTGAAGGTGGTTAATGAAGAAGAGGAGGAACAGGTGGGTCCAGTTCCTGACATGCAGCTGCACAGAAGGCAAAGACAAGGAGAGCAGTGGACAGCCATGGACCGATCCTGGAGAAGGAAGACCCACCGCTGCTAGCAAGGCCCAACCCTAGCTCTGGGAATAAAAGGCAGGGGGCAGAGATGAATAGGTGTGGCAGACAACTATTCATCTTCCAGACGGACTGACAAGGTTTTTTGTTAACCAGCGAGAGAAACTTTTTGCCAAGGCTGTTGGCATTCCTAATAAAGGAACCTTTTGAGTTCATGTCAGAGAGTTTGTCGTGCTTGGGGAGCTGGGTCAGAACAAGAGTGAACATATAAATGCAACAAGTTGTTATATGAATATTTTGTTAATGAACATTGCGGACATGTTAAGATCCATCCAATATCTCAGGCCCAATCCATTCCCATCTGCACTAGTTAAAAGACTCATTGAAAAGTCAGAAATCGTATGGGAGTCATTGCAAGCGTGTGTAGGTGCAGAGGTGGTATTCAGCAGGTTCTGACCAGTTCTGGAGAACTGGTAGCGGAAATTTTGAGTAGTTCAGAGAACCGGCAAATACCACCTCTGACTGGCCCAGTCCACATCTATTCTCTGCCTTCCGAGTCCCAGCTAATCGGCTGGGTCTTCTTTTGTTGCCCTGCACAGGAGAACAGAGCTGGAAAGCAGGTTAGTGGGGTGGGGAGGGAATGGGATTTTGCAGTAACCTTCCCCCAGGAGTGGGGAGAGAATGGAGATTTCATAGTATCCTTCCCCTGCCATGTCCACCAAGCCACACCCACCATGCCACGCCCACAGAACCGGTGGTAAAAATTTTGAATCCCACCACCATGTAGGTGAGTGTGTGTGCATATGTGTGCATGTGTTATCTATATCTATATCTATATCTATATCTGTATCTATATCTATATCTATATCTATATCTATATCTATATCTATATCTATATCTATATCTATATCTATATCTATATGTTTTCTTAAGTTTTCGCGGGTACTTACAGGTATGGCCGTGGGAAAATACCCAAACAAAGCTGAATACCATCCATACACACACACACACACACACACACACACACACACATATTTTCTTAAGTTTTAATGTATACATGAAGCAAATGGACGCCCACCATGAAGATGTGGCACGACCACGAATGCGAAGCCAAACAACAGAATCACAGCTCACCAGCTCAAATCCCCCAGCAACTAAGACTAACCTGGGCATAACCAAGCCCCCACCTGAACAGAACACACCCCAAGCCAATCAGAACACAGCCAATCCCCCAACCAATCAGAACACAGCCAAACCCTCAACCAATGAGAACACACCCCCACCCAATCAGAACACAGCCAAGCCCCCACCCAATCAAGTCACACCCCCACTAGCAGTTAAAAGGAAGAAGCAGCTGCAAGCTCACATTACTCTGAGAAGCACAAAGCCGAAGACACAAGCCTGAAGATGACGAATGAGATTTTGTCGAAATGCCTCCAGGATACTTCCAATTTTACGCGAGAGAAAACCCGAATAACCAAAGATCCACATACAAATACCCCGAAAACCTCAGAAAACAAATTATATATATATGTATATATATGTTATGTGTATATGTGTGTGTGTGTGTGTGTGTGTGTATATATATATATATATATATATTTGTTGTGTTTGTGTGTGTACATATATGTATACTTTTCATTGGTATTCAGCTTTGTTGGGTATTTTCCCACGTCATTGTAGTTGTGCTTTTAAAGTTGTAGCAACGTTTTGGCAGAATCTCATCTGCCATCATCAGGCTTCTGGATGGAAGGCTTTTATACAGAAGCCTGATGGTGGCAGATGAGATTCTGCCGAAACATTGCTACAACTTTAAAAGCACAACTATAATGTCGTGGGAAAATACCCGAACAAAGCTGAATACCATACATGTAAGTACCCGTGAAAACTTAAGGAAGCAAATATATACATACATACATACATACATACATACATACATACATACACACACACACACACACACACACACACACACATATATATATATATATATATATATATATATATATATATATATATATATATATATATATATATATATTCATAAACATTCAGATTCCAAATATTCAAGCCAAAGCATAACAAGATAATCAGCAGTAATTCATTACTTATCATTACTTAGCAATTGAGAGTTCTTTTAACCGTGTCTACTTATTTTAAACTATGTCACAGTTTTCATTTATCATCTAAAATAGAAAGCTGCCATCATTTTTCAACAGTTTAATGGAGTGGGGTGAAAGACTATGACATTTACAAAAAGAGGATTCAGGCCACATATGGTTCTGGCCTTCAGGTTACAGCCTACTGCTGTGGTAACCCTGTTTTTTTTTAACTGTGAACCAGATACACAATGGATGAGCATTTTAGCAAAAATGAATACCAACATGCATCTTAAATTAAGGGTGGAACTAAGAAGTGCAAGGATGCAGACGGAAAATGAGCTCATGTTTTTGACAAGGCTACTGTTATCTTGAGATACCAAATTAGTCCATTCTATATGTGTGAAGGATTAATTTAAAACAAAACAAAAGGAATTAAGATGATGGCAGATTTGGTATCAGAGAAAAGCTGCAGCATAGGAATGTGGGTCAAAGTTTGCAGAGGAGATTGGCCAGGGCTTTTTTGTACAATGGTTATAAAACTCACTCTTCACTAAGTCAGTTGTATCAATTAAAAAAGAAGTGTTGGCGGGGAAACTTGCAGCACTCTTCAGCAGTAATCATCTAATGCAGAATATTGCTGCATTAGAAGGTTTAAAAAACCCAGAGACTAATATGTAAGATGTGCCAAGATTCTGTAACTATAATGATGCCAGCTCTCTGTAAGAGACAGGAATTTGCCCTTGAGGACATCAGAAAAAATAAGAAAAACCAAAAAGTGTGAATTTTCATCAAAATGTTTGTAATGGCCCACTGCTAGAGGCACAATTGATGTTAATAGTAAAGCAAGTCTAGGCCCATTTTTGGCAGATGCACCATCTATGATCCCACCTGGTTTGAGATAGCCTGCCTTCAGTAGTCATAGCCTTTGATTCGATCACTGCAATGTACTCTTATGTTGGAACATAGGACATTGAACAGGCAAATGGGGTGACTAATGTTATATCAATATGATACCACTTCTGATGTTGTTACATTGGTTGCTTATGGGTTATTGAGTCCAGTTTAAGCTTGTAGATGTTGACCTATGGACGTTTTTCCCAAGATAGGTTTTGCTGTGCCCCAATATTTGCTTCTTTCTTCAACTTCAATCAACTGAAGTTCACCCAAATATTTATTGGCTAGGTCCAAATCTAAGATGCTTTTATGTTTGCACATTTTTGTTGATTTTCTTAAAAAAAATTAGCACTGTTTTTAAGCAAGAATTGATTGACTGGAGAGTAGATGTGATATGGAAATGTCTTCAGTCTCAAAAAAAAACCCTAATCCTCTTTATTTTAAAGTGCTACTTGCCACAATCTAAAACCCACAATGAATTAAACCTGTCAAGTTAGCTTGCTACCATTTGATTTACAGTATCTCCGCTAACACTGTGAAAAATGTATCCCGTGAATTTTTAACCTATCACAGAATAAATGGGTTATCTGAATAGGCAACTAAGTCTGAATAATTTGGTTCTTGTGTAAAATTGACTGATGGCTTATAGTAAAATAGTAGCAAAGAGCCCCATGAGCATATCTGAGTAGTTTGTAGTAACATGCATAAAGCTCAGTTCTATCTTTAGTGGGATCTAGAAAAAAAGCAACTCATATGCGTAGGAAGAATTTAAAATGGCTTTCTAGTGACTTTCACATATGAATATAGAAAAAAAACAGATTCTTTCATAGATATACAATAGTTTTTTCATTAAAAGTGCCTTCACAGATTAATCTGCCCACACTCTCTTGGTATTTTAAAAATCTGTAAACATATATCACTTTCACCAGGCTTTTAATTGTTAAATTATGGTGATTATTTTAACTTTTTACATTGTTTCTGTTTATAAATGTTGATAACCTCTTTAAACTATTCACCAGATTAGCTGAAATTTGTATCAGATTAAAAGGGGACATAAAAAATATTCTAGTACAATTTATTTTTCTTAGATCTTTCAAATTTTGAATCTCTGGGTTTAAAAGGATGGTGTTAGTCCATTTGTCAATGTAGAATAAGCCTCCTAATTTGTGAAGCCCTAATAAAGCATTTCTCTAGCTCAGGCTACTTTTTGATTCTTTAATTATCACTCAGGATTCACATCCGGAAGTAAAAATAGTGCTTTCTTATCTGCTGGTTAATGAAATTTCAAGTCACCTGTTCTAGATTTGAGGCTATGTTCCTTCTCTGGGCTGAAGCATTATTACCAAGAAATAGATCTAATCTAAATGAAACAACAATTGCATTTCATCTCCATCCCATGGGTGGGATGAAGCAATGGATGCAATTGTTCTCAAGTCCACATTTACCAATGTAAATGTGCAATTATATTGGGGAAATGTTCCATCTTCTAATTCTGTATTAAGACTTACATATAAAAATCACACAGCAGTTTTCTTTGTATCAAATGTACCATCTAACATACATTAAATGAAAATTGTTAGTTTAAGTCAGCTGTTGCTCGCAACTGTGCTTAATAAGCATAGAATTAGTAGGAATCAGAGCTAAATCTAAGCTTTGTCATGTTGGAAAAGAGGGAATGGAATCAGGATTGTTGATAGCAAATCTGTTTTCTTTCCATACACAGCAAGGATTTTTTCCCACTCTGAGCTTGTAACCCAGGTATATTTAGAGAGACCACCCTGGGAACATCGCCCTCAACAACAGAAGTAGCAATGCTCTTTAATCCTTCAACTCCAGTTATTAGAGTCCTTTCTGACTCTGAACACTTTTGCTCTTAGCAAACATGGCATCACTAAGCACAGTATTTAATCTTCTGGTTAAATTTAATCATGTGCTTTAGCTCCATTGAGTAAATGGAGCTTAATTCCCATGTTTAAATTAAATGCATGCTTAAGTAACTTCCTAAATGAAGGCTACTGTCACTATGAAGTAATTTTTCTTTGATCTATGGTACACTTTCAAAGAAGTTACTCAGGGGCATATATAAAGGATCAGCAGTAGCATTTCCCTTTTTGCATTTGATGCTCCATTCCCCAACTATCCCTTTATTTTCTGTCCAGTCCTTGCCAAATATAAACTATACTTGCCTTTTATTTAGTAGGAATTAATCCAAGCCTAAAGATGATTGCTGTTTTTGAAGAGAAAGGACACTTGGGTAAAGATCTAAGAACAAAATAAATTGAGTATAGTATTCTATCCTTATCAGATGAAGGACAAAATAATATTGGCAATCATATTTAGCAATCTAGTTATGGCTGTCTCTCTTCAGTTTGACTCTCTCTGCTTTCATCTGGAAATGAAAGGAACAGGGATTGACTGAAAAGCAATGATAATCAATAAGGTTAGGTCATGCCGATGTCTTATCGGGGATCACATATCAGTTGCAGTAATGCCATAAAATGCGGGGGGTGGGGAACTAGCCTTGATGTGAAAGATATAATCAACAGTATGAAATTGTATCTGAGCAGTAGAGAAGTCTTTTAGAGACCAAAGTCCTTGGGGAAGGTGGGCTGTAGGGAAGGGAACATGAAAAGCCTGTGCAGAAATTTCATCTGTGGTTTTGAGCACAGCTCTACTTCCATTAGCCTCTCCTACTATCAATTAGTTAAATTAGAAGGTTCCACTAATGTCTTGCAGGACCTTTTTACTTTGACACAATAGTCACATATTTTTAAATTAATACATATTTTTTAAATTAATACATAGTTCCTATCAAGCAAGCAGAAATCTAAAATGGCCTTCACAGTAAGAAAATTATATATACTTGGTGATACAAATACTCATATGTTTGATAAAGACCATTTTCCTATTGTTGCTGCTGTTTTTATCTTTCCCTGCATTGAGGCATTTGGCGAGTTCCAGGACATGATTTTCTCTAGCTCAGTGACTACCAATGTGTCAGATTTAATTCTATGACTATGCATTCTGGGGAATTAGAGAAGAATCCCATCCACAATTATTTTGTGATGCACAATCCAATGATGTAAATGTTAATATGAGAAAAGGTCTCAGAGAGATAGGCCATCTGAAATAATCTGGACTTACCAAAAGTCATTAGTCTTATAAAACAGCAAAAAACATAAGAACTGAGAAAAGTTTACTGAAACATAAACGACGGCATCCCATAGCTCCTTTCTTGTAATGTTTCCTATTAATCAAAGAACTGGTGCTGTTTGCTTGTTTCTCTTTCCTGTAGCCAACTGGAATGAGCCTCTAAGCAGCTGTCAACCCCAAAGGGAGAAGAGGGCTGACCAGAATGTTTTCTGAAAGGCTGTAATTTTTCAGATCAAAAAGGAAAGTTAAGAATCACGATCACCATTTCAGCTAATATAGGTTAGACCTCAGATGGCTGATCATCGTTTTAAACAAGGAGTGGGAAGTTTTCCCCTCCAACGGTAAAAAAATTTTTTTCTGGGAGCCCATGTCAGTGCTGGATAGAAGCAAAACAAAGAGGGAGAGATACAGCAATCAACCCCCCCTCCCAATGTCTTATACGGTACACATGGACATTCATATGTATTTTATTTATTTATTTTATTTATTTATTTATTTATTTATTTGATTTGCCAATTGTTTACAAGATAATAAGTATAAGTGTATACATAGTTGTGAATACATGAAATGGGTACATATAAGAAAAATAAAAGAAGAATAAGAGAAACAATAGGACAGGGACGGTAGGCACGTTGGTGCGCTTATGCACGCCCCCTAGCCTCCATTCCATTTCCCCCCATCCTTTCTCTTTTTCCAAGGTTTTCCCTTTTTTAATGTCAAGTCTTATTTGTGGTTTTCAGGCTGGAGGGTCATAATAGAATTACAGTTTCCCTCAGAAATCCACCTCCATCTTTATATATGGAATGAAAGCTTTGGGGAATGGAGATGGGGTAGGGCTGGGGAGTTTTTATTAATGTCAATGTAAACTTTGTAAAAGAAATAATTGCTGTCCCTAGAGCTAGGATCAAATTGGGTCACAGGACCACCTCTCAGCCTCCCTCAAATCTGAAGGCAAGAAGTTCTCCACTTCAGCTATAAGCAAAAATAGGCCCCTCCGATGTGGAGCCAAACATTATTTACCTTTTCATCCTGCTTTCTATCTTTCTATTATAAATAAACACAGAGGTACTTTTAATTAGTGAGAGGATCTTTATGATATTTAGGGAACTGTGGAATGTCAACACAGCATGAAACTTTCAATTTTTGATGAGACTGACATTCACTCAGCAATGTGTTTCTCCTTCTTATCTATTTGGGGATTTTAAATGTAATTACTGCACCAGGCCTGTGTGCTGAAGAACTGATATGGATGGTGCAGGTACAATGCCTAAATAAAAAAGCCAAGAACATCAATATTTAGGAACCATTGCTTCTTAGGCCAGATTTTGCTGCAGGGAATAAGAATGTGCCTTCTACCAATCCAAATCATATTTGGCTGTTTTTCTATTTTGCAGAATCTGATCAGTCAGTGAGAACTGAGCTCATACAAATCACTTTGGCAGGCTGCACAACTTCCTTCAGACTGATTGACTGGTTTCTGAGTGAGTTGCTGAAAGCAGCCCCTCCAAAAGTAAGAGGAGCTAGGAGTTCAGGGGAAAATAGAGGGCCAGGGGAAAAAACTACTTTCAATTTTGTTTTACATTAAATGCAAACAGTATGATTGGTATTTAATAATGTTCCTCTTTCTGACACTTTAAAAATTATAACTTATTGTCAACTTTTGAGGGCATGGTTGAGAGTGCAACCATGGACATTAACAGCAAGTCAAAACAAGAAAAGAATAACACACTGATTGCACACCACAACTCTGTCCTTATACATTTACATCCCAATGTCTGGAACTTTTACTGGAACATAATGTCATAACGTTATGAGATTTTGTTGTATGTTTCTTGCAGGCTCCCTTGCTCCTTTTCTGGATGCTTCAAAATTCAGCAGTCAAGATTTATGGGGATGGAAACAGCCTCAGGGCTTCCACTTGTGCATACTTTGGGTATAATGCTGCCCTATGGAACCACCTTCACCACCCCCACAAGATCTGGAGGCCTTGTCCATCTTGCCAATGGCATTGGATGCTTTGAGATACATAACTTCCAGCATAGCTGATAAAAGGACAATGTCGCTATTTCATTTTTCCTTGCTTATTGAATTTTAAACGATGAGGGGGAAATAGTGATGACTATGGAAAGCCTGCAAATTGAACATAGTAATGCATTCAACTTCTTCACTACCATCACAGTAAAAATCTATAGAGGAGGCACAGTGATTCTGTAATAAAAGTTCCCACTGAAACCACCCAATTAAACTCATTCCAATGACCTAAATCTAGGATGAAGCTCAATTCATTCAGTTTTACAGTACTTTTTGCAGGTCTTGTTCTGTGAAGTGTGGATACTAGAAGTCCACATGTATAAAATGTTATGTGTAAGACTGCCTTCCAGGTGAACTTAATGATTCCTTCATCTCATAACATGAACTGAGGATGCCACACCAAAACCAATTATAGCAAGGACTAGAAGATAAATGTTCACATCCCTGTTAGTATGATGCCTAATGCAACAACTTCCATTAAAAAAGCAATGGTACAAACCAATTAATTCACTAAAAGTTAATAACTGGATATCCATGCAACCCTAAAATGAACAAACAAAAATAATGTCACTTTTTAACAATGACAAGTTTCCTCTTGTTTCACTGGAACAGGCCAATGATATTCTTCACAGACTTCTGTCATTCCATTTTTTCAATGGAGGGGAAAGGTGATGGAAGTGATCATCCAATACTCTGAATCGCACAATATTAAACAAGGTTGCCCTAGAAGTTTTGTGATTATTCCAGAAGTAAGTACTGAATATATGACACACACACCCCGTGGAAAAATGCTTTTCCAACACTATCGCACAACAACACAGAAATAAAGACTAGTTTGCTTCTGATTTCTGAGCATCACAATTTAATTGCCATCGGATATGTGTAAATGGATTGTGAGCTCCATTAATTGTTGGCACTAAATTATTCTTTGTGCCCATTTTAGTGCAGTTTCCTTTAGGAAAAATTAGCTGCACTCCAGAGAAAATCCTCAGAAGAGCTGAAGGCATTCAAAATAATAGCTGTTCTCTACAGAGCTGAATACAGGAACAGAACATTGTAGACCATTGCTTTAAGATCTCAGTGGAACTAGGTTTGTTGAAAATATCCAGTACATTCTGGGCTCTGCAAGTACCCTGTTTCTAACAAACAACCATCTATAATACCATATCTGGCCATGGCGTCCATCATAGTTTTAACTTTTTTTTCAGACAACTAAATTCTGTGAAGAGCTTACGATTACACAAGTGGACATGGTCTTCAGAAACAACCCCTTTCAGAAAATATTTCATTAGAAAGTTCTACACACTGAATACAACAATAAATACTAAGGACTGATATTTTGTTTTGCCCTTTCACTGCATATTCTTTTAATTCTACAAAGCTAATTGTTGTTCTTATTTATGATTGTCAGGCAAATAGTAATTGTAAAGCCAGGTTTTTTTCACAGTTCTTTTAAATATGTTTTTGTTTGTTTGAGCTTTGCTTCTTATTGTCTCTTTTCCTTCCAAACAGAATATTTCTGCTACCTAATAGTACAATAAAAGCATGTGGTTAACATAAGGACAGCCATCATAAAATGTTACAGTTAACAGTAAATATATGCAACAATATATCATATTTACATCATTGTGTATACATAAAAATATAACAAATTATTGAAAGAATCAGCAAAAAAACAAATTACTGAAAAAAATCAGACACAAAAGAAAGCACAGGTAATAATGAGGTGGCATCTCAGTAATTAATATTTTAATGTATGTTTGATGTCTTCCCTCTCGCTCTCCTTTCATAATCTCTCCGTGAGTATTAAACTAGAACAAGGGTGTCAAAGTCAAGGTCTGGGGGCCAGATCCAACCCATGGAGTGCTTAGATCTGCCCCATGGGGCTGCCCTGGAAACAGCGAAGGACTGGCCTGCTGTGCCTCTGCCAGTGAAAATGGCGCTCGGGAGAGCCATAGGTGGCCCTCGCAAGCTCCGTTTTCACTGGCAGAGAGTTGCAGGAGGCTGTCACAGCCAAAAGCAGAGCTCACAAGGACCATGAGTGGCCCTCCCGAGCTCTAGTTTCACTGAAAGAGGGTTGCAGGAGGCCATCACAGCTGAAAATGAAGCTCAGGAGCCTTTTTTCCCTGGCAGAGTCCTTGGACCAGAGAACATGAGTTCGCTTCCCTGACATGAGTGATGTCAAGCTGGCCACGCCCATCCTGATCATGCCCACTCTGACTCCCTGAGGTCAAACACAACCCTGGTGCGGCCCTCAATGAAATTGAGTTTGATGCCTCTGAACTAGAAGGACAAATAGCCTGACCTTGTGAATTCAAGCATCACAGCTGGAATAAACATGAGTACCATTTTTTTAAATTCCTACTAGCCTCTCTTCTTTGGATTTCTTGTCATTACACATGTCCTGTTTGTGCTTGTCTGAAATGGCTTTCTGCCTCACCTGCGTGCCGGTGAATCAGAAAAACTACAAATCAGTGAAGGTCCCATTAAAGTCAGGCTGGACTTGCCTCCATGAATTACTAGCTTGAAAGTGGTGCCTTGATAACATCACTAATCAGGAAAGAATAGTCCGAGAATGAACTGCTTGCTGTGAATTATAATAGCTGCAAAATTTTATAGGACCTGCTTATTGGGACTTATGTAGCCACTATGTAGCTCATGGGAGGAAGAAATTGCTCAAGGGGTATGTTTTCAACTGCCAGGAATAAATCCGTTCTAGATGTTGTCTCATAAGAAGACAACAAAATCACTTTCTGTAACCTAGCTCTCTTTATGTTCAGATCAGAAGTCTGTCATTGGCTGGTCAGGTGAAGGTGATCCTCAGCTGGAGGATACAAACATGACAAGCATATTAATACAGAGTACTCCTAGAGTTCTGCTTAAACATCTTAAATCGAAGAAAAATATTAAGTGAGCGAGAGAGAAAAAATTAACTAGTTTGATTTAATTAAGTAAAAGACCATTTATTTACTTAATTGATTTAATTAAGTAAAAGGTTACATTTACAATTGTGCTAAATGTGAAAGAATGAGGTAGCTTGGCAATATCAAATAATACTATGATATTATTACCATTCTTTAACTTGGACTTACAGATTGGATATATCACCCTACAACTGGATCACCTCTACTTGAGAATCAAGACTCCCAGAAAGGGATGCATTAATCTTTGGTTGAATACAAAGAGAAGTGTACATTATATTACAGCACAACTATAATCTGCCCACTAAAATGATGGGGTAAGTGCAGAAGAAAATTAAGTCTGGATTTATCACCTATTGCTTCAATATTAAATATTTATTGTTATGAAGGTATATTTACTAAAATGTATCCATGGAGAGGTAATAATTTATATCAATTGCAAGATTTAATCTCTAGCAAAACAAAGATGAAACCTTTTGAGACTCTTTCATTGGGATGATCATTCCCAGTTTACTTTTTTCAGCATAATAAGCAGTATAGTTCAAAATAAATTACAAAAGAGAGTTGACTGAGATTGAAACCCTTGTAACACAAAACTCAGAACATCTGTTGGGGCTGATTTATATGTTGTTACTGAAATATGACTCAGAAAGCCTGCAAGTCAAAGATTGTATGATTAAATGGATACAGAATGTAAAAGGACAATTAATATGCAACAATGGAAATATGAATGGGAGATAAGTATCAAATTTGCTGTGAATTCTACACTGAAAAAGTGATGCAAGGTGTTTTATTGCTGGTATATTTTGTTGATTGCCAAAATAATACATCTTGCAAAAATTGCTGGAAATGCAGCAATTAGATTGTATCATTGTTTCATACTTGCTGGAAATACTATAAAGCTCAACAATTTTGAAATATAATTTACTACAGAATACCTTAACTATTGATTTTTCTTCCCTGCCAGCTGTTTTCCTGTTATGCATCACTAAATTTTATCTCTCTACAAAGTATATGGAGCTGGCTTTATGTACAATAACAGCTGCCAGGAGACATTATTTGTTTTTGTTTTTTGTTTTACTGGAAATCACATAGCACTCCTTCTTTAGAACAGCAAACCAAATTCTGCAAGTACATATCGATGCAAAAAAAAAACTTTTGCATTTAAATTTTTTTAAAAAAATTAATTCAATCTGTAAACAATTTATGGACTATAACTCTGTGCTTAATTTTTGTTTATTTATTAAGAAAATTATTTATATGCCATCCAACTCACTCAGAGTGACTCTGGGAAGCTTACAGAAACAAAATTCCAAATACAAAACCTGGTTTTGCATCCCACCCTACATTCAGATTTCTTTTAATCTTAAATCTTGAGGATGTTTCTACTGGGATTGCTAGAAAAGCACATTGGAGACAGCCTGTTCTCTTGGAGCCTTCTGAAAGATGGAGCTGCCATGCACATCACAGGGCATTCCTTCAACATCTTTCATACCTCTGTTTTAAAACTGCAGTGGTGCCCTAGAGAATAAGGATAGAAGAATTAAGATTTAATTAATTTAACTAAGAATTAATTAAGAATTAAGGGTAGAAGAAGATGTCTGTGCTGATTCTAGCCACCTGCATTTGAGAAATCATCCATAAATTGCATTGCCAGAAATCTGTGATTGCTACTGAGTTTTAGTACAGGGAGTACTGAGGGAAGAGCCAGTTTGGTGTAGGGGTGAAGGTTAAAAACCAGACTACAATGAGTTCCAGTGCTGCCTTAGGAACAAAACAAATGGGTGACCTTAGGCCAGTCTCTCTCTTTCAGCTCCAGGAAGGAGGCAAAGGTAAATTACTTCCAAAATCTTGCCAAGAAAAATTTAGGGGCATGTCCAGGGAGTGATCTGGAGTCAATGTTGACTCAAAATCACAAATACACCCACACCCACACACATGCTCACAAACAGTGCTTGTGCATGTGTATATCTCAGTTAATGGCTATCCTATTTAGCAACCAAATTTATGTCAGATTTACGATTACTCAAAATTAAAACTGTCCATGTAAGTATACCCAAAATCCTCAGAGTCATGACTTGCCATCACAAGTGGGTGTGCTGGAGGGTTTTAAGAAGAAATTGGACAACCATTTGTCTGAAATGGGATGGAGTTTCCTGCTTCAACAGAGGCCTGGTTTAAAAGACCTCCAGGGTCCCTTCCAACTTTGTTATTCTGTATGTGATCACAATTCAAGCACTTCACAACCAGTACACAACCTTTACAAAGATTGCATATCATGGCCACATGATCACCATTTGCAAGCTTCACAGTCAACTTCCAACAAACCAAGTGAATGAAAAAGCTGTCAATAAATCGTAAGTTGTGATCACATGATGTCGCACTTAACAATTGCAACAGAATTGGTGACATAAGGTTGGGACTTTCATATGATGTTTCATTTAACAAAAGTGTCACTTAGCAATGAAGTTGCCAGTCCCAGTTATGACTGTTAAGCGAGGACTACTAAAAGTGAAGAACTCTAGCACATGGGTATCAAACTCTATCACGTCACATGATGTATCATGACGTATCGTGACATTTTTTGCCTTTGAGGAGCTGGGGTGGGCGTGGCCTGCTGGTGACGCATCTGGCTGCCAGTTTGAAAGGTCTGCTTTAGCAGAAACAAAGGCTTTGGGCTGCATACAGCTCCTGGTTGTTCACCTGAATCTAATAATACAATGCAAGGTACCTTCTTGCTATTATAGACATTGTGATTGGCTGCATCAGAGCCACTGGTTTTCCATTTGTTTCTTTAAAGTCCATTACAACAAAAAGTCAAACCTGATCAGCAATTCTTTAGCATGGTTTAGTCAAAGACCATCATCCTTTGCAAAATGATACATTTTTCATTAAGGCCTCTAGTGGAATAACATGGAAGTATATATATAAATTCAGTTTCCTTAAAAAACAAAAGCTGAACCAAATGCACAGGTAGAAAGTGCGGTATGATAATGAATAATGCTGCTTGCTTGTTTTATATAAATGTTGTGTCAAGGGTATTTAGTGCATGATCCAGAGTTCAATCAAAATTCCAACTCTTCCATAGCAATGTTGAGGCCAACTGGTAGGATACTAGCATCCTAATCCTCTGTTCTTAGATATCCTCTGGGTCTTCAAACCTTAATTCTACTTCCTGCTTAGCAGTTGTAATTTCTTAGTTTCTACTGCCACAGCTTATCCTCCAAGGGGTATCCTATCCAATATCTACATTCCAACTCCAGTATGCATTTCTGCTAAATGCTATGATGGGGAAGAGGAAAAAGAAATGTGCTAGTCCATATTCAGGATACTCACACTCTAGAACACTTATGAAACAATGAGTATGGATAAACTAATTAAATCACTGCACAGTAATACAATAAGTGGAAATGGATTTTTTTGTAACTAGAAATAATCATTATGATCCTCTTCACTCTTCTGAAATTGGATCTGCATCTATGCCAATAAATAACCAAACATGTCTCTTTCCCTCCTTGAAAGGCTCACTTTCCAATGGGCATCTGAATTTTTGCAAAGCTGAACCATTTTGGGAAATGGTTCTGAAATCAATGGGACCATTCTAAAGCCAATCTGTTATTTTTAATCAAATAATGCTAAATCTTATATCCCTGTAAAGTACACTTAACTAGCGTGATACTGGTAACTGCTGCAATGTTATTTTATGGTTTTTACTGAGGGCTATGCACAGCTTCTTCTAATGTGAAATAGTTTCAGATAGTTTCAAAACTTAACGTTTGAAAAATGAATATGACAGAGAATTTCATTCAATCTGGAAATCATTTTTAGATTGTAATGCCATATATGGATTTATATCACATTTGAAACTTAGATTTCCCTTGGCATAATGACTCTAATATTCAATTATTTGTCAAATGAGGATAGATCTTCACTCTTTAGGCAAAAGTACTGTAAATCCTTTATGTTACACCAATCATTGTTAATTTTCAAATGGCAGACAATAATGTGTGTATAAATAAATATTTGTGCTAGAAATAATTCAGTCCAAAATCCAAGTTCTCTACTTCGAAGTTCTTCACTCTATTGCAAATGCACTTCTCCAGTTAGAGTTTGAATGTGTCTCATCAAGGCCAATGTAAGGTTCTGTCAGTGTTGGCACAAACCAATATACAAAGGCAAATTGTACACAGTATCTTGTGCCCTCACACAAGAGAACACCCAGAGCAGCCTGTGTATATGCCCTGCTTGTAATTGACCAGGAGATTCAATAATATCCCCTCTTCAGGGTGGCTATATAGATTTCAGACACTGAAATTGAGGCAGTTGTACATGCATACATTAAAAAGGCCCTATCTATCATCCTATCCACTATCTGGACCTGTCCCAACAGTCAGTTGTGTTCTTCCTATTAAATGATGAAGACTGCAAAATCAGCTAGGAAGGTAGCCAAATTCTGTGCTATAGTAATGATGATCAGAAATCATCAAATTTAAACATAACACAGATATGCTTAGCTTCTGTGATTAGTCATCACTAATAGAACTGGAATTCAGCATGCATCTTGAAAGGGGCACACAGAACTTTATTTATTGTTTTTTCTTCATTAAAATTACTCTGTCAATACACGAATGACAAATATATAACACTTTTGTACAGGTTATGTAGAAGAAGTGCAAGTTGAGCTAGAAGGTAGGGTTAAATACATTAACAGTTTGGAATCATTACATTGCCACAAGAGACCCAAGTCCAGACATCCCCCAATTCCCTTGACCCTTATTTAGTGCCAATTTAGCTTTGACTCTTAGTTGACTAGATTTTTATAGGTACCAATAATAAAATCTTCCATGTGTTGAACTCAATTAATGGTCGTTATTTGCACTGACAGGTAATCCTTGAATTAGGAGCACAATAGGGACCGTCCATTGCTAAATGAGGTAGTTGTTAACTTGATTTGCACCCAATTTTTTACAACCTTTCTTGCCATAGTCATTAAGCAAATCACAGTGGTTATTAAGTGAAGTATGCAATCATTAAGTGAATCCTGCTTCCTCTATTGAGTTTGCTTGTTGGAAGCTGTTTGGGAAGGTTGCAAATGGTGATCATGTGACCTCAGGACATTGCAACTATCCTAATTTGATAGCAGTAGGAAGGGCCCAAATTTTTTGTATGTGACCACAGTGATGCTGTGACAGTCATAAGTACAAAGACTTTTTTCAGCACTATTGTAATTTCAAATAGTGACTAAATGAATGGTTGTAAATCAAAGACTACCTGTATTCAAAATAATTCTCCCTTTCTCCTTTTTTAAGTGTAATGAAAAGAGTACAACAACTAATGTGTTTTTCTCCAAAGAACAAAATGCAATTTTAGGCACCAATGTAATTAGAATAGAAAACAAAGCCAGTGAAAGTATTAATGAAGCTATCCTCTGTTGTAATTCTTTTGATGAAACTAGCTACTGTCAGACTCTGCTTTTAATGAAACACCAAAAAAAAAAATCAAACAACAAAACAACATAACTTCATGTAAGGCATTACATGGAACCAGGAAGCTCTGAGAATATTGACAAATGAAGTACACATATGCCTGCAAGGGAGTATATGAAGGAATGCGATTTTGACTTGGAGAAGAGAGGAGATAAAGCCATTACAGAAAATATATGAATCCTGGGAAAGTAGAAAGTACAAGAAAGAAGCTCAAAACAACTGCAGCTTGATTGTGTTAGGTATGAGTTGAAGTAAATAGGGATGTTGACAAGCTTTCAAGATACTATTATAATACCCTAACACAGTGGCCCCCACCAGTGGTGGGATTCAATTTTTTTTACTACCAGTTCTGTGGGAGTGGCTTGGTGGGCATGGTGTGGTTTGGTGGGGATAGCTTGGTGAGCGTGGCAGGGGAAGGATACTGCAAAATCTCCATTCCCACCGCACTCCTGGAGAAAGGTTATTGAAAAATCCCATTCCCTCCCCACCCCACTAGCCTGTTTTCCAGCTCCGTTCTCCTGTACAAGGCAACAAAAGAAGAGCCAGCCAATCAGCTGGGACTATGGAGGCAGAGAATAGATGGGGGCAGGGCCAGTCAGAGGTGTCATTTGCCGGTTCTCTGAACTACTCAAAATTTCCGCTATTGGTTTTCTAGAACTGGTCAGAACCTGCTGAATACCACCTCTGGTCCCCAACCTCTGGGGCTCTAGGGACCGGTTCCACAGAGAGAGGTTTTTCCACGGACTGGAAGGGATGTGGTTTCATCTGCTGCCTGCATCCTGTGGATGGGGATTCACTTCTTTGCACAGCCCGGTTTCTGGCATGCTGTGGAACAGTGCTGGTCCACAAACCAGGGACTGGGGGATCCCTGCCCTAACAGCATTAAAGTACATTCCAAGATTCCATGTTATTCCTGACTCCTAACTTTAACTCTCTCAAAGAACTGATGTTAGGTATCTCCTTCTCCTATTTTGCCTGAAACCTTTCTTCCTTCAAAGAGTGGAGAAATCAATGCTTTGCTTGCTAAGAGGCAGTCAGCTATAAGAGAATTTCCCCCAGAATGTGTGGTTCAGACACACAATAATGCCTTTAATATGAGAATTATGAATGGTTTTCCACTTATACGACAATGATTCATTGTACCTTAAAAATATCTCTTCCCTGAGTAAATAACAAGGACATTGGGGAAAAAAGAAGTGAAGAATGGCTTATTTTAAAATAGGAAAGGATTACTGCATAACTTATAGTTCTATTTGCAGTCTAAAAGCTGGCTGTAAGAGTACACTCCTGTTCCATCTAAAGGTATCATCATCCTCGTGTACACCAGATTTATTTTACTATTGGATACTTTTATATTCACTCATTACCTCCCCATCCTCTACTTTCTCACTGTACACATTATGCATAACTCCCTGGAAGTACAAATTGCATGCCAGATCCCACTTTAAGTGCATAATAAAAATAGAATAAAATAAAACTTTGGAGTGGAGGTGGACGGATAAACATTGCTGAGCTTTCCTTTTACAAGAGAATGGCTATTATTTGGAGTAATGAAAGCACAGTCAAGGAACACTCGGCTGGCTGCCATTATGTCCAAGTCTTTATTTAGGAATTATGGTATGTAACCCAAACAGAAGACAATCATCAGCCTGGTATATCAAGAAATGGGTTCAATTGATGTTAGGCATAGCTCTCACAAAAACCAATGGACCACCCTCAATCATAACTAATGTTCTACTTCTTTTTGGTGAAGTAGACTTTTTCTTTTGGGTGAAGAGATTTTTTGTTGCCCTACCTGCACATAATATGTTTTGGGAAAGGACTCTTGTGTAATCTTGCTCAAAAGACACAGACACAATTACACAACTAAGGAGGCTACAAGAGAAACAGTTCATATCCTTAGGTATATCTTCCACAGCCTGCTACTCTCCAGATATCTGAGGCAGATATCATACCTGGTTATTGTCCATGCTGTTTGGGATGATGAAAGTTGTAGTTTAACAAATCTGGAAGATGTTGAACTATGGAGGGCTGTTCTCTGCTGAAATGCTGGACAGCGCCATGCTCGGTTCTAGCTTTTGAGTCAACAAAGTTACAGGTAATGCTTGACGTCTGACCAGTCATTTAATGACATTCAAAATTAAGATGGACTTCAAAAAGCTATTTAAAACCATATCCTTCTCTATGGTTACGTGACCACATTTCAGGCACTTGATAACTGGCTGTCGTTTACAACTGGTTGTAGCATCCCACAATTGCCTGATCACAATTTGCAACATTTTTTGCCACTCACTTAATGATTACTTGATTTATTTAAAACCACATGATTTACCTTATGTCTGGAGTGACTTGCTTTATAGCCATCATAAAAATGGTAATAAAATAGGCCACGTGGTGCCTCAACTTATGACCACAACAACTTTTGACTGAAATTCAAAGACTACCAATAAATGGCCAAATAAAATTTCCCTTTTCCTAATCCATTTAAATTAGGCTTAAGTAGCTTCTTAAACACAGTAACAACCAACTCTCTTTAACTAACTCTTTATTTCTGATATAACTTAATTTCTTTTCTTTCCCTAGCAATTTATATACTTTCACATACCGGTACATCTTATATTGCTAATAACATAGTCACCATTTATTTACAATTCTTTTTTAAAAGCCATAATTCAAAGTTTATACATAGTAGATCCTGTATTTATAATACCAAGGCCTATAGAAGGAGGAACTAGGGAGGATATAGAAAATAAAAGCCAAAGTAGTGGGTGGTAGGAGTGGTGGTAGGAGCAGGGATGGGTAGTAGGAGCCCTCGGGGCCATAACTCCCAAGTTAGGAAAATAACTCCAAGAGGTTCTAGGAACAATATCAGAACTCTCTGCCCAGAAAAATGCAGTATTAGGAGCAGCTACAATACTCTGCAAGTATCTTCAAATTCCCAGGCCTCTGGGTGGACAATTATCTTTTGAAATTAAAAAAAAATACTGTAAAGCCAATTATTTTCATATTGTAGTTCTTCCTTTCCCTTTTTCTATTAGAGCATAATAATAATGTGAGAGAAAGAGAAAAAAGAAAACCTTATTTCCTAGTTTCTATGCTGCTTTTTATCCTGCTTTTTTTATCAATTTTCATTTCAGACTAAAGTACCCTAAATACATTAGTCTTTCTTTATAAGAGAAATGTTATAATCCTATTAAGCATTTTATTTCTTTTTTGCACCTTTTCCATCTCTACATTATCCTTTTTTCAGTTACATTGATCAGAAATATATACACTATTCCAAGTGCTGTTTCACCATAGATTTATAATAGAGACATTTATATATTGTTGTTAATTGTCAGACAAAAAAAATGGCAAGCAAAAAAGAATTTGCTTTTTTTTTAATAGCAGCTGCACAGTGCATTTTCATGGAATTACTCCAAGACCTCTTTTCTGACTATTCACTGGCAGTTCAGATACATTAATCCAAATATGAAGTTTAGATTTAAAAAAAATCAATGTGCATCAGTTTGTCTATGTTTACCTTTAACAGCAGTTGCCATCTTGACATCATTTATCTAATCTGAAAATGCTCTTTTTGAACTATTTTACGACCCTTCTTCATTTTAAAACTTTGCTATTCATCTTTAACTCTGGATTGTTGAGAAACAAGTGAGAAAAGATCAGTCTCATTACTAAAGTCCATCTATTTTTTCCTATTCTCTTTGTTCTTTAGCCTCTTCCCAGTCCATAAAAAACCCTTGTCTCTTTTCCCAGGGCCCCTGAATTTGTTTCTGAGATTTGCTGAGGGACTTAAACAAAGAATATAAATTTTGCTCAGTAGTTGGAATAAACAGGTTGAATTTGTTTTGACTTAAAGGACACTCTTCCCTAGTGAATTTTAGGGCTGTAGGATATACTGGAAAAAATGTGGAATAAGACACAATAAAGCAACTTTACTGTTGCTCATAAAACTACATAAGTGTGTCCATGAACTCATCAAAGGTTGAGCTTGAATTAACAAGGGCTTTATCTTTATTTATTTAGATTGTACAAATGGCTTGCAACAGCCATTGCAATGCTGCAGCCTGTACTAACTCAGTTGCTGTAAATCTCATTATACACATCTTTTTGCTAGAAGTGCAGCCATCGGATCATGAAGATTAACTTAAAACAGCCTGAGCTTATTCAATTACTGCTGCATTTTGGACTGAAGTCTACAGGACTAATAACATGATTTTGCAAGTAATTTTTGCATATCAAGGATACAGATTTCCCTTGGTTATATCCTGTATTTAGAATCCCCTAAGGTATCGAGAAATGTCTGTCTTCTGCACAGGAGAATGCGGATAGAATAACTGTACCAAACTGGAAAGCTAAATCTATTTCTGCTTTGCAGAAATGAATTGTTTGTATGTGGTTCTCAATTAGAAGGATGCAGTGTTTGACAATAATTAAGAAGAGATGGGAGTGGGAATGCAGCACCTACGTGCAACTGCCACATAATCCTTAAAAAAAAGAAAAAAAAGATACAGGTAGTCCTCAAATTATGACCACAATTGAGCCCACAATTTATGTTGCTAAGTGAGACATTTGTTAAGTGAGTTTGCCCCCCATTTTACCACTTTTCTTGCCACCGTTGTTAAGTGAATCTGGCTTCCCCATGGACTTGGCTTCTCAGAGGGTTGCAAAATGGGATCCTATGACCCTGGTACACTGCGGCGGTCATAAAAATGAGCCAGTTGCCAAGCGGCTGAATTTTGATCACATGACCACAGGGATGCTGCAAAGGTCATAACTCTGAAAAACAGTCATAAGTCATTTTTTTTCAGTGCTGTTGTAACTGACTGATCACTTAATGAACTGTTGTAAGGCAAGGACTATCTGTAATCTGCTTTAAAGAGTTGCAGACAGGTGCTTCATTTGCACACCTATGCGCTCTGAAACTCCTCAAAATCCAAAGCACTGCATAGTCCTGGTGTCTGTTAACCTTCAGATTTGTCAGTTTGGTGGGAAAGGACCAAGGAAAAGCCCTTCCAAGTAATACAGTCAATGTGTGTATTTATGATATGATGTTCCAGGCCCTTTTTCTTTAATTTAATATCATAAATTTAACGTAGACTTAAATATAAATTTCTTTCTGCTAGTTGGATATCCTAACATGATTATAAAAATATTTAAATCACTGTAAACTGAAAAACAAAACTCCACACACATGGGGCTGGAAGAGATTTTAAAAAGATTAAACAATCCATATTCCCATGCACATATAATTTTACCACTCATATTTCCTCTACAGCAGCTTTCTAGGGCATACATTTACCTTGACTTATGTTCAAGCATAAATTCTTCTAAGCATTAGCACAGTACACTGATTTTAGAGATTATTTCTCTAACTGGTACTTTCCTTCACAGTGCTAATGTTTTATCAGTTGATGAGTAATGGTGCCTGCCCATGCGGTTATCATTTAAAATTACAGGTAATACAGAAGCATACCATAGTGCAATCAAGTCAGAGCAAGCTAAAGATTACGAAAGACTTGTCTAACTTTTTCACTTGTGTAGACCTCATTGAGTGAAGAGGAATTATCTTAGGCTGCATATAAACTATATAATATAGCAACTCTCTCAAAAAAATTATTACACAATAATGTTAGAAGTTTACGATCTTATATGGGGCCATATTGAGCATACCTGGATTACAATATGGCTGGGTTATAAATTCTGATCAAAGAAATGACTAAAATGGAATGTCTAAATATAGGTCTAGCTGCAACACAGAAGTATGCAGAATTCTTTCCCATTCTTGGGACCAGTAGGACAGGCCTGTTTTGTTATCCAGCACTATAGCTTTAATATTGAATCTAGCAGCTACTACATATTAGGCATGGTGGTTCATATGTAATAGATAATCCAGAGATAGTAAAAACTGGAATCACACTGTGGATTACATGGAGCTGATGCTGAAAGGGCCCATTTAGTTTAGCCCTTCAAGCATGAGGACTACCTGTAATAAGAACAGCCAGGAAGAGAAAATCCCTGAGTGGATAAAGTCCGTTTCTAAAACTTTACATATTAGAAGCTTCCAAAAGCCTTATTCCGTGTCCTACATTCAGTCTGCACTGCATTTCTATGGGGTTATTTTTCCGGTCATCTCCTGTATTACTTTGTTCCAATATTTTCCAACTCTCATATGGCTTGCACTCTTCATTTCAGCCTCTGATCTATAACAAAGCTTTTTTACACATGGAGACCAATTAGGGGCAAGAAATTAGGAGAAAGAGAATAATGCTTTACAATATGATTTAGAGGATTTTTTTAGATGAATAGAGGATCTTCTTAGACTGACTATATCTTGACCTATGATTCTACACATTGAGTATAAGTCAGAAGTTTGCAATAGTGGCAAATATCTGTAGCTCAAGTGTAGGATGAGGTTGAAGGTTCATCCTCTGAGTTTGTGGGTTAGTTTCCGCATGTTTCTCATTCCTTTTTCTGTAGGTATTCTTTTTTATTGTTAATTAAGAGCTTTTTCACATAAATAACAGGATTAAACACCTCCCTCCAAAAAAATCCCACAAGCAACACAACTTTTATCATTTGACTGAGCTTAAGAAGAATTTATGCATCTATATCCAGTAGCACACATCCTGCATAAAGATCAGTATTTCTCCATTTTGGCAACCTTAAGATATGTGGACTTTAATTCTCACAATTCCTCAGCCAACCATGAAGTTGCATTCCACATATTTGAAAGATGCCAGGATTGAAAAATACTGTTTTGGATCATGTTATTAAAAGCCAGCAAACTGCAAAATTTACACGAAGAACGATTTATTTTTAATCTGAAAGATATTTCCAACATCTGAAAAGGCCAAGTTCTTGAGAATTGTTTATCAAAGATGTGAGGTTCCCAGTTGGGTTTCTAACCCCCATCCAAGCCCTTTGAATTTCTCCTACCAACAAGAGCTCTAAAGCAGGGGTCCCCAACCGCCGGTCCGCGGACCGGTACCGGTCCAGCGGAACAAGTCTTACCGGGCCGCTGGTTGCTGGCGCCGCCATCTTTTTGATAAAAGTGCTTCCGGTGAGCTTTCGGGTAGAAAGCTCACCAGAAGCACTTTTTCATCAAAAGATGGCAGCATGCCAGCGCTTCCGGTGAGCTTTTCGGGTAGAAAGCCATTTCTACCCGAACAAGCTCACCGGAAGCGCTGGCGCCGCCATCTTTTTCGTCAAAAAAAGATGGCGGCGCCCAGTTGATGCCGGTACCGGGCCGCGGCACCCAGCTAATGCCGGTACCGGGCCGCGGCATAAAAAAGGTTGGGGATCACTGCTCTAAAGCAGGGCTCTCCAACCTTGGCCACTTTAAGACTTGTGGACTTCAACTCCCAGCATTCCTCAGCCAGCCCTTCTGAATTAGCAGAGTTTGTTCAGACCACCACCAAGGCAGAATTAGTTATGAACAGGCAACACAGCTTTACCTTGTTTCTTGAACTGTAGAATACAAATGAAAAACAGCTCCATTTTACACTTGCATTAAAACAATAGCCCATATCCAGCCACAGCCAGATTTATACAGATACATAAATACAGAACTGCAAGAACTGCTTTACATAACAATAACTGCTGAGCTGGATGAGAATTAATTTCTCCCCACATCCTCCCCCTAATTCCTGAGGTAGGTTTGTTTGAAAATATAGAGTCTCTTTCTCTGTTGCTCGCTCTCACTTGCTATTGCTCTCTCTCTCTCACACATACACACACACACACACACATACACACATAATATCTAGGTAGGCTTACAAAACAAATGAACAGCATCTTTAATCCCCAAACACATTCTCCAAATTCAACCACCTTTTCTCTCCCGTCTGCCCTTACAGGGCTCAATCCAAAACCAAATTCAGATCTGGTCCTTGAGATTTCTGTCATGATCAGCTGAGGAAATACAGGCAGCAGCGGCAGCATCTCTCACCATCACGATGATGGCGTTGGAAGAAATCTGAGTTTAGTTCCAAGTGGGAAGAAAGACACTGAAAACATGGAGTCTGCTTGGAAGGATGGTTTAACGGTGAAACAGAACCAAGCATGTGGAATTCTGAGTAGATGACCACATGGAAAGAGAGAGAGAGAGAGAGGCTGAGATTTATACCCTCTCTTGGACTTTGAATTTGAGCTTCCTGTTCCTGTGGCAAGGGATCCTATTGGCTGCTGTAGGGGTCAGGTGCAAATCCTAGGAGTTTGTCTGAGATAAGTCTGATTGAACTGTTGGCTGATACAATGTCCCCAGGTGATTTCCCAATACAGTGAGCCCTGTTGTTAGATGGGTAGAAGGCTAATCCTATTATGTCCTGAGAGCCATGTCTTAATCCCATCACCCTGGAGCTGAAGCGGGGGCAGGGAACTGCTTTGTCTTTAAAAACATGTTTCTCCTTTTCTCATCCAGGGAAATATAATATTCTGCCTTTTTAATATTTTCTAGAATATTTCATTCTTCTAGGACTGTGATGGCGAACCTATGGCATGCGTGCCACCATTTGTGCCGACACGCGAGCTGCAGGCAAATTTACCTCACTGTGCATGTGCGTGCCTCACAGCTGACTTTTGGCCAGTTTGAGGCCTTTTTCGGCTTCCCAGGGACTTGAGGAAAGCCTCTGCAGGCTTTGCAGGACAAATAATAGGCCCATTTCATCACTTCCTGTATTTCCATAAATACCGGAAGTGACAAAACTGGCCTAGTTTTCATCCTGAAAAGCCTGTAGAAGCCTGCAGAAGCCTTCCTAAAGCTTCTAGGAGGCCAAAAAAGGCCTCAAACCAGCTGAAAACCAGCTGTGATGCGCAGTGCAGGTAAGGGGGTGGCGGGGGTGGGTGTGGATTGTGCACGCATGTGTAGGAGCCATGTGGGGACACACATCACCTTCAAGAGCAATTTTTGGCACAGGAGCCCAAAAAGGTTAGCCACCACTGTTCTAGGAGATGGGTGGGTGCTAACTTTCTACAATGGACACTAGGTGGAATCTTGGCATCTTTCTCTCACTATCTGGTATTGGATTGGTTTCCTTATAGGGAGGAGGAAGAAACCTGACTGCCTTTCCCCTTCCCTTGAACCCAAGCTGCAGGCAGACCTCCTACCAAGGCAAAAAATTCCCTCTTGTTCTCAAGTGTCCTTCTGATTCGTCACCTATATCCCCTTTCTTAAATTGTTTCTGACTGACAAGTAATCTTTCTTTAACTCCCTCCCTCACTGGAATGCTTTATCACTTATCTCTATTTTGTCTTCTTAAGCTGTGGGGCTCATCTATCTCTCACTTGAAAGCTTTGCCTTTTTCCTCTTTTACGTTCAGTTTCACTTTAAATCTCCGATTCCCTTTTTATCGCCTCAGGTTGCCTCAAAAACCTCAAGGCTTCCTTTCCTTTTTCCTAGCTATTTTTTCCAGGCTGGGTCAAGTCTTAACTGTGCTACAAAGAGCCCTTTTAATTTGCTTCTCCCACCTCAGCCTTTTGACACATTTTTTTCATCCAGAATACCTTGCATATCTTTTTCCAAACTCTTAAGTTTTAATAATGTCTTCTCGGGTTTTGGAGTGACTCTGCCCTCCCTTATTCTGATCTCTTGCGGCTCCTTTTATCTGCTTTATCTCATCATGTAATCTAATTCCATTATTTCCATTCTGCTAATTTGCTGATTGCAAACTCTAGATACACCGAGTCCTAGCATTCAAATGATTTTCTTGCTTCTCATGGCAAGCTTCATAATTTCTCCCAAGGTATTGCAACAAGGTATTGGGTTACACTTATAACACAGACCCAGTCCCAGTCCCAAAAACAGTATATTGATACTGAATGCATTTGTCAGTGATAAAGTGGTGTTTCTTTCTTAATTCATTCAAAAGATTTATGTCCCATCTTTTGTTCAGGAGCCCAGGGTGGCATCAGTAGTACTTCTTTCTCCATCATTTGCCAAGGATAACAACCAGCAAGATAGTTCGAACTAAGAGAAATCAATGGGGCTCACAGTGAGTTCTGTAGCTGAAACTGGGCTTGAATCTTGGTTTCCCTGCAGAAAACGAGTACATAAAATTATTCTTCTGCTCCTATAATACTAGAAATGGCCATTAATTAGGAAAGATAATTGGCAGGAGATTCAGAGCAGAAAAAAATACTGAGCTTTACATGTCTAGAATTCTACTTTCTGTGACAAACTAAGTTGCCATCTTGAAGATTTACTTTTAAGATTAGAAAAGAAAATGTTCATAAAACATTGGTCAGTAATTGCCTGTTACTTGTGTTCAACATCTCAGGTGCAGAGCAGAACACCTGGGAAGAGATGCCATCTTCATGGTTAGATGTGGCTTTCCCAGAAGCAGTGGGCTGGCTGTGGGAGGTTGCCTTGAACCACACTCCACCAGGCACAGTCTGTCTAGACTAGAGCATCAACATTTGAGGAACACTGAGCACGGGAAGGCTAAATTAAATGAACCTATAGTCCGATTCTGCTGGATTATTCTTATTTTCTTAAAAGTGCTTGGGGAGAGGGAAAATTCTCTTCTTACAATGGGGCCAGGTGCCAGAATCAAGTTCACAATTTTGTTTTGTTTTGCAATAGACACCGGCAGATAAGATCATTCCTGACCACAAGCTCACTTTTACATCTCAGAGGCATTTTACTTGGAGCACTGCTGATTCCAGTCATGTGAAGAAGAAGGAACAGCGTCCCTCATTTTGCCAAGGACAATAACCAAAAGAGAGAAGGGAGTAAAAATCCTGTCACAAAAATGCCTTCCAGGCAAAACATCCTGGGAACTTCAGTTTCTGCCTTCCCTATCTGCCTGCAGGCTGCATCACAATCATGTTGCTTGCAGAATGCAGCCCTTTTATTCATCTCATTGCTACTGTGCCATTCCAGAGCCATATTAAATCTTAATTAGGAGAAAATCTATTTCTGATTTGCAGAGAGAAAGAAGGTGTATGAGAAATTAATATTAATAGGCACTAGCCATTTTGTGTTACCCACTGCTGAAATGCAATCCAGAAATCAGTGAAAGGTTGCGGGGCAAAGCGGTGGGGGCAGCTTGATCCGCCCTCAGAAGCTGCTCAGCAATCATTCAGGTAGACTTTTGAGAAAAGAGATAAAAGCTCTCTGGCAAGGCAGGCAAAGCTGAGCTGATGGCTGTGGCCTCTTTGGAGACCTTTCCTGAACTGATAGAGATAAAGCCAAGAGGGTCAAGTTGATAGGCAGATGCATTCCATTTTAGAGGAGCAAACATTTAATTAAGTCACATCAGCCTGTCTTCCCACATTGGCTTGCCTTTGTTTTATAAAAATTCTCCTATGTCTTAAACAAAACAAAAACCACACAGCCTGTTTCACAAATTTAATCTTTTGGAATAATTAAATTTCCTAATATGGAGTATACTCTCAGTCATTTTCTTCAGACACATTCCCAGGCTGGTGTTTAAGGGCTGAAAGGCAGTGAGTCAGAAAGAGCCTTTCCTTGAATTATCCCAGCAGAACCCTTCTTGCTTGTGAAATACATAGCCCAACAGTAGCCGAAGCAGCAGTAGCTGGATAAAGGCATGACCCAGTGCAAGGTTAATCTCCCAAAAGGTGCTGATTACAGGAGATAGATATGCATTTCAGCCTCTTTATATCTGTTTGGATAAAGGGTTTTTTTGTGAAGTACTTGCAACGAAGATCTTTTGAAAATGGTAAGGGTGTTCAGACAATTTGTAGGAAACCAGCAAGATCGGGCTACAAGCTCATCTGCATAGATTCTTTATGTGGAAATGGAGTCCCACAGCTACAGTTATAATGATAAGTGGAAAAAAAAACTTGGGAGACAGGAGGAAGAGCCACAGACTTGACAACTGGTGACATCTCAGTGTCAGGATCAGGGCTCAATGAGTGCTAGCCTGATGGAGCAGCCTCAGCTGGGTCAATTGGACCAGTAACATGGCTGAGGCTGAGTGAAGCAAGCCACAGCTGTAGCAAGTTGGCCAAAAAACTCCAGGTGAGGACTGGGAGCAGCTACCACCCATTAGCAATGTGGAGGAGAGGGAGTCCACACCTCCTGATCCAAGGACAGAGAGAACACATGCACAATGCTGGTCAGCCAGACCAGGGGTCTCCAACTTTGGCAAATTTAAGACTTGTGGACTTCAACTCCCAGAATTTTTCAGCCAGCAAAGCTGGCTGAGGAATTCTGGAAGTTGAGGCCTACAAGTCTTAAAGTTGCCAAGGTTGGAGGCCTCTGAGCTAGACTACTCACAAATAGGCAGCCTTGCCTCTAATGAAGGACTGCCTTCTTAATCCCACGCTGAGGACTTGAGCATTGCTGGAGCAACATGCTCAGTTCTGTGCCTTGCGTGCTCATGCCCAGAGGTGGGCTGCACTTTCATTGACAAGGGGTTCGCTGGTCATGCTTTGGGGCTGAAGCACAGCTTCAAACAGGCAGCTAATTGACTCAGGCAGCTCCAGTGAGTACAGCAGGGTGGAGCAGAACTCACTTGGGCAGCCTGGGGGGAAAGTTAGTTATTTAGGGAAAGCATAGCACAAGGGTGAATGAGTGGGCCAAGCCAGAGATCATAGCTAGGGGTTTGCCTGAACCTTGCCAACCATCTAGCAGCCCACCACTGTTCGTGCCATGTATCCTGACTTGTACATTTTGGTTTATGTAACCTTACAATAAAGATAGTGCTAGTACTCCTGGTTGTGTTCTTGTTTGGACTACCTTGCAGGGCTAACAAGCAGTTTTGTTGCTACTAGTTAATGGCAGAAGAAGGACTTTGGGATTGCTCCATAAACTCAGTAAAAATGCTGATGCAATAGGTGGCTTCTATGAAAAATATCTAAATGCTAAGTTTATATTATTGAGGATGATGAATGCTAGTTATGGACACAAGGCTGGGAGGTACTCTTTCATTCATCTTCATGGGTTTCCATTATTGTCTGGTGAATTATTATGAGAATTTAAATGTTGGTCAAAATATTGGTCAATACTTATTTATACCAATTTATATACTGCCCTTCTCAAAAATAAGTGGCTAACAAGTTAAAAACACAAACAACGTAATAAATGCATAATTGGCAGCAGAGATAAAACCAACTCACCCATCAAATCAGCAGTTCCTTTATGTTCTTGTTTCTCAAATTCCAAAGTGCTGTTTATTATGTGCAACATGAATTCAGATGACTGGAACAAATTGTGATTCTTTTTTTTCCACACCAGTAACAACTATTTAATTATTTGCCTCTAATTTGGTGCTTAGAAGTTATTAACCTCAAAGTTCATATGAGAAACAGAAAACTTCCCTGTGTAAACCAAATCAAGTGACTATGGAAATATATGTAAGATAAAACTTTGGAAGAGCAGAGATTCTGGAAGAACATGGTGCAATTTGTATACACGATCATACTAATAGTGTAAACAAACTCAAAAATCCCTATCAAATATACCACATATCAAACATGTAACAAATAGGACTTAATCTAGTAATATGCATTACACATTTATAATTATTATGCTGGATTATTTGTTCAGCATTAATTTATTAACAAAATTAATTCTGAATTCTTAAGCTAAAATTAGTGATGAATAAATCATGATGGCACATCCCCTGTAGTCTTAGGACTAGCAACTACGGATTGTACTGATTCCCAGCCTGACCTGGTGCTTGGCCAGAACTGGATTTTAATTATTTCTGATCTCCTAAAGTCAACAAGACTGTGGAGCTGATCTTGTCTTTTGAGAAAAAGGGTGCAAAATCAATGGACTTTAAAGAAATAATGTATCCTTCAGTGCTGAATGCAGAGGCCCATAAAGGAGGAGACAAGACTGACAGAGAAAGACTTTCAGAACATCTTCTAACAATAGTAAGTTCTACTCCAAGCCCTAAATATCTTTGATCTTTTCCAGTCCTTTCTAAATCTTGAGCAGTGTCTTGTAAATCTTTGATTATAAGAAAATTGCAACCCCCAACAGTGAATACACAAACTGTATTGCTAAATATTTAAAATTGCTACAGCAACTGATCTGAAGGGATTAGAAAAAGATCTATTGGAGTGACAGTTATTAAACACTAAATCCCAGTAAATGTTATAAAGCAGATGAATTATTCAGAGCCCTGACAGCCATCCCAGTGCTGACAAACCAGAAAGATATCTGCATTGGGGCTGGTGGGCTTGCTAGATGAGTGACAACTCCAGAAGTAGAGATTTGTGTTTTCCAAGAGGAAGCAATGGCTTTCAGTAGAATAAAAGGAAAGGAAATTGACCCAATCTAGCACAAAAGGGTAACTGGGTAAAATGACAGCGTGGTAGAACTTCAATGATTGAATTATTAAACCACATTTTGGTGCATAAAAAGAGAGATTAAGCATTCCAGTTGCAAAACAACATGCTTGCAATAATTAATGAAAGTGCCACAGAACATGTGGAGCAATTGAGTTACTTTTCCATCTTGCCCAGTATATTTTTTCAGCCATACACAATTTATTATCTTTCAGATAAGTTGTAGCATAGTCCACCCAATCATTAGCCCATGTGATCCAGTGGGGGGAGATTGGTTCTCATTTAAAAAAAAAACAGTTTGATGTACCATAGTAGTTAAGGCATCAGGCTAGAAACCAGGAGACTATGAATTCTAGTTCTGCTTTAGGTACAGAGTCCAACAAGGTAACTTTCAGCCAATCACTCTCTCTCAGCCCTAGGAAACAGGCATTTGAAAACTACTTATGAAATCTCACCAAGAAAAACTGTAGGAACTTGTCCAGGCAGCTATCAGGACACAAAACTGACTTAAAGGTGAAAAAGAGAGAGAGTTCATATCATGTGGCAGTGGCTGTAAAATACAGATGTCTACTTTTTATCTTCTAACTGTGGATCTTAAGGAACCTGAGATTCAGGCTGAATGCAAAACAATTGAAACCAGAACTTTTCATTTGAGCGCTAATGGATGATCAGTTAGAAGCAAGTCATGTTTCTTTCAATATATGATTATTGTGATGAGATTATGATATGCACAGATTCAACATTACCCACTATGAAGGAATGGTTGGTGAAAATTGAGAGATCCTGCCAAGATGGATACATTAATTTCTTTTATTAGAGAAAATATGACCCTTTTTATAACCCTGTAGTTCCCATCTCAATTATTGGTGACTGAAAACCTTTTATAGACTTTTAATATAAAAATGAAAAAAATGAACTGTTGATTTATAGCTTTGATAATTAGAATAGATCATAGAAAGAAGAGCAATATGATGTAACTTTAGAGAGAAAGATAAAAATATAATTGTACTTGTAACTACTGTGAAGAATATTGACACTGCTTTGTATCCTTTTTTCTTTCTTTTCTATTTTTCTTCAACTTTTTTTACATTTTTTGCTTTGTCTTTGTTTCTTTTTTTTCTTATTTACTATTTGTTTTGTCTTCTTTCAAAAATTTCAGTGAAAACCATATAAAAAAGAGATGGAATGTAAAACATGAGCTCAGTCACTCCTTTCTTAGCATTAAGCAATTATGATACAGGTAGTCCTTGCTTACTGAATGACTCATTCAGCAACTCCTCAAAATTATGATAAAACAGTAGGTTTATGACCAGTCCTCAAACTTGTAATCATTGCAGTGTTCCTTCAGTTCATGGGATCACAATTCACAATCAATACACTTTTATAATAGTCACAGCATCTCACAGTTACATGCTGGGTTTGCAATCTTCACATCTGGCTTTAGACAAGCAAAGTCAATGAGGAAGCTGGCAGGAAGTTGCAAGTTACAGTCATGTGATGTCACACTTATTAAGCAAATCATAGGAATTTGCTTAATAACTACAGCAGAACTGAGCTGAGTCCAGTGTGATCACATGACCTTTCACTTCATGACAGAGTTGTCAGTCCCAATTGTGGTTGGTAAGTAAGGAACACCTGTGTAACAACCTGAGAGGTCTTTCCCCCTGCTTATACCTAATGATGGCACAAATACACCTTGGCATTGCAGCCTCTTTTTTCTGTACAGTTCCCATGATATTGCCATCATCTCATATTCAGCCCATGAATCAAACCCTTGAATCAATCTTCATGGTACTGCTGTTACAACACTGTTTCCCTTATTCCAGCACTGTCCAAGGGCAGCCACAGGATGATAAAATCTTCCACCCGTTACTTTGGAGTGGGCAGCTGATTGAAATGACTTGATCAGGTATCAGGAATGGGGACAACAAATTTAATGCCAGTAAAAGTTATCTGCTGACACAGTGATGAGTGGAAAGCACTTATAGTCAGCAGGGGGTGGGGGGAGGCTCTGAGATGCAACTTAACTCTCCATTAAAAATGTGAAAGGATTTTAGTACCAAAGAACTGTAGATGTATATGTTCAAAGGGACCATATAAGTCATTAAGACCAAACCCCTGCTTAGTGCAGGAATCTGCTGAACATTCACTGTGCTCGTCCATATGGCTCCCATTTGAAAACTACAGCGAGGAGGCATCTACCACTGTTCTAAGCAAACTGTTTCACTGCTTAACAGCTCTTTCTATCAGGAAAACCCTCCTAGCATTCAAGCTGTTAGTCCTTGTCCTGTTCTCAGTTTCTGTAGAGAATAGTCTGTCCTTTTCTAGTTCAATATGCTCATCTCCTTTAACCATTCCTCATAGGGTTTGGTTTCCAAATTCCATTTTATAATAGTTGTAGCTCTCCTTTGAACACACTCTAGCTTTGCCCTGACTCTGCCAGAAGTGTAGTGCCCACAACTAGCAGCAGTACTGTGTTGTCTAATCAATGCAAAATATAAGTGAAATCATCCTCCATGGATAGGGAACCATTAAAGAATCAGAGCCTTTAGGATACTCAGTGCCCTCTGTTTCACTGGGTCCAGTTCTGGCAACTTGCAATGCATTCCTGATTCCATTTATTGCTTTGTTTCCTGGACTAGATAATGACTTTGACTTACCTTGCCATTGAGAAGACCATTGCCCATAACCACAACTTCAGATTGCCTCATTAGGCTACATGATTTCTATTCTTTGCCAGCGCACACATCTCACTCTCCATTCATATACAAGCATGGATGCTCTCCATGCCAGCTTCTCCATGTGTTCATGCACCACCTTGCTTTTGGTCCCTTGCTCTCTGTATTAGCCAATCCAGATTCAATGCTTGCCTGACCTATGCTGTCACATTGACTTCTGAAGCATGTGAATATGTGCGCTCTGCTATCACTTTCCTTGATGCCTACAACCAGACCTGAAATTACCTTACATGATCTATGTGCAAAGCTTCTATTAATACAGTCCAAGATTACAAATTGATTATTATAGTTGCTCATTACACTGCTTATTCATGGCCAGCTAGTGGTTAATTTGCATTTCTAGATTCTTCTCACATGCACACTCACCAAACCAGATCTCCCCCATAATATTTTATCCATGCATTTGAGTATTTCTATCCAGATGTAAGATTTTGCAGTTATCAACATTGAACATCCATGGATCTGGCTTGGTATCATCTGCAGATCTGATATTCATTCCTTTCATTCCATTCTTGAGGATATTTATAATATATTTATAGGCCAAGAAAAAAATTGTAAAGAATCAACCTTGATACTTCCCTCCAGGACTATTTAAAAGCAGCCTTTGGCTGTGATTATTCAACCAGTTGTAAATCCACAGAACTGCAATAGCTCACATTCACCCATTTTGTCCACAAAGATATTGTGAAAGACTTTGTCAAATGTTTTAATGACATCAAGGTAGACTACCTATGCAAAATTCAATTTATTTGACCAACTAATAATTTTATTATTATAGAGTTGTTATATACTGTATATTCTATAGGTGTCCACTTGGGTGTTTTTACACTGTAAATGCAAATTCTGTCGCAATATAATCATCATAATTCCCAAAAATTCTTAAAAATTGAACAAAGGAAAATGTTTTTGAGTATATGAAAAGTTGACCCAAAGGCAGGGTACCCATCCAAGATCCAAGAGCAATCCAATGCATATTTTAATTCTAAACATGTTTTGTAGAACATAATGGCATTAGAAGATTTGCAAAATCTTCATTCCAGTTTGATATTACAGGACAAATTAAGTTCATATGTTTACCCTACATATTCTATCACTGTAATAATGCCACCTTCTATTTATTTATTTTTATATGTCTTTATCATTTTTTATAAATAACTCAAAGCAGTGAATATACCTAATACTCCTTCCTCCTCCTATTTTCTCCACAACAATAATCCTGTTTTACTATCACTTTTTCTGTATTTTATCTCACCATAAACCCATCATTTCACTAGGTGAGATAGTATACTTTTATACTGCCTGCTCAATTGATGACAGTAGTCTCTATGGAAGCACCCATTTCCTATTTCCACTTATTAGAGAACCAGATAGTAAAATATTCCATAAAGCAGTTATGAGAATTTCAAGCTGATTTTTTTTCTCCTCCACTTTTTTATTTATAGAATCATTTGCCTGCTGAATGTATTACATCTGTTAATACTTTTTTTTTTTAATGTTCAGGGCTAACATTTATTTTTAAAAAAAAGGATTAAATGATGTCTACTATTGGATTTTAAAACGACAGAAATGTTCTGTTCTGTTACTCTGCTTTTGCAAATACTGCTGATAAAGGTGAGCAAACACAGCTTATCAGTTGGTATCTAGTTTCATGAGTCATATCTTTTAAGCAGTTGTAAGTTCTGCAATAAATTAATTTTACTACATGCAAACAAAAATGGTGCCTAATTTAAAGCTAGATTTTTGGAGTGCAATTAAAAGTCCAAAATCAATTTTAAAATCAATTTTAAAAATAATGCAATAGCAGCAACAAAAGATAATTAAAAGAAAGTCTTATCAGGAGTATAGCAAATAAATTTAAGAAAAAGGTGACTTTGTGAATAGAGCTGGAGGGATTTATTTTCAGAAAATTAAATTAAAATCAGACTTTAATATATTCTCTCTTTTTATTTTTTATAAAATGTTTAATGTTACATTGAACAAAATGTTTACATTTGCTCAAAAGCAAATTTAAAAAACACAAGCTCTACCTTTCACTTGTATTAAAAAAATATCACAGAACTGCACTGGATTAATATAAAAAAACTTATATGAGATAAAGAATGTTATTCCTGGAGGTGAAATTATTACATGTAACTTTCTTAATATGTAATTAAACTTTGGTTTTTGCTTATGATTACTTTAGGGATAATCAACCAGCTATGAGGACCCAGACTGTTTTGAGGGCACTAAGACTCTTAGACTTAGAGGGTGCTATAAAGTAGATTATAAGTCTAAATGCTTTTGCTATTGCTATTTTATGACCTGGCCCTGGGGATATACCATGATCAAGACCCTGTTTCCAGCTACTACCCAAGTGGCCTCTGAAGACAGCTTAAATGCAGGCAACTGACCAAGGGACCAAGCTAAGAGCAAAACCATAAAATACATTAGCTTAGAAAAATCATTGCTCTTCATGCTAATACTATACTCAGCATCATTAAACTAGGTAAAGTCAACTTGTGTGACCTAGAATGATAAGTTAATCCAGGCTTCTTATAGGAGAATGTTCTCCAACAGGCACCTAAGCATTCAGCAAAAATGTCCTTAGTGAAAACCTCCTCATGCATACCCAAAAATTTCTATATGAACAGAAATCCCAATAATAGGACAATATTCCTACTTTTTTTGGTAAACTTCATATATGTAGCTGCCTGCATGAAGACCAACTCTGAAACAGTCTTAACATTGCAGGTGGAAACCTGTTGCAGTCTAGACGCCACCCTAGAAACCAGATATTTCATTGTCTAGCGAAACTCTTCAAAGTCCTATCCTTGGATTATCCTGTGGGAGAAGCTCTTATAACTGTACCCCTAGCAAAGTTGATTAGAATAGCTGATTATGAGCTGCTTCATATGAGAATGGGTAATCCTACAGAAACCTTAGCCCCAAGCTGTACAGAGGTTTATAGGTTAATTTCAGCTCACTTAATCTCATACAAGCTATTTGAAATATCAGTGAGACATCAACTATAAAATGCTAGTTAATGTATTGCAAAGCACTGGAAATTTCTAAGTCATCTTCAAAGTCAGGCATATATATAATTCATTATAGTAAGTGAATCTGGATGTTACTAATGCATGTTTAACTCAAGCTAAACTATCTTTGTTCAAGAGAATAACAAGTGATGTCTTATTAATCTCAGCTTCATGACAGATGACATATGATACCTTAGAGCAAAGAATTTGATCCTTAAGCAGAAGCCCAGCCCTTCTTAAATCAGATGGAACCATCCTTTTCAAAACTAGTGACATCCTCTACTTAATAGCAGTTATTGATCTAACATGAGCTGATTTGTTCTTATCCAACTCACTATTAACTCTAGATATTTATTTAACATATTCACCTAAAATCCTGGATCATATGGGGGAAGGGAGGAATGCATTCCTTGAGACATAGTCAATGGACAATAAACTACTGTAGATAGACATGCAAATCTAAATTATAAATGTTCCCCATCAGATTGTTCTGGACTTTTAATACATCCACCCTGTTTAAAAACTTAAACTAACAATACTGCTAATAGAACAGAGAATATTATTTTTTTTAAAAAAAGGATTGCACTGATAGTCTCTCAATAATACCATTAAGACAAATTCTGAATCAAATGAAATGAATGCCCTTTGTGAGGAGAGATCTTGTTTAAATTATTTGGTGTATGAATATATTATAGCTATACCCATCTTTTTTTGTTCTTCTCCCACCCCATATTTCTGCTATCCTCTTTCCCAGATATCCTTTTTTTTAAGTGTTATTATTGAACAAGTTATCTGGGGATTCTAGAGGAAAATCTCATTATCATTAAGGATCCATGAATTTGCTAAAGGTAAGCAGCAAAAGAGTTGATTATTCCTAACTGCAGCCATGTGGACAAAGATGCTATAAGCAAAAATTACTCCAGCTTCCAATGTAATAAAATATTGATTTCACTTTCAAAAAATGCTAATTATAAATGTAGTGGTGGAATTAGCTAGAATACTGTGATCTCTGTGTTTACCTTTGTCTTTATTTCTTGACTTACCTGTGACTTAGGATTGATTCATATATCATTCAAGGCAGTGGTGGAATTCAAATGTTTATTACCAGTTCTGTGGGCATGGCTTGATGGGCATGGCAGGGGAAGGATACTATAAAATCTCCAGTCAGATGTGGTATTTGCCAGTTCTCCAAACTACTCAAAATTTGTGCTACCAGTTCTCCAGAATACCACCTCTGATTCAAGATCTCTTCATTTGAAGATTCACAGATAAATATATTATCTGTCTGCCTTCATTAGCATATCATTATTTCAAATTAGGGATGGGATGGTATAGAATAGATTGTGATATAAAAAACCCCTCCAGTTAGATCAAAATCTGTGTAGCATAGAGGGGTTAAGAAGTTGGATTAGGACAACTGAACCCAGGATTTAAGTCCAGCCTCAACTATGGAAACTCATTTATAACTTGTGCCCAAACACAAATCTAATATATCTCTCAAGTTTGTTGATGTGAAAAATTGTAGGGGAATATAAACCATTTTGAGTGCCTAAAGAAAGATGAGATATAAATCTAACAAACGAAGGAATTTATAATCTAGTGTTCTGTTTTCTATATTGTCCAACCAAATGCCTATGAGAATAGACCTAAGCAGGACATGAGTATAGTCACTGTCACACAACTTATAGTTTCCTGGTCTCAAACAATATCATAACCTCCACAAAAAAACAGATTCTGTTGTCTTACACAAGTGTCTCAGCAACAGCAACCCTAAACTAGATCTTTGACTCAGAAAAAAAACAATTACAAATTGTTCCATTACCTCCAGGTTATGCCCCAATTACCCCCAGTTTAAGAACCACTGACACAGAGTATGTCAAAGTAATCCCATCAAGAGGTATTAAAGCATGTAATGATCACTGAGAGTAAACTATTCTTTAGATAGAGTCTCAGCTGACATACCAGCTGAAGACAGATACAAGTCCACCTCGATATTGTCAATTCTCAATGACACTATCCAAAGCAACTCTAGGTGCCCATAAAAATCATAAAAATAAAACCACTAAAATTAACAACAGCTAAATATAGCCTACAAACCAAGAGCATGAATGATAAGGGGGTGGGCTCTTTACCAACCACCTCCAGAATAGTGTGCCCCTATTGTGCCCTAAGTCAACCAGCAGAGTCAGGTTTTAAGGTCCTTCCACAACAACAATGGTAGCAAATCTCATCTCCCCCAGCAAGATGTTCGAGAAGGCAGAGGCCATGGCAGAAAAGGTTCCAAGATTCTGTTAGCAAAAAATCCTTCACTGATGGATCTGCAGCAAGCCCCTTCTGCTGGAGAGAGTGTGGTAGGGCAATTCTATTGGGGCAAGACATTTCCTCAGATAACCTGGTCCTATGCCAGGAAGGGCTTTTTTAATCTTGAATCTATCCTTGATATTATCTATCCCATCTGGATTCAATTGTCAAGCATGTACCTAGCCTTATCCTGTTTTAGGCAAAAAGCAGGAAGTGCTAAGTGATGTTATGGTGGTATCATACTCTAAAGCTCTATATGAATAGAAACTCCAGAAGTTCTAAATAGATACTATTCAGCAAAAGAGGGCTAGAATCTTAAGACCCTACAATTCCAGCACCAAAGAACTGAATAGAGTCCTCTGATGGTGCTCCTGGAGGTAGGATTGGACCACCATAATTCCCAATTCACTGAACTATATCAGTAATATCCATGATGGATAACTGCTGAAAGGCCCAATGGAATCAACACCATAGCACACCCTATCTCTCCCCTAATAAAAAGCATTGCTCAAAGGAGACACGAATACAAATCTAAGAAGCACTATAGAAAGATTACTTAGAAAATCACAATGGCTTCCCTAAGTATCTCCAGAGTTCCTAGAAATATAGTAGAAGAAAAGGAAAACTTGAAAGCATAATTAATACCCATGGAAGCCAGAATGATTATCCATTTAATGTTTTCCTTTTGCTCAGAACAGACATTGGCATTATGACTATTACGTTATTAGTGGCTCTAAGAAGGTACCTCAGGGAAAATGAAGGCATTTTAAAAGTTAATTTTAACCAATTGCAATTTACGTAGCTGCTGTTAAAAGTGCTTTTCACCAAGAAATATCTGCATTTGTGTTTGCTTGCCTCCACCCTTAAGAAAATAATATTGCAGACGTGTGGGTGGCTGGGTAGGTAAGTTACTCCCACAAAATGATGATTGGAAGGCTACCAAGCCTGCAAATAGCAGAACTTTTCCACCATTCTCATAAAAGGCCAGCAGTCTAGTTAGAGGGAGTGTCATTCAGATTGTTAGAGTGACTTAACTATTTGTATTCCAGAAATGTAAACCTTCAGCTTCAAAACATGACATTCTTCACTGTTGTCCATTTTATATGAGGATGCTAGTTGTTTTAACTCAATTATATTGGGAGGAGGGGTTGCAGGTTCTATACCACTTGCTCTCTTCCATCCTATAGTCTATTTTAACGATATCACAATTGTATGATTTTTTTGGCTGATGGGTATGCTCTGCCCTCCCTGCATTTTGCAAAAACTGAAGTTCATAAGTTATCCACCGACAATGCTACTGTTCTTCAAAGCGACCTTGATTATATGTCTGAATGGTCAAACAACTGGCAACTCCAAATCTCGACCAACAAATGCTCTGTCCTACACATTAGTAAAAAAAATCAGTACACCAAAGACAAGCTAGGAGGATATGACCTTGTTGATGACCCTCACTCTGTCAAGGACCTCGGAGTACTCATATCTAATGATCTAAGCTCCAGAACTCACTGTAACAGCATTGCCAAAAAAAAAGCATTAAGAGTTGTAAATCTAATCTTACGAATCTTCTCTGGAAATATTGAATTGCTAACTAGGGCATACAAAACCTTTGCTGTACCAATACTTGAATACAGCTCATCTGTCTGGAATCCACACTGTATATCAGATATTAATACAATTGAGTGAGTCCAGAAGTATCCAGAGTCATCAGAAGTATCCAGAGTCATCAAACTATATGTACCAACAACAACTCCCAAAACAAAACAAAAAAGCAGATTACCCATATCAATAAGGAAACTTCAATCCAAAAAGAGATCACTCTGGCGGAAAAACAAATCTGGTCACGTTGGCAATTTCAAAAACCGATACAAAAATTTATGCCACCAGATAAAGACCGAATGCACCAATTATCACATTAAACAAGAGGAAAACCTTCTAAGCACCAATTCCACCCGTGCTTTTTACAATTTTGTAAACAACAAACTAAAGACTCAAGGTCCATCCCTCCCTTGATAGGATCTGATGGTAAAGACTGCAACGACGACACCATTAAAGCCAACATCTTTAACACATTCTTCGGCTCAGTATTTGTAAACAGCAATGGATCATGCCCAGTATTTCCTAGCCGTACCACAGATAACAACAATGATCTAATACATATCGATTTCACAGAAGACAATGTTGAAAAAGCACTACGCAATCTAAAACCATCTCTATCTATTGGACCGGATGGAATATGTGCCTACTTCTTAAGAAAGCTATCCACTGTCATAGCCAAACCTCTAAGCATAATCTTTGAAAAATCTTTCAGAACCAGCTCCTTGCCTAACCTATGGTCACAAGCCACAGTCATCCCCATCTTCAAAAGGGAGACCCAAGCCTAGTTGAAAATTACAGGCCAATCTCCTTATGCTGCGTCACCTGTAAAGTCATGAAATCAATTATTAACCAATCCATCATCCTCCACTTAGAGACAAATAACCTACTCTCCAATAAACAATTTGGTTTCAGAAAAAACTATCCTGTAATCTGCAACTCTTACACTGCAAAAACATATGGACGACACAACTCGACCAGGGCAAAGCAATAGACGCAATCTACATAGACTTCTGTAAAGCCTTTGATTCAGTGGTACACGACAAACTACTCCTAAAAATAAAATCCTATGGTATCTCTGGACAACTGAATAACTGGATGGAAGCATTCCTGTCAAACAGACAACAAATGGTCAAAATCGGGAGCGTCCTATCAAATCCAGTACCTGTCAATAGTGGTGTTCCCCAAGGCAGTGTTCTAGGACCAACTCTCTTCATACTCTACATAAACGACCTCTGTGATCATATTAAGAGCAATTGCGTTCTCTTCGCTGATGATGTAAAGCTGTTCAATACCACAGACAATACTGCTACCCTACAAAAAGATCTTGACTATGTATCAGAATGGTCAAACAAATGGCAACTTCAAATCTCAACAAATAAATGGTCTGTCTTACATATTGGCAAAAAAATCAGAAAATAAAATACAAGCTGAATAGTCAAGATCTTGTTGATGACCCAAGCTCTGTAAAGGACCTTGGAATACTCACCTCTAATGACCTAAGTGCTAGAGCCCACTGCAACTACATAGCCAAAAAGGCATTAAGAGTTGTTAACCTAATCCTACGTAGCTTTTTCTCTGGTAATATCACACTACTAACCAGAGCATACAAAACATTTGCTAGACCAATACTCGAATACAGTTCATCAGTCTGGAACCCACATTACGTATCTGATATTAGCATAGTTGAGAAAGTCCAGAAATATTTCACAAGAAGAGTTCTCTACTCCTCTACTGTTGTAGAATACCTTATGCCACCAGACTTGAAATTCTAGAACTAGAAAACCTTGAATTACGCCGTCTTCGGTCTGACTTAAGCATGGTATATAAAATCATACATTGCAATGTCCTACCTGTCAATGAATACTTCAGCTTCAACCATAACAACACAAGAGCACACAATAGATACAAACTCAAAGTAAACCGCACCAAACTTGATTGCAGGAAATACGACTTCAGCAATAGAGTGGTCAATGTCTGGAATACTCTACCCGACTCTGTAGTTTCTTCCCCAAACCCCAAAAACTTTAACCTTAGACTGTCTACTATTGACCTCACCCCTTTCCTAAGAGGCCTGTAGGGGGCGTGCATAAGCGCACCAACGTGCTCACCGTCCCTGTCCTATTGTTTCTCTTATTCTTTTATTTTTCTTATATGTACCCATTTCATGTATTCACAACTATGTATACATTTATACTTATTATCTTGTAAACAATTGGCAAATCAAATAAATAAATAAATAAATAAATAAATAAATAAAGTATTTCACGAGAAGAGTACTACACTCCTCTGCTCACAACAGAATACCCTATATCACCAGGCTTGAGATTTTGGGGTTGGACAATCTTGAACCATGCTGCCTACAGTTGGACTTAAGCGTTGTACACAAAATTATCTGCTACAATGTCCTACCAGTCAATGACTACTTCAGCTTCAACTGCAACAATACAACACAACACAACAGATACAAACTCAATGTTAACCGCTCCAAACTTGATTGCACAAAGTACAACTTCAGCAACAGAGTGGTCAGTGCCTGGAATGCGCTACCTGACTCTGTTGTTACATCCTCAAACCCCCACTCCTTTAATCTCAAACTATCCACTATTGACCTCACCCCATTCCTAAGAGGTCTGTAAAGGGCGTGCATAAGTGTACTATCGTGCCTCCTGTCCCTGTCCTATTGTCCCCATTTATTCATACCTATTTTCTGTATTCTTACTCATGTTTATACTTATATCTATTATCTTGTAAGCGATTGACAAATCAAATCAAATAAAAATAAATAAATTTGACAGCCCATTCTTACCCACTGAGATAGACATAGCGTTGTGTTCACTGCATAAGAACTAACAAACAGCAACAAGGTCAAGGGAAGGGTTCTAGTAGAATGCAATGTGTTTTCAAAGCCGTTATGTGGCTGAAAAGGTATATATTTAAATATATTTAAAATGTGCTTCTTATGGAGGAGGAGGAGATGATCACTTGTCCATTAGCTGGCTATACCCCTCTAGGACTGATAGGCTGAAGAGTTGGCAATATTTGCTGGTCACAATAGAGGCCACAGCATGGTTTTAGTGGGGGACAAGAGCCCAGTGGACAAATGATGCCAAAAAATAGACAGGGGCAAGATTTTTTAAGTTACTTTGTAGAACTTTTTGTGTGTGGGGGAGAAAGATCCTATATCAGTGTTAAACCTATTATTAGTGTACCTTCCTTTTATTCATGCCTTTTCCACTTCAAGCTGGTAACATGAAGCACCTTGATGAAGTTAAAAGGGTTACAGGAACTTTTCAAAAAGTTGTTTAGAGACTGCCTGTGGCCGAGCCCTATCGCAAACGTTTCTAAGCCAGTTGGCAGGGTTTCTAGACACAGTGTGAGACCAAATAGTTGTTTTTTTCCTCAACTCCTGATGAGTGACCATTATTTCAAAAAAGTTTCTCCTCCTGTTAATAGGCATGTGCTCTTTCATAAGCACTTCAGCTTCTGTTCTGGGGGAAAAATGGAAACCCTGCGATCTCACTTGAGAAACAGCCTTTTCAGTATGAAACAATTGTCAAAGAAATTTTGCTCAGCTTGTGGTACATTTCTCTGAAGTTCATATATAACAATTTCAAAGCACCAATCTGATCATGTGCTGAGCCTCTGGTGCACCATTCCTTCAGTGCCTGCTTAATATACATAGGAGCCAGTACTTAGTCCCCTTCAGGAGAATACACAGCTCTGTGCAGAATAAGACGTTCCTTCATTTATACAATGCCAATTCAATTTGCTGCCTAAGGATTTGGGGGGAGAATGACCTCCATTCAAGTTCTGACTGCATTTTCATTTACAAAAGATGGAGGAGCCTCTAGTGGGTTTAATGAACCCTTGGCTCATCAAGAGTAGTTGCCGGCTTCAGCAGGGGAACAAAGCATAATTGTTCCTCAATTCATATCCCCAGCAATGGGGCTGCTTCATCCAAAAAAAAAGCAAGCAAGCAAAACATTCAGCTAATGTGCCAAGAAATGCTCTCTGCTTGGCTTGATCGCTGACTTTGTTTGCTAAACCAGGTCTTAGCAATCTGCTATATGAATTAAGGATGAATGGATGGATGGCAAATACCAAACACATTTAGATCCTTATTTGATGCATACAGTATACAGCCAGATTCTGATACAGATTTTCATTCCCAGAAAATGAGGGCAGTTCATCACTTTGATGTTTGCCACTTGCAAGTGCAAATGAACTATTGCAGAAGAAAACATCATGACTAGAGCAGCATGGAGCATGACATATTATTCCAGGCACTATACTTGGAGCAGCCCGAGTTATCAGATGCTAATGTATGAGGAATCAAATGATGTGCCTGTTTATTTTCTATGAAGTGTATACAACAGAGAGTACATAACATCTGTCAACCTCTTATTGTTGGTTGTATCATTAAATATCTGATGTGGAAATAGTGGACTTTGGCCATTTCTTGGAATGATCAAATTGTATGGCCGTACCTACTGTAAATTTAACTTGGGCATTTGTAAACTAATGTCAACATTTCCAGTCATGTGATAATTGGCCTCCAGTAAAACTACTAGTGAATAAATGCTGTATCTGGCTATGCATAGAAGAGAGATAAGAAATAATAAGTTGATGTGTCAACTAGACAGTTGGCCTGAATTAGTATTCAAGGGTCCATGAATGCTAATAAGGATTTTGAAACTCTTAGTTATGCTTCTGCAACATGATCATCATTCAGGTGATTTTCTGACCTGGTCTCACTCAAAGAACTGCCACTATTATTTCACAGTGGCACTCATGAAAATTAGGAAAAAATGTTTGGAATGCATTTTGCAGATCTGATCCAGAGGGCTTTAAACCAGGGGTCCCCAGACTTGGCAACTTTAAGACTTGTGGACTATTGGGACTTCTAGGAGTTGAAGTCCACAAGTCTTAAAGTTGCCAAGTTTGGAGACCTCTGCTGTAAACTGTTTTACAAAAAAAGTGAGCCCCAAAAAATAGTGGGATGGGGTTGAAATAGATACACAGCTGTTGGAGGTAGTCAATAATAGTGCAGGAGAGAACAGGTGAAGTTTATTTTATTTTATTTATTTATTTATTTATTTTTGTCAATTGCTTACAAGATAATAGGTATAAGTAAAAACATAGTTATGAATACATGGATACATATAAGAAAAATAAAAAATAAAATAAAAGAATCAATAGGACAGGGACAGTAGGCATATTGGTGCGCTTATGCACAGCCCCTACAGACCTCTTAGGAAAGGGGTGAGATCAATAGTAGGCAGTCTAAGGTTAAAGTTTTTGGGGTTTGGGGAAGAAACCACAGAGTCAGGTAGAGTATTCCAGACATTGACCACTCTGTTGCTGAAGTCGTATTTCCTGCAATCAAGTTTGGTGCGATTAACCTTGAGTTTGTATCTATTGCTTGCTCTTGTGTTGTTATCATTGAAGCTGAAGTATTCATTGACAGGTAGGACATTGCAATGTATGATTTTATATACTATACTTAGATCGGACCGAAGGCGGCGTAGTTCTAGGTTTTCTAGGTCTAGAATTTCAAGTTTGGTGGCATAAGCTATTCTGCAACGAGTAGAGGAGTGGAGAACTCTTCTTGTGAAATATTTCTGGACTTTCTCAACTGTGTTAATATCAGATACGTAATGTGGGTTCCAGACTGATGAGCTGTATTCAAGTTGTGGTCTAGCAAATGTTTTATATGCTCTAGTTAGTAGTGTAATATTACCAAAGAAAAAACTACATAAGACTAGGTTAACAACTCTTAATGACTTTTTGGCTATGTAGTTACAGTGGGCTCTAGCACTTAGGTCATTTGAGATGAGTACTCCAAGATCCTTGACAGAGTTTGGATCATCAACAAGGTCTTGACTATTCAGCTTATATTTTATTTTCTGATTATTTTTTTTGCCAATATGTAGGACAGAGCATTTATTTGTTGAGATTTGAAGTTGCCATTTGTTTGACCATTCTGATACATAGTCAAGGTCTTTTTGAAGGGTAGCAAAAGACCCTGTGGTGTTGAATAGCTTTACATCATCAGCAAAGAGAACGCAGTTGCTCTTGATATGATCACAGAGGTCATTTATGTAGAGTATGAAAAGAGTTGGTCCTTGGGGAACATCACTGTTGACAGGTAGAGAATTTGATAGGACGTTCCCAATTTTGACCATTTGTTGTCTGTTTGACAGGAATGCTTCTATCCAGTTATGCAGGTGTCCAGAGATACCGTAAGATTTTAGTTTTAGGAGTAGTTTGCTGTGTACCACTGAATCAAAGGCTTTACAGAAATCTATGTAGATTGTGTCTATTGCTTTGCCCTGATCGAGTTGTGTAACCCATATGTTTTTGCAGTGTAACAAGTGCAGATTACAGGATAGTTTTTTTCCTGAAACCAAATTGTTTATTAGAGAGTAGGTTGTTTTTCTCTAAGTGGAGGATGATGGATTGGTTAATAATTGATTCCATGACTTTACAGGTGACGCAGCATAAAGAGATTGGTCTGTAATTTTCAACTAGGCTGGGGTCTCTTTTTTTGAAGATGGGGATGGCCGTGGCTTATGACCATAGTTTTGGCAAGGAGCTGATCCTTGAAAGATTTTTCAAAGATTATGCTTAGAGGTTCGGCTATGGCAGTGGATAGCTTTTTTAAGAAGTAGGCACATATTCCGCCCGGTCCAATAGATAGAGATGGTTTTAGATTGCGTAGTGCTTTTTCAACATTGTCTTCTGTAAAATCGATATGCATTAGATCATTGTAGTTGTCTGTGGTTTGACTAGGAAATACTGGGCATGATCCATTGCTGTTTACAAATACTGAGACAAAGAATGTATTAAAGAGGTTGGCTTTAATAGTGTCATTGTTGCAGTCTTTACCATTAGGTCCTTTCAGGAGTAGGATGGACCTTGAGTCTTTTAGTTTGTTGTTTACAAAATTGTAAAAAGCGTGGGTGGAATAGGTGCGTAGGTTTTCTTCTTGTTTAATGTGATAATTGGTGCATTCAGTTTTTATCTGGTGGCATAAATTTTTGTATCGGCTTTTGAAGTTGGCAACGTGACCAGATTTGTTTTTCTGTCAAAGTGATCTCTTTTTGGATTGAAGCTTCCTTATTGTTATGGGTAATTTGTTTTTTCTGGTTTTGGGAGTTGTTAATGGTACATACAGTTTGATGACTCTTTTGACTTCAAGTAAAAATATGTTGTAATGGTCTTCTACAGTATTGCATCCAGAGAATAGAAATTGCCAATCAAGGAATGAGAGATCGTTGTTTATGAGATCATAGTTGCCTTTTTTGAAGTTATAACTGGGGATTCCATCATTGTGATGATTTTTGTGTGGACGTATGTTGAGACAAAAGTCAGTCATGTTGTGGTCACTGTTGGAAAAAGGTTCTTTAATTTGTATTCTGTAAATTGAATTCAAACTATTGCAGAAGAGGAGATCGAGGCAGTTGTTAAGTCTAGTGTTGTTGGTTACTAGTTGTTCTAGCCCCAGATTTGTTACTGCATTGTAGAAGGTTGCATGTGTGGATTCAGTTGTACATTCATTAAGGGTCCAGTTAATATGAGGTAGATTGAAGTCACCAAGAAAGATAAAAGCGTGTGGGCAGGATGCTGCCTATGTTAGTAGTGTATTTAGCTTGTTTGCATGTTCAATGTCATAATTAGAGGCTCTGTAACATAGTAAGAAACGAAATGTGATATTTAAGGACAGTTCACAGACGATGGTCTCGGGAAGAGCAAGCTCCTGGGTAACTTGGATGTTTTTTAGATGTAGGGATTTTTTTTATAGAAGATAGCAATACCACCTCCTCTATGGATTTCACGATCTGATTGGTAAACATGATAGTCTCTTACTGTGGTAATGGAGTCAGGGAGAGATGCTTTGAGCCATGTTTCACAGACAAATATAATGTCGAATTTAGCCATATTTAATAAGAGGAGAAATTCAGGTATTTTATTTACAAGGCTTCTTGCATTGAGTAGCTTGAATTTAAGGCCAGTTGTGGTTGGAATAGAGATAGTTAGGGCCGTGCGTGCCTAGTGTTGAGTGATGCTGGATTGGATGGGGTGGGGCTGGATGTGGAGTTGTGGGTTGTGTGACTTTCTTTTGATGGAATCAGCTCTGTAGTCAATGTATAGGTCCTTTTCTCCATTGTCTAGATGGTTTTTGAGTTCTGCGTGGAGTTCACGGGAGTGGATTCTTTGCAGTATGGATAAGTCTGGTCTTGAACAAAGTTTTTTGTGGTTGGGATTGGTTTTTGCAATGGCATTTATTGTATGAATGAATATGCGTTTGCTGGACTCATTTTTGCATACAACTCTACAAAATCTTGGGGCCACAGAGCTGTCATTGTATTTGCACCCATGGCCATCTCTGGTTATTTCAATGATATCTTCAGGAGAGATGTTTGTTATATTTGAGTTGCTTATGATATCACGAACTTTGGTGATGTCGTCTGATTCGTTGGTGTCTTCGAGACCAAATAAGATGGCATTTGGACATTTCTGTTCACATTCTATGGTGTCTCTGATGAGTAAGGAGATATTATTTGTGGAATTATTTGAAGGGATAGTAATTGTTTGTGGCTATGGTTTGGTGGCTATTTTTGGTTGTAGTTGTGATTGTAGTTGAGGTAGTGGTTGTGGTTGTTGTGGGATTTGATTTTGAGCTGATAGGTACTCACTTATCTGTGCTGTATTTTTTTTTTTCAAGAGAAATTAGGCTTGCTTGTATAGTTGTTTCAAAACATGTTGCTAAGCGTTTTTCTATTGAGTGCATGAGTGATTCTATGCTTTCAACTCTGTCAGGTAGAGTACTCAGTTTGTTTAGCTTAGGAGAACATGATGGACATAGATAAAAGAATGTATCTGAATTTTTAACCATATCAGCTAGGCTTTTGTTTGCATTTAAGTAGGCAGGGTGGGCTAGATTATCGCATAGGCGGCATTTGATGTAAATTTCACTTTCATTGATGGTTTCAAGATATCTGAAATGTGCAGGAGTCTGGGAAGTCATTGGTAGAGATATTTTTCTTTTGTTTTGTTTTGGAGTTTTTGGCTGGCATGGTCAATGGCAATAGTACAGTAATCAATTACAATAGCTAGTTAATGTGCTAGGTAGACAGTTACTGGTAATTAATAGATGTTAATTGATATGTTAGAGAACAAATCAAAAGTAAGGTTACTTATTACTAAAAATCAATCAATCAATCAATCAATTGGTTAGTCAAATCACTCTAATCAAATAATTTTGCTAAGCAACAAACAGCCTAATTTATTACAGTAATTACTAAACACACTGGTCAGTTAAATTCACTAAATCACTGATTTTACTAATATTTACTAATATTCACTATATGCACCAAACACTCAATCATACTAATCAATAAAAACAATAAATCAATTAATCATTTGATAAAAATTAATTATTTTAAAGAAATTGATTTTTTGAGATAATGTAAGTACTGAAGTAGTATTGAGAGTTAGTAAGTAAAGGGTTGTTGCTTTGCTTTGCTTTGCTTAGCTGTTGTTGATATCTGAGAATAGGTTTATAACCCCTAATAAACTGGCAGGAGGTCTCTTTTCCTGGGCTGTTTCAAAACAATCAGTGAGCACGGGTTTACACTCTCTTTCTTGTTTTGTAGATTGAGTTTTTGAGATAGTAAAGATGCAAAGATGCTGAAGGGGGGGATCTCTGGCCCCTTCTTCAGCAGAGATAAACAGAACAATTAACTGGGAGGAAACAGGAAACTTTTTGTTTTTGTTTTCCCTTGATGAATGGGATTTCTGGCCCCCTCCTAGTCAATTTAAGTACACTTTCAAAGTTTGTTGCTTTTAAGAGAAAGAGGCACATAGATAGTCTTGCACTGGCAATTTGAACAGTTTATATTTTTACTATGTAGACTCAGATTTGTATTGAGCATTCACTCCTGGCTTCAATATACTTCTGCTTCTATCACAGGAAATAAAATTGCTTCCAATCTTCACAGGAGTTCAGTTATAACAATACTTCCCTACTTATTGAAAGTCCAAAGTTACTGTCCTTTTAAAGAGGGAGTCCAGATTAGCAATTTGGTGAAGAGGGAAGAGGGAAAGAGGGGCGGCAGGGGGGAAGTAGTCTGCTTCACACCTTGGCTGCAAACATCTGAAGATCGGCTCACAGTTCCCGGTGCTCACCGCCCTGCAAGGATGGGATGAATCTCACCATCTCACCGCTCTGCAAGGATGATCGTAGAGCCCCCGGTACTGGCGAGCCCCACCGCCTTACCTTCTAGTAAGGATGGGTCAAAACACAGATCATTGAGCACTTTTGAATAGAGCACTTTTGAATTTAGTGCTTACCGAGGAATGAGTTCTTTTCTGGCATGCTGGTCAAGGATGGGAAGAATCGGAGATCTCCGAGTACTTTTGAATTGAGTGTTTGCTGAGGAATGGAGCTCTTTTCTGGCTTGCTGGCAAGTCTCGGGCGTTAGGCTTTCCACCTCACCGGCTGGACCCGCAGGGATTAGAGGGCTTGTCACCTCGTTTTGCCCGTGCCCGCCGGAGCTCCTCACGCTGCCACTACTGCCACCGCCATCTTCCTACAACTCATTATGTGACCCCAAAACTCCAATGATTCTGCACAAATGCACAGACTAAGGGGAACAAAATCTTAACACAGGAGGAAACATCTTGTTTAGGAAACATTACTAAAACTGCTGGAATGAAATTTATGAGTAGAATGCAATGATAAAAGGTATAATTTATTAAACCAGACAAAAGGGGTGACAGAGCTGTCTTTTATGTGCAAGAAGTACATATTTGCAGTAGGATCCAATATTTTTAACATGACTGTCCAGGTGAGGATATTTGATTAAAACAATAAGGGAAGAAAAAAAACAGCCAGAAGATTTGGATAATGTCCTCCTGGACCAGTTTACAGAAGAAAGTCATAGTAATGATGGGATCCATTAACTACCTGGACAGCTGTTGGAAAACCAATTTAGTCAAGAATGCAAGGTCCAAAATATCTCCCAGTGGTTTTGCTGGCTGTCTTATTTTCCAGAAGACCGAGGAAGAGAAAATTGAGTTAGTGCTTTTAGATAAAATACTAAGCAATAGGAAAAACCCAGGCTAAAAAGACAAAAGCAGTATGGACTTTGGGAGGAAATGGCCATGTCATCCTAGGTTCAATATTTTCACAGAGAGAAAATGAAGTGTAATTTTACATGCACACTAGATTTCAGAAGTCTGAATTCTAACAAGCATAGAGAAAAACTAGGTGTGATCCTGTGATGAAAAATCTGCAGGTCAAAAGAACACAAGTGGGTTGAGGAATTCTCA